>NC_056662.1:6528333-6871666 GCF_018350195.1 Panthera tigris | reverse complement strand
TAATTGTTTTACATAATTTGTATTGAAAAGTTCAGAAGGACTTCTCCATTTTTCATTAGGGGCTACTAGGATTGCAAACACATAACACCATTAAATGGCCAAATTCAAAAATCCTATTATAGGTTGTTTTCCCTAGAGCAAATATAACAACTAAAAAAGAACTTAAGGCAAGCGTTAATTAAAATCATGAAGTACAAAGCCCTAGTTTTATTTCCAAGACTAATAATAAGCTGCTCTTTTAAAATTGATTTTTTTTTCTCCCAGGTACAGGAATCATATCACAGATGGAGGGTATAATGAGACAAGTGTCAGATGGTCTATGTTGAAGCTTCAGGTCCAACTGTGCACAGCATGGCTGCGGCAGTGACACTCACAGGTATGTGACACCCAGCTCTCTCCTCCCTGTTGTCTATATTAAGCAGAAAAGGCAAGTATTGGGTGAATAATGGCATTTGAAGTTTTGGTCTTTGTCAGCATTTACAGAAGCCCCAAATAGAAATACTGTGAAATCATCTTTGATGCTGCTTATGTTTGGGGGGGATGGCATACTGATGAACAAAATTACTTTAAAAAAAATATATTCAAAAAAATATATTGAATGCTTAATACCTGTGAGGTTCTGTTCTAGGCCCCAGAGATCTAGCAGAAAAAATCCCAGGCCTCAAGTTGCTTACTTTCTAAGCTACTCGACAGTCGATAAGCAAATAAGTAAATTAATAATAATAAACAAAAAAGAAACGCATGACAGATGGAAGGGACTGAGTGTGTTCTCAGAAGCATGCTAATTTACATAGGGTGGCTGTGGTGGGCAGAATACTGGTCTCCCAGAAACGGCTCACATCCTAATCCCAGAAATCTGTGAGTATGTGACCTGATACAGTAAAAGAAACTTTGCAGGTGTGATTCGTTAAGGATCTGGCGGCTGAGGAGATTATCCTGGATGATCTGGGCTGACCTAACGTAATCACAGACGTCCAAAGAAGACGTGGAGAGACAGGATGTTGAGCTGATGTGATCGCGGGAAGGAACCGTGACAAAGGAATGTGAACAGTCTCTAGAAGCTGGAAAAAGGCAAGGCAACTAATTCTCCACCAGAGCCTCCGGAGGAAACAAAGATCTGCTGACACTTTGACTTGAGCCCAGTGAAAACCATTTTGCACTTTGACCTCCAGAAAGGGAAGATAATACACTTGTGTAGTTTTAGGTCACAAAACACTAATTTAGTGGCGATTTTCTAGGGCAGAAGAGGAAAGTAACACGGTGGCCATAGATGGCTTCACTGAAAAGTTGACCTTTGGAAGAAGATCTAAGGAGGGTAGGGAGAGTCATGCAGAGGTCTGAGCAGAAAGCATTCCAGGCGGAGAGTCAGGAAGTGAAAATTCCCTGAGGTAAGGGCACATCTGGCATGTTGGAGGAGACTGGACTGCAGGGGGCAAGGGCAGAAGCAAGTTGGCCAGTTAGAGGGCTACTTTCATAATGCAAATGAGAGATGATGATGGCTTGGACAGGGGCAATGCAGAATGGTGGGTCTCTAGGTGTGTCTTACAAAGATCATTCCATTTATAAGGTTGAGAAGAGACTGTAAAGGGGACGAGTGAAGGGACCATGAGACAGTCAGGAAATTACTGCAATAATTTAGGCAAGATGTTAAGGTCCCTTGGACTTCCATCCAAGAGTTGATGGTTGACACTAGAATCTATTTTCAAAGGGGAGGGGGGCGGACAGAGTTTTCTGACACCTGTTAAGAATGAAAGTTATCCAGAGAGAAGTCTCACTCACAGTTTTGCCTTTTTCTTTATCACTTTCTGTAATCCTACACCCCAGGCTGGGAGACTCACTTTCAGGATCCATTTAAACAATCTACTAGATTACTTATAAAAAGGAAAGAGAAAGCTTGGATCAGTAAAATCAAGTCAGGTCCTCAAGTGGTATCCACAACCTCCTTTTCTTGTCACCTTTTGTCAGAACAATGGAAGAATAGAATTACAAGAGCCTGGGGGGTCAGCAGCTACAACAGAAAGGCCCCAAAACATACAAGTTATCTAGACCAGGCATGTCAAGCATGGGTTCCAGATACCTAAGAGATCATTGGGTTACAGGAACTGCCTTCAATATTTTAAAAATTCTTTTAGGAACTTTAAATAGAAGTCACATCTTGCACTGGTTGTCTGGTTTGGGTTACGTTATAGCCACTCCGTGTGGTCCAAATTATACGAGTCAGTAAACAATTAACAAAAATAGGAAAATCAACTATTACTTAAGAAATTCAATGTGTTTTGAAAATTTTCTTTAAAACCATTGGGACTATAGGGAAATTAATACAGAGGGCACCCAGAGGGAATCTTGGGACATACAGAGTTAGTTATTTTTGGCCCAGGTGATTATCCTGGCCCCCCACCCCCATAGCTTTTGTTCAGATGATAATTTCATACCCTTATCTCCTACCCACTGATCTAGCATAGTGGGCAATTGTGATTTGCCTTACCAGAATTCTCTCTAATTTTTTGAGGATCCTCTATATGGTTTCTCACAGGGGCTGTACATATACACAATGAAATATTATGCAGCCATAAAAAGGATGAGACCTTATCATTTGCAACAACATGGATGGATCAAGAGGGTATTATACTAAGTGAAATGCATAGACTGAGAAAGGTAAACACCATATGATTCCACTCATGTGTAAAATCTAAAAATCAAAATCAGTGAATACATAAACAACAAAAAGCAGAATCAGATAAATACAGAGAACAAAATGATGGTTGCCCGAGAAAAGGGGGTCGGGGATGAGCAAAACAGGTGAAGCAGAGTGGGAGATACAGGCTTCCAATTATAGAATAAACAAGTCACAGGAATAAGAGGCACAGCATAGGGAACACCATCAACGATATTGTAATAGCGTTGTACAATGACAGATGGAGGCTACACTTACGGTGAGTAGAGCATAAGTAAATAGAAGTTGAATGACTGGTGCACACATGAAACTAATGTAACATTGTCAACTATACTCAAATAAAAGTTTCAGTATATAAAATGCATACCTTATATAGACTCATATATATAAAAATACTAGTAGGAACTAGTACTAGGAATTACATGACCAGTTTTGGGTCCTTTTTCTTTAACTTACTTGCTGTGGAGTAAGCCACTTAGTGTTGGCAATTACATAAAAACTAATTTACTATCAAGGCTGTTAAGAGGAATAATTATATAAAGTCTCTGAGAACAATTTGAAATGTATAATCACACTATACAGAAACAAAGGAGCAAACTGAGATTATTATTGTCGGCTATTTTCCCGGTCCACTCTCTAATGAAAGCAAGTAGTGAAATTGAGTGCAAGAGTCAGCAAGGCAAGGTCCTTAAATAATTGAGAATTGTTGACTATAAATAATTATTTTGCTATTAAACCTTTAGACTATGTTTGGTGCATATGCTCTAAGAGATGCGTGTCTTCCACCAACACCTTTTACCTCTGTGTACTGTGACCAACCCCGAAGAAATTCTGGGTGTGTGTGTGTGTATGTGTGTTTCTCCTCCATTAAATTTGAACAGGACACAAGTCATTATGGACTCTCATCCATTATAGGACTATGTGAGCCTTTCAACATTTGCATATGAATAACTAAAAGAGATTTATGACTTTATCTTTGAACATAAAAAAGGTTTTGTTGCATAAATTACACTATTTCTAAGCCCATTCGGCTTTCTGTACTGCCTATCCATCTAGTATGCGTGAGTTGGTCCCGTGTTCCCATTGGGAAGGTGTTAAGTGAGTTACGTGCTTTTTGGGGTGTTTGAATTACTGTATTCCTCAACTGGAGTTTGCTGACACAGTGTGAATAGGCAGGGCTCCCAAGACAGCAAGAGGAGCCTTGCTGAGTTCAGCATAACTTGGCTCCTTAAAAGCTGTAACCCAGGCCAATGATCTCCAACCACGTAGTTGTAGTTCAAATGAAACGCAAATCACAAACATGCTTCCTGAACAACATGGGAGATGATGTATCACGGAGAGCTAAAGTGTTATACTACATAAGGAGTTATGATTATTATCTCCATTTGCAAAAGTCACACCGAGTCCAAAATTCCAATCTAGTTGTATGTGCCTCCAAAGCCCACACGTTAAGCCATGTTGTATGTTGCAAACTGCCCAAACTCTGAGACCTAATATTTGAAATAATTCTGTCCACAAGTACCCATCTTTCCCCCATCTCATTCATTCATATCTATTGGCACTGTTCTTTTTTTTTTTAATGTTGATTTATTTTAAATGTTTATCTTTTGAGAGAGACAAAGAGAGAGAGAGACAGACAGAATGCGAGCAAGGCAGGGGCAGAAAGAGAGGGAAGACACTGAATCTGAAGCAGGCTCCAGGCTCTGAGCTGTCAGCACAGAGCCCGATGTGGGGCTTGAACTCGTGAACACAAAATCATAACCTGAACTGAAGTCGGATGCTTAACCAACTGAGTCATGCAGCTGCCCTAATGTTGATTTATTTATTTTAAGAGGGGGTGGGGGGAGAGAGAGAATCCCAAGCAGGTTCCATGTTATCAGTGCAGAGCTCCTGGCTTGATCTCACAAACCATGAGATCATGATCTGAGCCGAAATCAAGAGTCAGACGCTCAGCTAACTGAGCGATCCAGGAGCCCCTGGCACTGTTCCTTAAACACATCTTGATATCTAGAACCTTGAAAACTTGCCAGGTGTTCTGGTCCCTCTCCCTGTTATGACTTACCTGCTTCTTCCCTAAGCCTGGATCCAATGGTCCTGGTGAACTGCTTCCAATGCAGATACCACTCTGCAGCTCTCCAGGTCCTTGAACCCCTGCCAGTCCTCCTGAGTCCAGCCCCAGCTGTGAGTAACATCATGTATGCGCTTGCATCCCATTTCTGAGCTAGCAAATATGGGCAAAGAATATGAAAAAATTGGGCTGAACAGGTCCCCTACAAATCTTTTTTCTCAGCAAGACCCACACGGGGCCACGGAAGTGGTGAAATACAATCCAGGTAACGACTAGAATGACCAGTCATTTTCAAACAAAATGACATCGTCTGAAACAAATGGCAAGTGTCATGGGACACTAGGACTGGCCTGGGCAAACAAACTATATGGTCACTGTAATTCCAACACCCTCAGCCATAGAGATTGGAGGTTGAAAGCAAGGATTTTGGACTCTGATCTCAGATTAGATCCCAGCAAGGCCATAGTATAAGTATGTGACCTTGACCATCTTGCTTCCCCATTCTAAGACTCAATTTCCTTAACCATAAACTCTGGATAAAACAATACCAAGTCCTAGTATTGCAGTAAGGATTTTGAAAATTAAAGAATATTTTATCATCCTATTTTATTTAACTGGCCTCCCTAGCATTGTTCAGGATAGTAACAAGTGAATCTATGTGCTGTTTCTTACCCTGGACATACACAGAGTTCCACGTGGTCTTATGTAAAGTTTCTCTGTTGTAAACCAATCCTTGCATTGTTCTGAAGGGTAACTGCCCTTGTCCTGGTCTTATCTCCCAGAGTCCTGTGGAAGTGATCCCCCATCCCATGACAGACAGCCTATAATAAAAGTACAACCATCCCTAAGACACTTCCAAATTTCTTTTCTTTTTAAGTTAAAGTATAGTGTTATATCAGCTAACATATAGGTTATATCAGTTTCAGGTGTACAATATAATGATTCAACAATTTTATATATTACTCAGGGCTCATCAAGGTAAGTGTATTCTTAATGTTCTTTATCTATTTCACTCATCCCCCCACTGCCCTCCCCTCTAACAACACCAGTTTGTCCTCTGTATTTAAGAGTGTTTTTGTTTCGGGGCACCTGGGCTTCTCAGTCGGTTAAGTGTTCAACTTCAGCTCAGATCTCACGGTTCATGGGTTTGAGCCCCGCGTCGGGCTCTGTGCTGATAGCTCCGAGCCTGGAGCCTGTGTCTGATTCTGTGTCTCCCTCTCTCTCTGCCCCTCCCCTGCTCACGCTGTCTCTCTCTGTCTCTCAAAAATAAATAAATGCAAAAAAAATTTTTTTTTTAATGTTTTTGTTTCTTTTTATCTTTGCTCATTTGCTTTGATTCTTAAATTCCCTCTGTGAGTGAAATCATAAAGTATTTGTCTTTCTCTGACTGACTTATTTCACTTAGCATAATACCCTCTAGATCCACCCATGTTATTGCAAATGGCAAGATCTCATCCTTTTTATGGCTGAGTAATATTTCGCTCTGTGTGTGTGTGTGCGTGTGTGTGTGTGTGTCACACCTTCCTTATCCATTCATCTATCAATGAACATTTGGGTTGCTTCCATATCTTGGTTATTATAAATAATTCTGCAATAAACATAGGGATGCATACTATATATCTTTTTGAATTAGTGTTTGTTTTCTTTGAGTAAATACCTAGTAGTAGAATTGCTGGATCATATGGTAATTGTATTTTTAATTTTTTGAGGAAACTCCAAACTCTTTTGCCCAGTTGCTGTGCCAATTTGCATTCCCACCAACAGTGTACAAGAATTCCTTTTTCTCTACATCGTCACCAACACTTGTTACTTCTAGTCTGTTTGATTCTACCATTCTGACTTCCAAATCTTATGCAAATTCATCCAGTCATTGCTTTATAATACTGTAAAAGATAACAGGGATAAGAAACTGTATATTAATGGAATAACTTACGAAGAAAAGCTAACATGACTCTCAGCATACCATAAATGCTTAATACATAGTCACTTATCCAAGCATCACTCCGGTCACCTAACTTACAGAATGCACCAAGCTAAGAACTCGAGCTAAATATCTCTCTAAGATTTGGAAATATTGGCCACACTAAAAAGGATCAAGTTTACTAGAAATAAGTGTAAATTCCTTGAATAGTGTTCAAAAATTATCTATACCAGTATAAGATCTAGAGATTCAGCTTAGCAATGATTCACGGGAAGAAATCTTAAGCATCCTTATAGACCAACAGGGGAGGCAGGGAACATGGTTGAATATAATGCATCACTGGTGCGTTCCTGCACATCTGTAGATTTCGGCAAAGCAAAAAAAGTAGTGTGGTCCATGAGCCATCAAAGCACACGGAATTTTATTCACTAGGTACAACACATCTTTGCAACAATCGAAGGTTTATTCATGCAACTGCAAAGAAATCTATGACATAGAAACAAATTTGGTGGGTCATCTGGATGGTGTAGAGTAAGGTATACTTTGCTGAAAGTAGAGAAGTAAGAGAGACACTACCTTAATGTCATGCACAAATAAAAAATAAAAGATCATCTGGAAATGCAAAAGGCACTCTGCCTCTCAATTATCTAAGAGTATTTTCAGATTAGCAACAATTTCTATTCAGTCTGAGAAACAAAGAATAGGTCCCCTACAAATCTTTCCATGTGCAAGACCCATGTACTAGAGTGGCTGCTGATGGTGTGAGGCATCTTTCTGGGGCGATGAAATGTTCTGGAATCAGTTGGTGGTGATGATTGCACAACCTTGTAAATACCAGAAAAACCACTGAACCGTCCATGTCAAAGGGTGAGTTTCATGGTGTGTGGATTATATGTCAATAAAATGATGATAATGATAATAACTAGTGGACAAAGAATGATCAGGAGCAGGATACTTACAGGAGACTTCATAGGATCTCACCACAAGATGAGCATTTGCAAAAGAAAATTAGTAACAACAGTGGAGAAACCTACAGAAAACTATCTTAACTGAGTAATCAAAGTGCATATGACCAGTAATGGGAAGAAGTGATGCCATGGACCTCCTGATTCAAAGCTCTTGAGCCATAAGATGATTTATGTTGTTTTTCCAAAAACGCATAACCTGAGCCATCATGAGGAAATGTCAGAACGTCCCAAGTTGAGGGACATTCTACAAATAGCTTGTCAGCACATTTCAAAAGCATCACGATCAGGGTGCCTAGTGGCTCAGTCAGTTGAGCTTCTGACTCTTGGTTTTGGCTCAGGTCATGATCTCACGGTTCGTGAGTTCAAGCCCCACATTGGATTCTGTGCTGACAGTAGGGGGCCTGCTTGGGATTCTCTTTCTCTCCCTCACTCTGCACCTCCCTGGCTCACGCTCTCTCTCTCTCTCTCTTTCTCTCCCTCCATTTGCCACCCCCCCCATTTGCTCATGTGCACACTCCCTCTCTCTCAAAATAATAAATAAACTTAAAAAAAAAAGAAGTTAAAAATAATTGAAATTGTACAGCCAACCCCAAATATAAGAATTGCTACTATGGGGTTAAGTTCTGAGAGAATCCTGGACACGCTGTATTTTTTTAAGCAGATTCTGAACAACTAAATTTCGTTGCAATGACTCAAAGTAGAAGGGTCCGGGGTCACATGAGATCCCTATTTACTTACATATGTGTTCTTGAACACATTTCTTAATCTTTATTGGCCTCAGTGTCTTCATGTGTAAATTGGGAATGAGCAGACTATTTACCACTTAGAGTCGTTTTGAGGGTAATTTAGGTAACCTATACAGAGTGCTTAGCACAACAATAAGAGTTTGTAACCATTAGCTACCTCTACTATATCGATCAGTGAATACATCCAGCCTTATGCTAGTCACACAGAATTAAGAAAAAAATAATGCGGCTTTCTCTTTTAAGAAACACTCATGTATTGAGGCATTCATAAACCCCAGTAGAGGGGAGGGGTAGTGCCAGACCCATGAGGGAAGTACTCATTGGCGTGCAGTTTCTTCTCCAGAAGATTATGGTCCTGGCTGCAAGTCAGGGGAAACCCCTACAGGGGAAAAGAGTATTTGCAGGAAAGAGAAGCTCAGTGAATGTTGCTGAACACAACCGGTGACTGGCTCACAACTGGACGTGGCGTCGCAAAGACTAAGCTTGGGATCACTAAAAGTACTCAAGCCACGGGTACTGTGCTCTTAGGGTTACAAACTGGGAATTCCTGCGGTAAGCAGGAGATTTGAAAATAGGACTGCTGAAAGTCTGTGTCTTGGGCAGCTTGAACGAAATATCCCAGACTGGGTGGCTTGTAAATAACAGAAATTTATTTCTCACGGTTGTGAAGGCTGGAGTCCCCAATCAGGGTACCAGCCAGGGTCCAGTGAAGGTCCTCTTCTCAGCTCACAGCCAGTGCCTTCTCACGGTGTCCTGGTGTGGTGGAAGGACCCAGGGAGCTCCAAGCCTGTGCACGAGGGCTCCGCTCTCATGACCTAAGCACCTCCCAGAGGCTCCAACCGCAAATACCCTCAGACTGGGGGTTAGGATTTCAACATAAGAACTGGGGGAGGCAGACATTCAGACAGTCGCCGTCTGGAAGTGTACATCCTCTGTTCTTCTTCCGTCCTCGTGGCCCCTCCCCGTGTCTTTCCATTCCTCCCTCCGCATGGGCTGGAAAGACATACTCATCTCTAAGAATGAAATCTGATTAAATGTTCGTTGGGATCATCAGTGGAAACCAAGCAACATGGCCAAGACTGAGGCCCTACGTCCTCTCTCTGTTCTTGCCAACTTCATCCAGAGACCATCACTGTCTCTTTCAAGTGACTTTGGGCCCTGCAGGGGCTGGGTACATTACCCTATTCCCTGCCAGCTCTGCAGAGGGCCGGCGCTGTGCCTCCCTTCCGCCAACCACGCAGTTTGCCAGCAAATCTCCAAGCTGGGAAAAAGCACACACATCAAAAGACCCGCTGGGAGGTTTAGGAGCCAGACACAGACCAGAGGCACGATTGTAATTCAAGTCAAGACCACCAGCTCTATGCAAAGCTTTTGTGAGTGGCAACTGGCACACTCCTCGGGAGCATTTTGTGGTCTCTCCAAATAACACAGCCGTCAGGAGGTACCAAAGGCACTTCTGTGGACTTTCCCTTCACAGCAACCAGGAGGAGGGAACATATTTCACTTACCCCCAAACCCAAACAGGTTTCCCCTCATTCTCCACTTCCTTTAGGGTTTCCTCCTACCCTGAGAAGCAGCAGGAGAATCCTGTCTGCTGGCATCTCCCCGAGGAGGGCACACACAATTAACAGTCTTGAGAAAACCCTCACTTCAAGGGCCTCATCCTCAAAAGGATCAGAGATGGAAATGCTTATGAGCAGAAGCTGGAACTGGGTGCCAGGGGCACTTGTTCCACAAATGGTTCCTTCTCCTGCAAACATGCCACCTGACTCCAAGGAGCCCATGGAGAGGACAGGCTGCAAAGAAAATTAACCCCTGAGCTCCCGGCTCCCCACCTAACTCCCCCCAACAAAGAGAGAGGATTCCGTGGACAAAGAGGAAACCACTTCAATGCCTTTTAGCTTCTTTAAAGGTTTTGTTTGCTTCTTTGTTTTTTTAATCAAGGAACCGGCTGGCCTCCAATTTGTGGAGATTTTATTTGCCATTTGGCATGCAATTTCTCCATTTATACTGATCTTTTGCCTATCCAAAAGGCAGGAACAGCTCAAGACACTCGCCGGACCATTCTGGGTTATTCCTTTACAAGAAGAAGTGGCTTCACTAAAATGTGGATGATCTGCCAGCACGATACTGCGTGGGGCACTTGAGTTACAGCAGATAGTACCTTTTTTCTCTTATTCTTGGGCAGGGTGAGTTAGTATTTGTTCATATAAACTAGGTAGCCTCCCTTAACATACAAGACATAAATCTTGGGTGAAGTATAATGCTATCCTTAAGCAGTTGGGAGGGTAGGAAAATACACATGTCATAAATCAATAATAACTCACTTAATTCTAATAACTCATTAAGTGAGTCATCATCTCTTTTATACTGCAGAAACTCTGTAAGGTGCCTATTATTCCCAAATGACGGGTGAAGAAGCTGGGCTTAAAAGATATTAAGCAACCTACCTATAAGGTGACACCAAGAATATGCAAAGAAAGCAGTCATCTAATTTTTAAAAATTTTTTTTAAATGTTTATTTACTTTTGAAAGAGAGACAGAGCACAAGTGGGAGAGGGGCAGAGAAAGAGGGAGACACAGAATCCGAAGCAGGCCCCAGGCTCTGAGCTGCCAGCACAGAGCCTGATGTGGGGCTCAAACTCACAGACTGCAAGATCACGACCTGAGCCGATCGGACACTTAACCAACTGAGCCACCTAGGTGCCCCAAGGTCCTCTAATTTTTTTTTTTAATTTTTTTAACGTTTATTTATTTTTGAGACAGAGAGAGACAGAGCATGAACAGGGGAGGTGCAGAGAGAGAGGGAGACACAGAATCTGAAACAGGCTCCAGGCTCTGAGCTGACAGCACAGAGCCCAACGCGGGGCTCGAACTCACGGACCGCGAGATCGTGACCTGAGCCGAAATCGGCCACTTAACCGACTGAGCCACCTAGGTGCCCCAAGGTCCTCTAATTTTTAAGCCAAAGAGAAAATACTCCCCAGATTAATACAGTTGACCCTTAAACAACATGGGTTTGAACTGCACAGATCCACTTATATGTGGATTTTTTTGCATAGATAGTGTAGTACTGAAATGTTTTTTCTCTTTATTTTCTTAGTAACATTTTCTTTTCTCTAGCTTGCTTTATCATAAGAAATATATAATACACATAGCATACAAAATATGTGTCA
Source organism: Panthera tigris (assembly GCF_018350195.1). Taxonomy (NCBI): domain Eukaryota; kingdom Metazoa; phylum Chordata; class Mammalia; order Carnivora; family Felidae; genus Panthera; species Panthera tigris. The sequence continues at coordinate 6,860,113 of NC_056662.1, read as the reverse complement.
ATTGACTATTTATGTTATCAGTAAGGCTTCCAGTCAACACTAGGCTATTAGTAGTAAAGTTTTGGGGGAGTCAAAAGTTTTACTGGGGTTTTCAACGGCATGGGGGGTTGGTGCCCCAACCCTTGCATTGTTCAAGGGTCAAGTGTAAAGTACAGTGAGAACCACAAAGAATAGAACCCAGAAACATGACTTTTCTAAAGTTTACAAGAGACCATTCTAGCCACTGAGACGTGGGAGATTTGTTGTACAACATCATCCCATCATTTCCACACCCACACTCAGTGTCCTAAGCTTCACAGAACCTGGTGTCAATTCACATTTTCTTTTCAAACATCCAAACGCTTATTTTCCCCCTTCTTAGACCGTGAACCTCAGCCACAAAGGTTATCCTTCGACCCTGGAGGCGATCATCAAAGTCCACGTTGACGAATGTGACGATGATTGTGCCACCTCTGTTATCTCTTTAAATGGATTTCCCAGCCTTCCTAAAAATAAGTATTTGTGCAAATGCCTAGCAAATATATGCATTTGGCCACGGTGATTATTTCCAAGACGGTGGGATTTGGAGAAGAGAGAGACACAGGATGGTGAAGAACAAGGAGGTAAAGAGAGATTTTAACATTTTACTCTGAACCCTTTTTTTTGAGCCTCCTTTCTCATAAAAAATATTCCTATGATTTTGGGGTGCCCAGGTGGCTCAGTCGGTTGAGCACCCAACTTTTGATTTCGGCTCAGGTCATGATCTCACGGTTCGTGGGATCAGACGCCACACCGGGCTCTGCGCTGTCAGCTTGAAGCCTGCTTGAGATTCTCTCTCCGCCCCCCCTCTCTGCCCCTCCCTGTTCTCTTGCTCTCTCCCTCTCTCAAAATAAATAGATAAACATTTAAAACATATTCCTATGTTTTAATGTCACTTTTTAAATAAAGTAGAATAATTGATGGTAATCAGCAGTATAGAGAATAAGAATTTGTTGGGAGGGATTTAATCGAATATGCTCCAAATTCTGTCATGGGAAAAACTGTCTTCAGGAAGACAGTGAATCTCAGTAGTCCAGGTGTCAAAGGGTTTTTACCCCTGCAGTCGGTGTCACTGATCCGGAGTCCCTCCACTGGGCCTGGACACCTAACCTCCAGAGGCTTAGAGTGTTGGCTGCTAAATTATAGTTATTCCCTTTTCTGGAGAATTGCTCCCTGCCCAGGGGGAGCCTCCTGCCTTTCAAGGAGGTTATTTTTATACCCATGTCCCAGTCCCTGAAAGAGTAGATGCTGCTTAAAGCAGCAGAGAGCAGCCAATGCTTGAGTGACATGGGGGTTTGAATGTCCAGCCGCCTAGTTTCAAGAAGACTAAGCCTGTGATGTGGTTCATCCTCCAAGCTGGGATCAGGTCGAGGCTCCAGTCCAGTTGTGACCAGCAGGGGAAATCCTTCCCCTGCTCCATCCTGCTTCCCTTGTTCCCCTTCTCCTTTGAGCACTCCCTCAAAAAGCCTTTCATGAGAATCCTTGTCTCAGGCTCTGCTTCTAAGGAATACAACCCAAGATCTCCCCATTCCCCCCACCAAATGGGGCCACACAGGCCAGAGAGTTTCACAAATGAATTCAATACACCTCAATGAACAGATAACTCCAAACCTATTTAAATTGTTCTAGAATGTACAGAAGGGGGAAAAACTACACATTCAAATCATTTTGTAAGGCCTTGACATCATTGATATCTACCTTTGACAAAGCACAATAAAACAACCAATTGATCTGACATATAAATATTAATGCCGAAGTTTTAAATGTAATTTTAACTACAAAGACAAAATTACCTTTTGGAAGAATGTCTCACTATGCTCAAGTGAGATCATAACCTATTTCATTACCCCATTAGGTGGTCGGTGGCCACAAAACCTATGATATTCTAAACATTATAAAAAGATATTTGAGGAACACCTGGGTGCCTCAGTGGTTAAGCAACCAACTCTTGGTTTTGGCTCAGGTCATGATCTCATGGTCTGAGACTGAGCCCCACATGGGGCTCTGTGCTGACAGCACGGAGCCTGCTTGGGATTCTCTCTCAATCCCTCTCTCTCTGCCCCTCCCCTACTTGCTCTCTCTTTCAAAAGAAATAAATAAACATTGAAAAAAAGATATGTGAGTTCCATATTTATTCATTGTTTTAGGAACAGTGGACACTTAATAGAGATATGTAATGTAGATATAATAAAAACATCTAGAAAGTATAAAGGAAAAATAGACTTCATTTTAAAAGCAAAAAAAAAAAAAAAAGAAAGAAAAGATTTTTAAATACCAGCAAATAAATTTAATAAGAAATATATAGGATCTTTATAGAATATAGAAGGTATTAACTAATATAGAAGGTACTAATAAATAGAAAGATATTTGCTACTCTTTTCTAAAATAGTTCAATCTTATTTTAAAAAGTGAAATCTCCCTAAATTAAAGTATGAAAGTAATGTGGTCTCGATTAGAATCCCAAGAAGTCTATTTCACTGGCTGTTTGAGGTTTTTTAAGGAAGGGAACAAGGTCTCAGGGAAAAATAATGATACAAAAATAACCAGAAAAGCCCTGAAATGCAGAGAAAGTAGGTTGGCAGTATAAGACTCAAAAGACGAAACATTATAAAGTTAGAGTAGTTTAATGAGATAATGAATGCAAATTGCTTAACACAATGCCTGACACAAGAATGGAGAGAAAGATTAATGGAACAAAATTGAATGAAAAAAAAGAAACAAATACAGATGGAGATTTAGTTTACCATAAAGTTTGCATTTTAAATCAGTGGGGGAAGATGAATTATTCGATGAACAGATTTAGGATTCTTGCAAAGTTTTCTAAATATAAAATAAAATAAAACTGAATCTCGACATCATTTCTTTTATCAAAAGTCATCTCAGGGATATGAACAGTAAGAAATAAAATCTTAAAAGCGCTAGAAGAAAACACAGGAGTTTAAGAAATGAATTTTAGTTTCTAAGCAAGATCTTTCTAGTCTTGAAATAAGGACACTCTCCCTAATAAGTGGGTTTAGATGTGACTATTTAATTTCTTTCCTGTATTATCAAAAAGCAAATGACCAACAGAGTAGAAGTGTTTAAAATCCATATGACAAAATATTAGTTTCCCTACTATAAAAAGAACACAACTTAATTCATCAGCCCAATGTACAAAAGGGAGACAAAGCGGTAAACTGTTGTTTATGTGGGGGACAATATGACTTTTGAACACATATAAAGATACCCACATTCGTAACTTTAAAGATAATAGAAACGATCAATACATGCTGCCTGGGGAGCATACCAAATTAACAGACATTTTCAAAGCCTATTGCGCGAGTGAAGATCAGGGCAATCTCTCTGGAGGGAAACTTTTGGCAACATTGATAAAAATATCGAATGCATTTACTGATGGTTCCAGAAATCCTTCTGCTGCGTATTTATCCTATAGACACAGCCCCTTTTTTGGCCAAAACACTTATGTACAAGGATGCTTATTTGTGGCACTGATTATAAAAGACTGTGAACAATCTAAATGCCTCCTGGTAAGAAAACAGTTAAAACAAAACCAATCCATGTAAAGTTTACTTATTTAATCCACGCAGACAAAGGTTAAATAATTAAATGAATAAACCATACGCCATATAAGGGTTGTCAAAAAAGTTGCTGCAAAAGGTCCGGGAGTAAATATTTTAGGCTTTTCATGCAACATAGGCTCTGTCACAACTACTCCACTCTGCCATCACGTGAACAAATAGATGTGTCTGTGTGCGAATAAAACTTAATTCACAAAACTAGGTAGGAGACTGAATTTGGCCCTGGGGCCATAGTTTTCCTATTCCTGACTTAATGGATTTGTAGGTAAATAAATTATCTGTATTTTATGGATTTATTTATAAATCAATAAATCATCTATATTTGTTTATGGATCTATGGATACAAATATATAGATTACATGTGCATTTATTTCTGAAAAGATATTCTGGAATTGTTTAAGTATACAAAATATATTATGTTGTATAGAGATGTTATGTATATGTGCCACATCACATATTTATTATATAATATACATATATGATTAAATAAGTAAATTATCCCTGCACAATAACACTCCGTAGCTGTGGGAAAGAATGAGGAAAGCTATGTACTGTGGTATAGAAAATCGCAAACATCAATTAAGGAGAAAAGGCAAGTGGCAGACTCATGAGAATAGTACGGTCCCATTTGTATTTAACAATTTATTTGTTTCATGCAATGTTTTGCAAACGATACAGAAGAAGCTGTGATTGTCTCTAGGGAGGGGACTGAGGGACTGGCTTTCTGGGGAAATAGAGAAAAATTCACTTCCCTTTTATATTCTTTCACACTGTTGGGTTTTTTTTTTCACCATATGTATATACAATTTTTGAACATAGAAAGGTATTTTTAAAAAAGAAAATGCAATTTATGGAATGAGGCAGCAGAGTTTAGTAACATCACCTGGTTTGAAAGTTGGGCAGCTGGTATCCTTGCCAGGATGGCCACGACAGTTATTTAAGTGTTGAAATATATCTAGGGGCGCCTGGGTGGCTCAGTCAGTTGAGCATCAACTCTTGATTTCGGCTCGTCATGACCTCACGGTTTGTGAAACGGAGCCCTGTATCAGGCTCTGTGCTGACAGCACAGAGCCTGCTTGACATTCTCTCTCCCCCCTCTCTCTGCCCCTCCTCAGCTCACACTCTCTTGCTCTTTCAAAATAAACAAATAAACTTTCAAAGGAGTGGGGGGTGGGGGGGCGGGATATATCTAGGCCAGTTGATAAGTAACCATTGCTCTGAACACAAAGTTTCCCCTGCCAGCCAGGCCATCCTGGCCCTTCCTCAGGAACCACTCCTCCTAAACTCCCCATGATTCAGCAACTGTAAGTTCTTAGCAAAACTCATAACTTCCCCACATTTCTTTTCATTCATCAGTGAAATGTCTCCAGTAATACTTGGCCTACCGGGCCCTGGAGTATGAAATGAAGTAACATATCTAAAAGCACAGTACAAAATACAGAGCTCTAAGCTAACATAAGATAACTAACATCATTTTTTTGCACTTAGAGCCTGTCGGCAAAGATAATGTAAAGTATTTGTTCTAGGGACACAATCATTTTCTGCCATCCTGGCTCAAAACATCACCTTTCATTCATGCCTCTATTACAACGAGAATAATACCATTGTCTAGTTTTTTGAATATGTGTCAATTTCCTTTGCTATCTAGAATTCCGTGAGGACAGAAAATATGGCTCCTTTATTTGCACATGCTCAGGACCCAATACAATGGCTGATGTAGACTCGAGGTATGTTTGATGAATAAATACATAGAACGGGAGCAAAGGAGCAAAATGAGAGAGACCTACAAAAAAGAAATTTGGTTTAGGTGTTAGGACTCTACTTCCCAATTGGTTCCTGAATAACTCAGTGACTTCATTCATAACAGCACTCTCAGGGTAAGAACGTGATGGGTGAAGCATCGTGTGAATCCGTTGATGGGATGCTAACGCATTTTTTTTTATTTGACAAATAATTGAGTGGCTACAGGAATCGAGGTGGGTACTAGGAATTCGATATGAGCAAAGCAGGCATTTCCCCATCGGTGTTTTGGAACTTGTGGTCTACGGGGTAAGTAGAATTTATGAAAACTATGGCACACGTGAGGGCATTTTTTTTTTTAATGGAAATAAGTCGTGTAAAGGAAATGAACATGGTTCTGTAAATGCATATAACAAAGAAGAGTCTTGTCAATGGCAGTGTATCTGGGGGGATTGTCAGGGAAGTCTCCCCTGGGGAAATCACACACGGGCTGAAGGCTGAAAAGAAGTGGTGACTAGGCCAGGAGAGGGTTCCATCTCTCTGTCCACAGGAAGTCCATGCAAAGGCCCTGTGGACAAATAACGGTGCCTTTAAAGATACGGTGGGGCAGCATGGCCATAGCACATAGAGAGAAGATAAAGTCATGATGGGTTGATCTAGTAAGACACACCAAAGTCCACATCTTCCTGTTCTGGAGGCACACAGCCAGACTACATTCTCCAGCTTCCCTTGCAGTTGGGTGTGGCCAATGGGATGTGAAGGCAATGAGGTACCCCTAACCCTAAAGGAGCTACTGTCCTTCTTCCACATTTTTTCTCTCAACTGACCTGAGGGATGAAGATGATGAAGCAGCCCCACAGGAACAAGGAGCCTACCTTGGGTCCTCTAGGAAAACCATGAACCACCCTGTAATGTTTGCTTGGGCTTCTGTGTAAGTGAGAAACACACTTCTTTTGTGTTTGAACCATTATATATTTTTGAATCGATTTATTTCTTCAGCCCAGCCTACACTGCAAGAGAGAAGGCTGTGGACAAGATCATGCAGGGCTTTGTGGGTCACATTTAAGATGTCAGATCCCCTAAGAAATGAGGAGTCACTGAAGAGTTTTATCCAAGATGGCGAGCCTTGATGAAATGTATGTTTGAAAAAGATGGTTCTGGTCGCGCTATGAAGTGGTGCATTTCTCCAGTTTTCCATTTTACTTTGCCTGGCCAGCCCTGCGGTATATTGGGCAAGGAGGTGGAAAATAATCAGATACTTCAGAGCAAGACAGCATGTTGGAAATAATGGAATAAAAGTCATGAGTATGAGAAGACAGGTAGTATTGACGAAGGTCAGAACTGGCAAAAAAAAAAAAAACCTGGCATTTTCCAAGACAAAAATTTGAAACAAGAATGGTCACAACAGGCAAACAAGGCATAAAGCACTGATAGTAGGCTGTGGGGTTTGGAGGCAGGACACAGCGGGAACGTTCACGGCTTTATGATCTCAAGCATATCACCTCTACTGGGCCTTCAAGTTCCCCCATCTGTGGAACAGGATGACAGAATTTGTGTTGCAGAATCGCCATGACAACACAATGAGGCAGTGACGTGGGTCGTTCCGTCCAGGTCCTGGCGTGGGGTCAGTGCTCATTCCTGCCGGCTGTCAGCAACATCCAGAGCCAGGTTGGGAGTGAAAGAGTTAAAGGCCCAAACATTCAGATGGATTCCGAAGATTGAAATTGGAGGCAGATGATTAAATATTTTAGAAAACTGTCATCAAGAACTTGGTAGCCATGGAAACGAGAAGGATCATGATAGGGAAGTAGGAGAAAAGTCCATCCCACTCAGAAGTAAAGATCCTCTAACTTAGAAGCTCTTCCCTTCAGCACCACTGACTCTTTCCACCAGATAATCCTTGGCTGTGTGTGTTGAGAGGGTGGGTGTACTGTGCGTTGTGGGGTGTTCAGCAGCATCCCTGGCCTCTACCTGCCAGACACGAGGAGCACCCCCCTCCGTTGTGGCAACCAACAGTGGCTCCAGACATTGACATGCGTCCCCCCCCCCTTTTGCTCATTCATTCGGTGAACGCTTTTCACTGAGGCTACAGGAGGAATTACATGGATACATCCCACCGTCGTAGAACTCACATCCAAGAGTTTGCATTTTCTTTTCCCCGCAACTCAGCCACTGAGCTCGTAGATATAGTGTCACTAAAATATTTAGAGATAGGTGAGACGGATGGCCTCCTTGAACAGAGTACTATTAGGTTTTGATTTTTCTTTCACCTCCTCATTGAAAAAAATACATTTTAAAAACTATTGCGGCACAAGTACCCAGACATATGTGATGTCAATTGCATTCCGGTTTTGTGTACATTTAAGACTGATCTCAAAATCAGAGATCTATGTCTGAGTCTTGGTGTCCAATTACTTCTGTGTGGCCTGATGTATCTGTCTTTTAAACTCCTGAATTTGTTTTCTATCCTGTATAACAAATTGCCACAAACTCAGCTGATTAAAACAACACCCACTTATTATCTTGTGGCTTTGTAGGTGCATGAGTCAGAAGTCTGGGCAAGTTCCACTGGGTTCTCTGCTTAGGGTCTTACCAGGCTGAGTTCCAGGTATTGACTGCCTGGGTTGTGCTCCCAGCTGGAGGCTCTGGGGGAGAATGCGCTTTTGGCTCATTCAGGTGGTTGGTGGCGCTCAGTTCCTTGTGGTTTAAGGACCTGAGATTCCATCAAACAGTTAGTAAGGGCTAAGTGTTGGCCAGGAGCTGTTCTCAGCTTCCAGCTGGTGCTTTCTGGTCATTACATGTGGTCCCTCCATCTCCAAAACAGGGTTGTGGTGGTGCCTTGAGTCCTCTTGGAGACTCTTGAGTATCTCTGACTTCTGCCATCAGCCAGTGAAAACACTCTAATTTTAGAGAACACACCTGATTGGCCAGACCTACCCAAACAATCTCATTATCTGCAGGGCAGCTGACTTGGGACCTTAATTCCATCTGCAAAATCTCTTCACAGCAGCAGCTAGATTCATACTTGACCAGAGAACCTGGACATCGACTCCGGAAGCATCTTTGGAATTCTGCCTTCCACAGCCCTCTATAAAGTGGAGAGCGGGGCCCAGAAGAAGGCCCTGGGATTTCATAGTTTTCTTTTATGCCATCCCTTGCTTGAGGCTGGGGACCTGCCTGTTTCACTTCTGTGGGGACCTGCAGGCCACAAGAAGGGAGTGAGTGCTGTGCCTGGTAAAGACAACTTATTTTTGTATTTTTTATTTTAGAGAGAAACAGAGCGCCCAAGTGGAGGGGAGGGACAGAGGGAGAGAGAGAGAATCCCAAGCAGGCTCCACACTCAGCACGGGGCCCAACCCGGGGCTCAATCTCGTGACCATAAGATCATGACCTGAGCCGAAATCAAGAGTTGGGACACTCAACCCACTGAGCCACCCAGGCACCCTGGTAAAGAAAATTTAATCCTGACACCCATTTGTCCGGGAATCCTGAAAAGACTAAAGGTGTTGAATGGGGAGGGGAATTTACCTATAATCAAATTTCATCATTCTTGTGACATGATTTAATATTCGTTTCCTCTTACTGGGGTTTGAATTTAGTTGCAACAGATAGTGAAGTCTCCATGCTCTGCATTTGATTGTGACATCCCAGTTGTCACCAGGAGTTGGATTACAGGCTTCACAAAAGTGAGGGGGCAGAGATATTCTAATTTCATTTTTAATTATACAATAACAAAAGCTATTACGAACCAGGAAAGAATACCTTAAAATTAATTATCAGCCAAAATAAGATCCTCAGGAAGGCCTTTCAAAGCTTAATCAAGATAAAATGAAACGAACATAAAATTAAATTTAAAAAAAATCCTCTAAAAGATGAAGGAATTCGGAGAAGAACACGAAAAAAAAATAATTTATGGGAGACTAAGGGCTCTAAATTAGATACCTCTCTTGAAACATTGTCAAGGACATGTCTTACTTGAATTATGATCAAAAACCCATATCAATCTCCCTCCACTAGAAAAATAGGAAAGAATGACTCGAGTTCTCATCTACCTTCCAGGTATGACTCAATTCCCAATTCTATGACAATTTTCATGCTGTTTTTATAGAACACCAGAACAAATGAATGTCAACTTAGAAACAGAGAGCACAGCTCTCTTCACTCCAATCTTAGGAAGAGTCAAACATTTGAAGATTCTCTAGCTTTTAGGAAACACCACCAATCTCAAGGATAAAAATGCAGATGGGTTGTTCCAAACAGAAGAGTCCCTTCGTGTCTTTAAAATGAAACTGGCATATGTCCCAAGGTGACATCACAACTCGTTTCTTTTGAATCAAGAGGGCATCTCTTAAAATGAAGGGACTCCTCCCAGGCTCACCAAATTACTCATTTTAGCACGTGATATAGCAAACATGTGTATTATTTGTTTGGTAATTCAGCTTTTACGTGTATGTTTTGTCTTCTTCTCATAACAGCATTCTCCTTTCCAGTGGAGAAAATTTCCTCCTTTCTCTCAATCGTTTGGCTTGGGGGAGGGGACAGTGGACCCATCCCCAGTTAAAAAAAAAAAAAAAGGAAAAAGAAAAAAATACATATATAAAATCCACAATCAGAGCATTGGATGTCCTGGCCTCCGTGATTGGTTCAAGGATGAGTATGTGACATCAGTTAGGCCAATAAGACAGATATCGCCAACCTTTGCTAAAACTGTTTGTTCTACCATCTAGGTTTCTAACTGGCAGGTAAGTCTAGATCAGCTGGTATCATCCTTCCTCCAGGAAGAAGCATTTTTGGGAATGAAACCAATAAAAAAAAAAAAAAAAGGCAGAGTCAAGAGCTAGAAGGAGAAAAGGTCTTGGCACTATTATTTGGGCACCTGGATCCGGCTTTACCCGAAGCTATTCACACGTGTAATTTTCATTTACATCAGCAAGTAAATTTACTTTTTGCATTGGGCCAGTTTGAGCTGGTTTTCTGCCATGAAATCAAGAGTCATGACTAATCACTTTGTCTGGAAAGACTATCACAGCTGCTGTGTACTCTCAGCATTTTTTTGTTGTTATTTTGCCGCCTCTGCTTCCTCTATACTATGCAAATTCCCTTCCCGAAGACTTTGTTTACTTTCTCCCACCAACCTGAAATGTCCTGTGCATTTCTCCTTTCTTACCTCTTTCATGGCCCAAATGAAGTCCCAACCTCCACAAGCCATCCTGATCTGCTCCTAACTCCTATTTCAAAAGTCTTCTACATTCTGTTGAAACCATCTTCTGTTGTTTACATGCCAGTCTGTCTGTTCTGTCCCCAGCTACCTTACAGGATCCTAGAATAAAACATTTCTCCATCAATCTTCACAGTTTCAACACAATGTTCACCGCAAGCCCACAGCATCTCTCATTTGGGTTGCTGATAAAGCCTCTGGACTGAAGTCTCCATACCCTCTCCATCCTGCCCCTTTACCCTGTGCTCCCCCACAGCTGACAGATGCCCCCACTGAAAACCCTTTGGTGCATTTTGAATGCTCTGAGAGTCGTAGCCAAAGTCCTGAGAGTGATCTGCAAAGCTCTACAGGGTCTGGCCTCTGCCTAGCTCTCCACTTGCCCTCCCCACCCTCTCCTACCTTCTCTCTGCTCCAGTCACACTCAAAGTGCTCAGTGTCACCTCCCCACCATTGCTCCCCCATCACAGGGCAGAGCACGCTGTCCCCTTTTCCCTGAACACACACACCTCCCTTCTTTCCTAATTAACTCTTACTTATTCTTTAGACCTCAGCGCAATCTCCATTCCCTTGGGAAGAATGTCTATGACCCTGCTGATTAAATTACCTTTCACCATTACCATTATAAGCTCTCGTGACTCCGTGGCCTTTCCTTCACTGCATTTATCAAATTTGTCATTATCACATTAATATGTATATTCACATATATGACCACTTTGTCAGTGTCTTTCTCCTGCTCAAACATGAGCCCTGTGAGATTAGGAACAATCTCACCATTATATCGCCAGCACCTGGCAAATACAACATCCTAATAGGCGCTTAATAAACACTGGCTTAATGAATGGAAGAATCACATGGTTGAGGCACAATAAATATTGCTGGCTGGATGGAAGGATAGACGGAAGGACATAGGAGGGGTGGACGCATGAAATTACTGTTAAGAGCACTTTTCTCCTCCAACTGTGACTGTTGTTTACATTTGGAAAGCTTAATAAAAATAAATAAAGCTCTTAAGAAATGATTGCTGACTCGTCTGGAAATACGAGCTCTTGGATGAGGCATGGCAGTCACAGAGCCCTAAACTGAGAGCAGGCCAACCTCTAAGACAATAGAAAACGTGCGAACCATGGGGAAGCTTTGAACAGTTGATAATTTTGCCCTGTGAGTGGCAGGCACCAAACACGTAATTTCGATGCCTTAGCACCCCGATTCTGTAATTGAGCTCCATGTTCGCTTTGGGCCAAAAGAACAGCTAGGCGGAGACTATTTATATATAATCACAGAGCCTTTTTTTGATGTAGATTTCTAAGGCACTAGAGTCATATTTTATTAATACAGGTTTCCTTTGTGTGAAGACTGGGAGGGTTTCACAGACACAAGGTATTTAAAGACTTTTTTATCATGCCTGTCTCTACCCAGGTGAGTCGGGCTATTGAAAAAAATAAAAGAAATAAGCAAAAGTAAAGCAAATTTCATTCTTACGTGTCATATCACCTGCTGATGGGTTTATGTGTATTAAAAGACGCATCGATGATAACGATTTTGATGTCTTCAAATAAGTTTTTAGTTTCCCAGACAAAATGGAATGTAAGAAGGATGATAAGGAAAATAATTTAGCCGGTAAGAACTGTGGCAGGTACTTTCTGAGAGCTTTGTATGTATGGCTATATCATGGAATCTGCAAAACACCCCCAGAAGCCAGGTATTATGTTCTCAATTTAAGAGATAAGGAAAAAAAAAAAGGGTTAGAGAGGTTTAGAGATCTGTTCAAGGGCATTCAATAAGCAAGATGCAGAGCCAGGATTTGAACCCATTTTTGCATGTTTGAGCAAATCTCTGAGTATCTTGCCCTACTACATTGCCTCTCCGTCAAAGAGAGTCCCCAGGGGATCTCTGCCTGCCCTATCTAGGAGTCTAGAGTTTTATGGTTTCTGGAGAAATATTCACCAAACTAAAGGAAGCTATGAATTGCTGGTTCCCTGATGATAATAACCAGCTCTATGCTAACTGCTGTGGATAAATATATAGGACAAATCTTTGCCTTTGAGAAGCTCATAATCTAGAAGGTTCTGTTCCTAATGCAAGAGGAAGAATAACTTTGGGTTCATTGGATGGGGAGGGGGTGAAGGGGTAATCACCCACCACTGTGGGTGACAAGCAAGAGAAAGATTCTATTAGGAGGATAAAGCAGGAGCTAAACGAAAGCAAAAGCTTAACAACCAGACCTCAGACAGGAGGGAAAACAGAGAAACCTTGGGACTCTGAGAGCAGGAACCAATGGCCACTCATCTGGAGGATGCCAAACTCAACCTCTGTCCCGGTCCTTGCCTTCACTTGCTTAAGATTCAAATTCCGGAGAGACACTGATTGGCTGGGTTTGGGTAACATGCACGTTAAGCGACAGTACTACCAAGAACGCGTCGGTGGCAGAGAAAGACAGAGAGGCAGTTACCAGGAGAAGGAGATCTAGCTTCCAGGCAGACAAACCCACGTGTCCACCACAGACAGAGAGGGGGAGCGTGCACCAGTTGTTTTTGAATGAATTCTTTTCTCCAAACCCAATGAAATCTTTTCTTTCAGCCACATGCGTGCAAACCATGGAAGATTCACCTCATCAAAGAAGATGTACAGATGGCAAATACACATATGAAAAACCACTCCACAGCAGATGCCATCAGGGAATTGCATATGAAATCAACGAGATACCACCACACACCTATTAGAACAGCCAAAATCCAAAGCAGTGACACCACTAAAGGCTGGTGAGGCTGAGCAAACAGGAACTCTTGGTGGGCTGGTGGGAATGCAAAATGGCAGCCGCTTTGGAAGACAGTTGGCAGTTTGATATGGAGCTCACCACAGTCTCATCACGGGGTGCGGCAGTTGTGTTCCTTGGTACTTACCCAGATGAGCTGAAAAGCTATCTCCCTACAAAATTCTGCACATAAATGTTTACTGCAACTTTATCCATCATGGTCAAAACTTGGAAGCAACCAAGAAGTCCTTCAGTAGGCGAATGGAGGCACAAACCGTGATATAGCCGCACAATGCAGTATTATTCAGACACAAAAAAAGGAATGAGGTAAAGCCATGGAAACACATGGAGGAAGCTTAAATGCATATTTCTAGGTAAGGAAGTCAGAGTGCTATATGATTCCAAGTCTATGGCATTTGAGAAAAGCAAAACTGTAGAGCCAGTGCAAAGATCGTTGGTTGCCAGTGGTTAGAGGAGAAGGGAAAAAGAGAGGGATAATGAGCACAGCTCAGAGGATTTTTAGGGCAGTGAAACTATTCTGTGATACTGTAATGGTGGATAGATGTCATTATACATTTGTCAAAATAGAATGTACAACTCTAAAAGTGAACCCTAACGTAAGCTATGGGCTTGAGTTAATAGTGATGGATCGATATCGGCTCACTGGTTTTAACAAATGCACCACATTAATGCAAGAGGCTAATAATAAAAGGGAAACTGAGGCAGGGAGAGGCAATATATGGAACTCACTTTCTGCTCAATTTTTTTTGTAACCCTAAAACTGCCTTACAAAATCCATTAATGTTTTAAAGAAGAGTAATACTTAAAATCTGTTCCATCAGGGTCTGGGTGGCTCAGTCAGTTGGGCGTTGGACTTCGGCTTAGATCATGATCTCATGATCTCATGAGCCCACGATCATGATCTCATGATCTCATGAGCCCACGTCGGGCTCTGTGCTGACAGCTCAGGTCCTGGAGCCTGCTTCAGATTCTGTGTCTCCCTTTCCCTCTGCCCTTTCCCTGCTCGTGCTCTGTCTCTCTCTCTCTCTTTCAAAAATAAAACATTAAACATTAAAAAAATAAAATAAAATAAACTCTGTTATAGCAGACTATATGCTACATAAAACAAAATATGCATCACTGTTGTAGTGCTGTGGCCTAGAACACTACTCGGCTCACAGTAGGTGCTCAATGACTAAATGCATGGCATATAAATGAATAAATGAGTCGAGGAATACATTCACTCATTCGGCGTTTCTGATAAGACCATTCTCAAAACTATAGATCCCCAATTCCTTAATATCCAGGAACAGGTTACAAAATTGCACAATAGAAATACAGAAACTCAGCAAAGTGTGAAAAAGTTGCCTCAAAACATGTCAAGCGAATATAGTGATGAGTTTTAACTACATTTGAAAATTATGCACAAATAAATATCTATGATCTAATTCTATTAAACTGTATCTATAGAGATTGTATAGAAAATTGGAAATATGTGTAAATTATTTTCTGAAATTCCTTTTCTCTTTGGCACACTTTATAGCAATACATTTAATATACGTTGAGTAAATAGAGAAACCACAAACAGATTTTTGCCACTATAGCAGGTTAATATTATGTTAGAAAGCAGCTAATATAATATTAACTTGCATAGAGGTAAACATCTTTATTTTTGCTGAGCACTTAGTATGAGAGATACAAAAGAGACAAAGACCAAGTCCTTTGTAGTGGGCAGGACTGGCCAGTGACATGGGTGGCTCAGATTCAGGGAGAAGAGAGACTCCAGGATAGGTTCTAGAAAATTCTTCAAGTGGTGACCATGGGTTTTGCTGATGGTCTGGCTGACAGCAGTGAGGGGAAGTGTTTTAGTTCCCTACCTGGACCAAGAGAACTCTTTTTGAACAGGTGCAGTTCACCTGGGGACCTCGGACTGTGGCTCGCAGAAAATTATCATCATACAACTTTTACCTACCATAATATTTTCAACTCCTGAAAACTACTGTCTCCTAAAAACAGGGATGTGCATCTATTGAGCACCTACTGTACGCCAGGCACTCAGCTGAACATGTTACATGTGAAACCAAACAAAAGGCTTCTGAAGGAGCTCCCAACTGGACAATGTTCAGCAAAAATGTAACAGTTATAAAGTAAACCAACCTAGTTCAAGTGTGAGCTGTCTATGCAATGGTATACCTTGGAGCCATTTTGAAAATAATGTGAAAGCTGTATGTAGGCTGATGTGCACAGAAGCTGCCACAGTGGCTGAATAAAAAAAGATGACAATACGTAATGATTTCACTTTTGTTAGACGTTTTGCACGATATAAATATACGCGTATATACGTACTCCTTGCATGTGTAGAAAAGCACTGGGAAGTGGGGTGTGACAAGGGAATTAACGGCGGCTATCTCTAGAGAGGCTTTTTAGTCTTTAATTTTTTGCTTGACGACAGTTTCTGAGTTTTAGATAATGAGCATGATTGTGTTATAATAAGGGGGTAAGTAAATGTGAAGAAACCCCTTACGGGAGAAATCAGTCAATCCAATCAAACTGTTAGCCAATTCATCATGGGGGAAAATTAAAGCAGCCAAATCAATGGGCATCATTTAGAGATAATGGGCTGCTCACTGATTTGACCAAATATTTTAAAGGTATTCCTTTGACATTTCATTCCAGTTGTGATGGATTATTTTTGTCACATTTTAACAAGCGCGTATGTATGTATTCAGCTTGTGTGCCAAGCACCATGCTAGAAAACAAGGGGACATGGCCTTCAGAATTCATGTGTTAGAGCGGACGTGTGCGTGTGTCCCCTCCCACTACTCGAATAGACAGGCAAACAGACCCATCTCCCACAGATGGCAACCAAATCACATATGAGAAATGAAT
Organism: Panthera tigris; assembly: GCF_018350195.1. Lineage (NCBI taxonomy): Eukaryota > Metazoa > Chordata > Mammalia > Carnivora > Felidae > Panthera > Panthera tigris. Next base: position 6,843,918 of record NC_056662.1, on the reverse strand, counting down.
GATGTGTTTAACATGCCTACATTTTCGTGAATGTGTCAGCAGAGATTCCTTTTTAATGAAAATGTTTTTTCTCAAATGTAAAATTATTTAATAAAATGCAAATAATACTTCGAAAATCCTAACAAAATCCGTAACAAAGAAAGTTGAGCTGCCTTGAAATCTACCATCCCCAGGCAACTATTGTTAATTAACTTTTTGGTGACCGTCTTGTTAGCTGGTTTTCGATATGGATTTGTTAACAATCAGCCATCTGTATTCACCTGGGACTGAGAGGTTTCCCTGGACGCGACAGGGCGTTCGGTACAAAAACAGGGACTATCCCAGGTAAAGTGGGACAGTCAGTCACCCTAGATGAGTGGGTGGATTTATAGTATCATCTCCACGTCGGCATAATAAAGCGTTTCATCTCATGGATTTGCCATGACTCATCTAAACAGTGCGTCGCTAATGGAGATTTAGATTGTTTCTAATTATAAGCCATTGTTTCTATTATAAACCATCTGTGATGAACATCCTTACACATCTATCTTTGCATCCTTGACAATGATCTGTTTGGGATTAATTTCTGGAAATGAAATTGGTGAGTCCAAGAGGATGTACCTTTACAAAGTGATCCATACTACTAAACCCTGCTGTTCGAACATTTGACTAACTCCTACTTTTAACCAGTTGAACATGAGACTATTTCCCCCATATCCTTGTCAAATCTTGTTTTGCCCATCTTAAATCCTTTCCAATTTGATGGGCGATCTAGTTCAAATTCTTTTTTTTATGTTTATTTATTGATTTTTGAGAAAGAGGGGGAGAGAGCACAAGCAGGGGAGGGGCAGAGACAGAGGGAGACACAGAATCCGAAGCAGGCTCCGGGCTCTGAGCTGTCAGCACAGAGCCCGAAGCGGGGCTCGAACCCACAAACCGTGAGATCATGACCTGAGCCGAAGTTGGAAGCTTAACCCACTGAGCCAGCCTGGCGCCCCTCCGCTCAAATTTTTCATGCACGCATTCATCATATGGAGAAAGTATATTTTTCCATCAAAATAATCAAATGCTTTATTATGAAATATAATTTCACATTTGGTTTTAAAAAGGTCTATGGTGATATAATTTACATAGCACAAAAGTCACCTGTTTCACGAGTCCAAGTTGGTGAATTTTAGTACACTTAGAGTTGTCAGCCATCACCACGACCTCCTTTTAGGGCATTTCTGTCACCCTGAAAAGAAACCGTGTGCCAATTTAACAGTCACTCCCCATTCTCTATGTAACCAGAATCAGTCTCTGACTGCCTGTCTCAGAATTAGAATTGCCTAGTATAGCATAGGGTGACCTGCCCTGGTTTACCCAGGACTGATGGATTCCCAGGGTCACAGGCTGTGCAGCTAAAACCAGGACAGTCCCACCCAAACCTGAAGTCGGTCACTCAACCACAGTGTTTTCCATAAACCCAGTGTTCTGGCCTCCCTTCTCCTTCCCACGTTTCATCTGACCTCTGCCAACTGGAGTGGCATGATTTGGTGAGTCAGGGCAAAAACATCACTCAAAGGGAGAACCCAGGGAAATCAAGCTCTATGAAACATTCCGAGCCGAAGAGAATACAGCAACGAAGCACTCCGCAAAGAGCTCCTTCTGACTCAGAAACAACTGGCCGTCCCAGTGAAATCACTAGGACACAATGGTGATGCTTGTTATTGGATGTCCCTCACACGCAACCCGTTCGATGCAGCCATAATGTTGGGAAAGAAGTCAGTACTGCAGCCGTACCAAGAACCGTGGAGAGGCGAGACGGGTATTGCAGGACTCTGGGAGAAGTAACTGCTGCATAATATGTGCCACAGGACTGCCCCGCATCCTCTCGTCTCCTCCTTTACCACCCCCAGCGGGTGGGTACCATTACTCCCATTTTACCAATAAGGAAACTCAGACCCGGGCAGATGAAATCCCCTGTCCAGGGCACAAAGCTGGGATCAGAGGCAGGATTCCACCCAAGTCCCAGCCCAGCACCAAAGCCTAGCTTCCCACCGTTACCCCACGGTCTCCCGGAAGCAGGGAGGACTAAAAAACCTAATTCGGAATGTAGGTAGGAATAACTCTCTCTGAATTTACATCCGTTTCTCAACAAAGACAGAAACATAAAACCACTATGATTTTTGTACCCCCCAAATGTCTTCTCTCCATGAAAGAGTATTAAGTTGAAGGAGGGGAAGTGGGGGTGGGGGCTCAGGGATTTGCAAGTAATAGGGACGCCGATATAATTCAAAGTAAAACTGATTTAAATTTTTGCTAACATTTTTTATGTTTGCATATTTCACACTTACAGCATACCTTTAGTCTTATTTACAGTTTTGATTAAACCTATACTTTGGTACTTTACATAGTATATAAAAATATAGTTTTATGTAAATATTTCTCAGGGAGATCTGTAAAAGTGTCTCCTATAATTGATATGACATTTCAAAATACAGTCGGTGTTCCAGAATCAGATACATTTCCTGGGCCTAATGCTAGAAGGCACCTCACATTTATATTTACTAGTTTTTAATTACCTCATTATCTATAGTTGTGAGTATCTCTGATTTACCCAGACAAGAGATCTGGGGAGTAATATATTTGAAGTTACTGGATAATTTCCATTTATCTTTGCCTAAAACTTTTCTCCTTCTTAGAATAATGGGAGGGGAGAGAGAGAAAATCTCAGCCTTGTGCTCGTACCTCCAGTGGAGACAGATCCCTGTGAAACCTGCAAAACCTGGCTTGGCTGCAAAGTTGGAAACTATAGTTAATGTTAGGACTTACGGATTTAAAACCTACACCACTGAAAATAAATGCAAAGACATCCAATATGTCCAATGTAGCATTAGTAGATTTCACCGGTAACTATCACCATTTAAATGGTGGTGTGGGAGAACCACTTGAACATGGCTTACGTCTACTTTACCGGTATCTGAGAATGAGAAGGTGAGTCTACTGGCCATAAACAATCTGTGTTTCCTGGCATCATATGTTGTTGTCTTCTGAATGCTCTGGATTGAGGGCGGATAACTAGCAAATCATACGTTTCCGTTTTTTAAAGCCACAACGTTTGTAGTGAGTTGTTACAGCAGATGATTAGATTTGTGAAAGCAGAGAGACTGCTTGGGGACTACTGAAGTGGCTTGGCTGGAGATGCGATTAGTTTGGGCCAGGAAGTTGGTAGTGGGTTTACAGTCGGGCTTCTCAACCTTGGCACGTTGACATTTTGAGCCAGAATGCTGTCGTTGTAGGGAACTAACTGTCCTGTATCCTGCCAATCTTAAATCTTTTCCAATTTGAGAGGCAGTTTGGCTCAAATTCTCAACGCATGCACTCATCTTGTGGACAACGGATTCCTTTTCCTGGTTCCCACCTATTATAGCACCTCCCCACGGGGGTGAGAACCTAAAATGTCTCCAGACGTTGCTCAGTATCCTCTGGTGGGCAAAACTGCCCTGGTTGAAGACTTCTGAGTTAGAACTGGACGGAACACAGAAGGATAGAATATGGTGGAATTAACAGGATGCGTTTTGTTTAACACCATGTTTTCAAAAATAAACAAAGAGTAGGGGCACCTGAGTGGCTCAGTGGGTTGAGCGCTGGACCTCAGCTCAGGGCACGATCTCAGGGTTTGTGAGTTCGAGCCCCACATCCTCTCGCTGTCAGCACAGAGACTGCTTCGGATCTTCTGTCCCCCTCTGTTGGGCCCTCCCCCACTTGTGCTCTCCCCAAAATAAACAAATACCAAAAATAAACAAAAGCAACTCTGTAATCAAGTTCTATTTTTTTTAAGTTCTAGAATCATTCTCCAAGACGTAATCAAGAGCCGTCTTCCTCTAACCTGCCCCATTCCTCATCGGCCCTTTCCCTCAGTCATAGCAACTGTTCTCACTGTCAGTTCTGCAACTACAGGGCAGCTTGTGTCGAGGGCACGCATGCGTTCACAGAGCACTTGCATGGGTCTCTCTAGGACCGAGAATGAAGAGTCCCGGAATGCAGGAAACAAAAAGAAAATTTCACAGGCTCAGATCAACCGTGATCTTCCCTTTGGTTCCCCTTTTATTTTTTCCTAAATAATAGCTTTATTGAGATGTAATTCACATATCATAAAATTCATCCTTTTAAAATATACAGCTGAGCAGTTTTTAGTACATCCACAAGGCCGTGCATCTATCACCACGATCTAATTCCAGAACATTTTTATCACCCCACAAAGAAACCTCATACGCGTTAGCAGTCATATCCTCGTGCTCCTCTCCCTCCAGCCCTTGGAAGCCACAAGTCTATTTTCTGTCTCTATAGATTTTCCAGTTCTGGACATTTCACATAAATGGAAACATACAATAGGCAGTCTTCTGTGTGCGGCTTCTTTCATTTAGCATAAGGTGTTCAAGCTTCACCCACGTGGTAGCAGGTATCAGTACCTCATTCCCCTTTTGCAGCTGAATTTTTCTCTGCTGTCTGGACAGACCATATTGCTTATCCGTTCATCAGTCGATGGACGTCTGGGTCATATCCATTTCCCTTTGGTTCTTATTGGTGAGTTTGTCCCCTGACGTGATCGCGTGGACCGAGCCCCTTCGAGGTATAAACAAATTAAAACTTCCCAGCCTGACCTCTGTCTGAAGTAAAGGAAAAATTGATTCTTTGATTCAACATGTATTATTAAGCACCTAATACATGCCAGTTTTAGCGCTCTGCATTAGATCCTGGAAATACGATGATAATAAAACAAAACCTAGCCTTTGCTCTCAGATATTCCATCCCAGCAGGAGGAAACATGCCTGAGCAAACAGGGCAAGATGGAAACTCATTGATTCGACCTGCTGTTGAAGATCTACCACATGCAGGCACCTCGCCCAGGCTGTGTAGACGTGAATGGAGAAGAAACAGAACATACATTTCCTACACTCACGTTTCCCCAGGGGAAGTTCACACACAATGATGGGAGTGAAGAGGCTTAGGGCAGGCCACCACAAACTATGACAAGGTAGCATATTGGTTATTTTAAATTCTTGTTCTTTTTTAAGTAGGCTTCCCACCGAGCATGGAGCCTAACCCAGAGCCTGAACCAATGACCCCGAGATCAAGATCCCACGCTCGAGGTACCTGGGAGGCTCAGCTGGTTAAGCATCTTACTCTTGATTTCGGCTCAGGTCATGATCTCACGGTTTGTGAGTTTGAGCCCCGCATCGGGCCCTCTGCTGTCAGCACAGAGCCCAATTTCGATCCTCTGTCTCCCCCCGCCACAAAATAAATAAACATTTAAAAAAGAAGAAGAAAGAATTTGACACTCATCCAACTGAGACACTCAGATACCCTGCACATTGATTATTTTAAATTAAGGTTACTTGAGAAACAGCTGGTGGAAGAAGGACACGCTGACCCTCCTCTCTGTCCCCCTAAAAACAGGAAATAAATCTCCCATGTGAGAGGTACCCTCCTTGCACCAGGGGGTAAAGGGACATCCTTATTGCCAGAGGTAGAGAATTCAGGGCCAAGAAGGCTATCTAAAGAAACCCTGCTCAGTGTCTGCACTAATTAGTACCCAAGCCTAAGTGTCTCTGTCTTGTCAGTTCTTCACAAACTTATTTCTTTGTCTAAAACAGCCTGCTTTGGTTACTTCTTAGGCTCCGTATCTATGAGCCTTCCATGCGTGCAAAATTAAATTTGTGTTACTTTTTCTCCTGTGAATCTTTGTGCGAATTTAATCACTAGACCAGCCAAAAGAACCACGAGAGCAGGGAAGACTTTTCTCCTCCCAGACAGCAGGTTGTGCTGAGGGCTAGAATAAGCGTCTGAGCTGCAATCTTTGGGAGAAGGCAGTAGGGAGAATAAAGAAAGGGAGAAGAGCCTTCAGAGAGGAGGAGCACTTTGAATTGGCTCCTGCAGAGCCCTCACATCTGTGGAAGGAAGAGGGTTGGGAGCCCTCGTGTTGAAGAGCACAGGCCTCACCTCATCCCCACCAGCCTTAGTCTGGATCTAGGACTCCTTCCACATGGCTCATAGTCTTGCTTTTGTCCTGTGTCCCCTTTGGTGTCTGTCCCCTCCTACCCATCACCACCAAGTCTTCTGGCTCTCATGACGTGTCTCCTCTTTGATCTATCTGGACGTAGAAGGCTGCCATGCTCACCAGACCTTAACCCTTCTCTTGTAACTGTCCCAGAATTGAACAGCCCGGGTGTTCCTTTGTTTGGGCATAGCCTCACCTGGGTCCTCGGTGGGCAAGAAGGAGGCAGCCCTCACATCTCAGAGAGGAGGGGACCCAGGGGGCCACCCTAATCAAAGCCCTCGCACCCTCTACTTCTCCAGTACTGCCTAGGAAGCATGCTCTGGAGGCAGACATCCTGGCCCAGGATCCCAGCTCCATCAATGAGTTGGGCAAGTTAGTTAAGGCCCAGTGTTCTCACATGAAAAATGGAAATAAAATTTAATCCCTAGATACCTGTTCTAAACCAGATCATCTTAGGTAAACACCCCTCATGAGGCTGGCATACAGCAGGCACTTGATAAATGTTAGTGCTTAGTTCCTATTAAGCTTCCATAGCTTTTATGGGGTTATCTTTTTCAGTGTTTTTCGTTTGTTTGTTTGTTTGTTTGTTGTATTTGCTTTTTTGTTTTTGAGAGAGAGAGAGAGAGACAGAGCATGCACAGGGGAGGGGCAGAAAGAGACAGAGTCTGAAGCAGGCTCCAGGCTCTGAGCTGTCAGCACAGAGCCTGACATAGGGCCCCAAACCACGAACCGTGAGATCGTGACCTGAGCCCATCGGACACTTAGCCAACTGAGCCACCCAGGTGCCTCTGTTTCCATGGCTTTGAAACCCAGCACCAAGAAGCTACAGAGACTACATGGGCCTGAACATATTGAAAATAGTATCCCTTTCTTTTAGAACTCAAGACACAATCACTTTTTACAGGATAATATTTAGATGTTGTGGCAGCATTTAATCTTAATGATCTGTGGACACAAATAAATGAAGCTTAACAATCAAAGCAAATTGAGCCCCAGTGTGTATTCTATACTTGGGCATACTGTCGATTCATACAATCGACAAACAAACATACATACAAACGCGGCCAGCACCGACACCATTGCCCCCCACGTTCTCCTACAGCATTTCGGGTTTACAAAACACAGCCCGCCTCCTGCCTGATTTCCCAGGAGAGCAGGAGACCCAGGACCCCAGGGCCTGGATATTCTTTAACATTCTCCTCCCCTGCCTGACCACAGTCCCTTTTGGAATATAGGTAACTAAAGAGCCATTCACGTGCCAAGGTGGAGTACTTCTCTCTCTATGACACTCAGTGCCTTCTGCTCCCCTGCCATGGCCCCTGTGGTGACCCTTTGGCCAATGAAGTACAGCTGGGCAGATGTGTGGTCCCTGAAGTCACACTGCATAGGTCCAGATTCTGGTTTGGCTTCGCCCAGCCAGGCAACTTTGTACAAGCTACCAACCTCTCTGTGCCTCAATTTCCTTACCTGCAAAATGGGGCAGTTTCAGAATATACTTTAAGTTTATTCATTTTGAGAGAGATAAAAAGCACAAGCTGGGGTGGGGCAGAGAAAGAGGAAAAAGCAAGAATCCCAAGCAGGCTCTGCACTGACCACGCAGAGCTCAATGCAGGGCTTGAACTTGCAAACCGTAAGGTTATGACCTGAACCAATAACAATAAACAGCAATAACCACAGCGCATAACCAATAAACAGCACACCACAATATACTTTGTTATTACATTCCTTCAGCGTTGACAGGGGGGTCGAACTAGACAACAGTGTGTAAGGACAGTGCTCAAATGTTAGCACTTCCTCTTTTCCCCACCCAAATTCCATCAGAGCCTAGAACAAGCCTTACAATGACACAGTCGACTCTCAATCACATATTCACAGCCTCTCTTTCCCTGATGATGAAGGGTCGGGGGCACTATCTGAAGCAGGATTTTCGTATCTCTCTAGAAATGTCTCAAGAGGAGCAATAAAGAAAGAAATGAATTCTTAGGAAGGAAGGAAGGAAGGAAGGAAGGAAGGAAGGAAGGAAGGAAGGAAGGAAGGAAGGAAAAATGAAGTAAAGAAGGAAAGAGAGAAAGAAAGAAAGAAAGAAAGAAAGAAAGAAAGAAAGAAAGAAAGAAAGAAAGAAAGAAAAAAGAAAAGAAAGAACGAACATCTTTTGGGTTTCTGGAAATAATCTTCACCAATATTAGCAAAACAAGGCAGAGTTCATCCACACTCCATTCTTTAAGATAGTCAGGTTCCAAGCGGCTATGCAGTATTGGGGGGGGAGGGCCCTAAATGCCATTCAAATTATCTGTCTTATTTATTTCAAGTCATACTGAAGTGAAAAATATTTTTACACAAAGCACAGTAATTTATGCAGCAACCGCCACATAATGATCAGGTTCAATAACAGATAATTATATAGAAAGTACTTAAGTGCTAACTATGTACTTTTAAAATGTTGCAAAAGTAGGTTCATAATTAAATTATAATTACAAGTAAAAATCAAGACAATGATTATTCCCTGAGAAATTTGCACATTTTTATTTCCAGGATTGCAGGCAGCTTCTCTCACACTCTGATTCATTTCTTTTGTTGGTAGTTCCTCTCCGATCCAACTCGTTTTGCATGATGGATTTCAAATTTAAAATTAACTAAAATTATCTTGCAGATTACTAATTACCATATACAGTGATTTCAATAGAATAGCTGGGTTGCCATTAAAAAGCAGTTTGTGAACATATGAGTTTGAAATTGTCTAAGATTTATAGTGAGGAGAGGGAGATTACTGGCTGATCATCTAATAGAAATTTAGCCACTAGCGGAAATTGAGAAAGCCCTAATACAAGTTATGAACTACTTATGGGGTTGGGGGCACATAGCCGTGAAAATGGCAAAGCTACAAACTTTCTAGAATTGTGTATCACTGAGAACTCGCCCATTTGCAAGTGAAAGAAACATACCCAACTGGCCAAAGGAAAGAGAGAGTGTGAGAGACAGAGAAACAGAGATAGAGACAGAAAGGAGGAGGGGGGAGGCAAGGAGGAGATGACCTGCAGTAAGGGAGGGAGAGGGGAAGAGATTCATTGATTCATAAGTTCAAAAAGTTTAAGTATAACTTCACCCCAGGACTGCCTAGATCCAGAGTCTGAAATAATATCATTAGGGTTTAACTTCTTGCTCCGTGCAGCCCTCAACCCAGCATCCCTCTGCAGTCACTTTTCTCTCGGCCACGCACTCTCCACATGGTGGAAAAAGGCTGCCAGCAGCACTAGACTCACATCCTCAAAGCGGAAGAAGCCCATTGGAAGATGAAGGCTTCTTCCCCAAGAGTTTCAGCAAAAGTCTCAGGTCTTAATCTCACTGGTTCAAAGGAAGTAAGTCCCTTCCCTGGACCAATCTCTGCAGTAATCAGGGCAATGCTGTACTCTGATTGGCCAAATCTGGAGCTAAGGGGGAGTCATGCATTTTTATGGTCATGAACTTACTAATATATAGGGGGTGAGATTCCTGAAGGAAAACTGAGCTGTTGCTTCCGGATGTAACAGGAAGAGATGACTGGATGCCTAATGCTCTCTGGATGAACAACCAACTGACCAGACTTTGTCCCCCTTCTCTACTCTGGCCCTGCATCTTAATTAGATGAAGGAACTTCCATCTCTGCTCATCTATTCCTTGCCCTAGAATGAGGACTCCCGTCATTCAGTCAAATCTAGGCATTTGATTTGACTCCTGTCAATCAGCCAACATATGCTTTACAACATGGGCCAGAGAAATTCTCTACATGCAGATCTGATCATGGTAGCATCTCTCCATCACCACCTCTAACCCTAACTTTTTGCTATTTGAACATATGAAAAGTAGAAGAAATAAAACAGTGAGCTTCCATAAATCATCACTTAGCTTCAGAAATTATAGCTATTTGCCAACTCGGTCTATAACCTCCATCCTCTGCATTTATTTATTTTTTTTTTAACCAGAGAATTTTTTTTTTCAATATATGAAATTTATTGTCAAATTGGTTTCCATACAACACCCAGTGCTCATCCCAAAAGGTGCCCTCCTCAATACCCATCACCCACCCTCCCCTCCCTCCCACCCCCCATCAACCCTCAGTTTGTTCTCAGTTTTTAACAGTCTCTTATGCTTTTAACCAGAGAATTTTAAAGCAAATTCCCAGTATTCCCTTTCTCGGTTCTGTGGCTGGCCTAATAGTTAAATTGACACACAATAGACTAACAGGAAAAAAAAAAAAAAAAAACACATTTAATTTTGTATGTAGGGAAGCCCCACGAAGACATGAGAGGTTCCCTGAAGGTCAGGTAATTGAGGCTTATACACTATCCTGAACTAAGGAGGAGGGGGCAGGGGTCTGGAGGCTCAGGGGGAAGGGAAGACATTTCACAAGAAGATGAGAAGAGCAGATATTTGGTAAACAAATGTTTGCCAGGCCCTGCAGAGAAGCCTTCCTGATATGAAAAGTTCGTTTTGGTGATAGCTCACTTCCTGGTACAGGTCCCCCTGTGTCAATTCTTTTAGGCAGTAAGGGGGAAGTCTGAGTCGGCCTGGCCTTGATTGTCTTGAGCTCTGAGAAATCCACATGCCAAAGTGGGACATTCTGGGCCTGTGTAGCCTGAACCCCCTCCAAAGCTTCTCTAAAACGTGAGCTCTTGACCAGCATGCCGATTAGGCATTGAATCTTTTGTTCCGGAGAAGAAATACAAAGAGGGGGGTGGTGGTGGTGATTTTTCCTAAGTTTTCACTTTGAACTTAAAAAGATTTCAAGATTTGTTTTCAACAGACGACGATCTCCTTTCGTGTGATTCTCAGCCCCCCTTCTTCGGGGCCAGTGGCATGACGTTCTGTTGTGTTCTCGTTAGACAGCAAATATTGCCAATGTAGAGTAGTCACAATAAATTACCAAACTGAAATGTAATTAAATATATGCGGGGCACCCAGTCACCCTCAACTGCTTCCCCACATGTTGATGTGGTGTAAAATGACTCTAGAGCAAGTTTTCTTGTAACAATTAACTAATCTGTTCATTTGTTTCCAGTTTATCCTAATTACAAAGCAGCATTACATGCCTTAGCCCAAACAGCAAACAACAGTATTAATGAGAGGATAATTCCTACAATTTGGGGAAGATTGTACAAACAAGTTGGAATGCCTGCTAAATCTCTACTCGTGTTCAAACACACTTCATCAGACTTATCAAAACAGCAAATCAAGCTACCACTTAAAAATAGTTCAGTTCAAGCAGCCATACTCATCAGAATATTCATTCGCTTTGAAGAATAACACTCAGTGCAATAGCTTTTAATCAGTTCTAGGACACTCTAACCTCGGGGGTTCTGGGCAAGCGATGTCTTTATTATGCTTCCATGAGATCACTGGGCTTCCCAATTGAATTTGAAATCCATTTGCTGCACAAAGATGTGTAAAGATCAAATGCCAGGTAATGTCCTCGGCCAAGAACAATTAGCAAACTCAGTTCTTTGCCACTTCTTTTATCAAGGAGAATCATTGGTCTGCTTTAAGGGATATGTTCAGTCTCTATGAAGATCGCTTGACCGCTTCGGTGGGCAGGAGCAGATTCTACGTGTTCAGAAATCCCTAAGAATGAGTGACCTACACAGAGTTCATGACAAGGAATCAAACCCAACCACCATTTCCGTGAGCAGACATATTAAATAGGTTCATAAAGAATAATTTCAGGGATCAGAGCAAAATTGATTTACATTTATTAAACATCAAAATTAAGAAAATAGAAAAAAAACAAAGCTATCCTCCAAGCCACGGACTAAGTTGTTTTACCTGTGTGCTCTCACTCTACCTTTAAACCAATAGAGATTGGTACTATTGTTATCTACACTTAACAAATCAGACCAGGGGTCAGACAACCACAGCCCACGGTCTGAATCTGGCCCACCAACTATTTTTCTTTATATTTGAAATAAAACTTTATTGTAACACAGCCACGTTCATTCCCTTACGTATTGCCCAGGACAGCTTTCTCCGTCTGAGGGCAGACCTGAATAGCTGAGGGAGAGCCCATCTGGGTCACAAAGCCTAAGATGTTTATTACCTGGCCCTTTACAGAAAAGTGTGCCAAATCCTAGACTATGCGTAGGAGGCTCAGAAGAGAAGACATAAATTACAAAGTGGCTTCAGGTCTACAGAGACATGATGCGAAATTAAGACAGCGGTAATTTTGTTTGCTTAATGCAGAGATCTGGGTTTTTAAGGCCAGTGAGGGCAGGGAGACTTCAGATTCCCAAAAGCTATTTTGAAATCTCTGACTCTTCTCTCCCCACTGCACTGGGGAGCTTCATCCACACGAATTTGTCCAAACCCCCCGGCACCTTTCCCAACTTCTTGCCAGGCTTTCTCACCAAACTCCGGAGCTGGTGATTTGATGATCTGCTCTCTGACTCTTATTTCCTCATTTGGCTTCTTCAACTTGGCGTCTTTTCTGCTACTGACTCAGTCTCTCATCTCCCAGCGGGACCGTGACTCCAGTTCCAGTCTGCGCACCAGATTTTGGCCACCAGCCTGAGAACGCTCTCATTACTGCCCTTGGCCTGCCCTTGGCTTCTTCCTCCCCATCTTGGTGCTGACGGCTCAGATGGCCACCACCGCACCACGAGAGTCCACATCGAACACCAATTACAGAGACATGTTTTTCAGTGTATTTTTTTTTTAAAGTATTCTTTTTTTTTTTTAATTTTTTTTTAATGTTTATTTATTTTTGAGACAGAGAGAGACAGAGCATGAACGGGGGAGGGTCAGAGAGAGAGGGAGACACAGAATCTGAAATAGGCTCCAGGCTCTGAGGTGTCAGCACAGAGCCCAACGCGGGGCTTGAACTCACAGACCGCGAGATCATGACCTGAGCCGAAGTCGGCCACTCAACCGACTGAGCCACCCAGGCGCCCCATCAGTGTATTTTTTAAAAACAAGCTTAAATTTTATAAGTGCCTTCCCTGGCTGACCATGTCCTGATGGCAATCACATCGATTTTGTCCCACCTAGATGCTTGCACACCATGCCCTTCTGCATGGTACTCAACAACCACATAATACTCAAAAGGAGATGGGAGTTGGCTAAGGGACACAGACCAGCCATGTGTAGTAACCTTGAGACTCACTGCTTAAACATGACTCAATGACAAATCCTCCTGTTCGAGACCTGCTGTGACTTTATAGACATTATGCTGTTGTTGTTCCAACTTCCTCTTTTAGCCAGCCCTCCACTTACAACTCTCAGAACCTTTAGTCTGGGGATTACGTCCTCCTCCCTTGCCCTAACACTTCCGCATCTTGGTGTTCTCTCGAAGTGTAAATTGTTGACCTCCTAAATCATCTACTCACAGAAGCCCTAACTTCCTCACCATACATCTTGAGAGAACAGGTCTTCTCTTTTCAGCCACTGGTATATTAGGAAAGGAGAAAATCATGGGTTCAAATCCTTCTGGAATAAAAAGTCCATGTCTCCCTTCATCTTTTATCATAGAGGACCGCATACAGAAACCTTGAACAACTCCACTTTACGAACAATGCAAGAAATTTTCAAGGACGAGTCTGATATTACATGATTTTTTGCCACTTATGCTTAATGGCTTCACAACCCACCCAGTGGAAGGGGAAACACCACTAGTCCTGTCCTGAGACAGGACGCTTGCTCCCTGAATCCGTTGCCCATGAGAGTGATGAGTTGGTGATAGCAGGGTGGTAGTATGCCCCCAACAGCTATCATAGTGCCTGACACCTAACAGGTGTTCAAAAACTACATATACAACAAATGAGTGAATGTAGTAGGAATCCAAATGGAAGCTTTGGCTTCAGAGCTAAGACATAGAAAGAACATGGATCAACTCTAATGCCCATTGGTACGGCAATGACTACAGAAACTGTGGCATTGCTCACGGTATAGACTGTGGAGCTGTTTAAAGAAATGGGAGATGTATAATAGGTCTACATAATAATAGACCATACAGAAGAGGTAACTCACATATACACATATATTATTACTTTTCCTCGGTCTATAATTGAGTGGGGGAATAGAACGTAAGTTCTAGGACATGAATGGCATGATGACATATATATAAACACAAAAATTTTTAATTCTATATAATTTTCTATGTAACGTATATGTACACAGATAACATCTAGAGGTGTATTCTTAACAACAGTTACCTCTTAAGGAGGGGGAGAGTGGGTCAAAGGAGACAAGTTTTATGTCATGTTTTATTTGTTATGTAGAGAACATTTGTCTTCCTTAGGCAATTAAAATCACTTTTTAAAGAGCAGTAAATGGCGGGCACCTGGGTGGCTCAGTAGGTTAAGCGTCCAACTCTTGGTTCCAGCTCAGGTCTTGATCTCACGTTTCGTGAGCCTGAGCCCCACATCTGGCTCCGCACGGTCAGTGCTTGGGATTCTCTGCCTCCCTCCCGCCCCCAAACAAACAAACAAACAAACAAACAAATAAACAAACTTTAAAAAGCAGTCAATGGGAGATGATCACACAGGCCTCTCTGGTTCAGCTCCGTTATCAGAAGCCCTGCTATCAATAGGCAAAGACAGAGCTGCCCCATACAAAGCCCCTATCTGTGCTCAGCCTTCCCAGAGCCTCTCTGATCTTTCCCTCCGGCTTACTCACTCCTCCCAAGCCTCTTGCTCTGCCGAGTGTCTCTCATTTCTATCCCACCGACTCATGCCAGCTCCCATTCGCCCTCTCTGCCCACCCCTGTCTGTCTACACACACCCCCAGGATCCCAGTACCCAACCCCGCAAAGCTTCCGGAAGCCATTAATCCAAGGGGAGGGTATGTGGTTCTAACAACACCATGCACATGGTGAGACCAAAATGTGAGCAACGGTGATTTGCTAAAACCTAAAAAGCACTGAGTTCCTTTTCTAGGTATTTATTTTCATGCATTATCCCACTTAATCTTGACGACGACCTCTTGAGTCATTCCTATTAGCACTGCCGCTTTGCAGAGGAGGAAAGTGATCACAAGGTGACAGGATCTGTTAACTAGCAAAGTAGGCTTTCAAATCCACGCAATCTCACTCCAGCGTCTTTGCCCTTGACCATCACCATTTCGCACTGTGCCGGTCCCGAGAAGAAGCAGAAGCTAAGGCAGGAACCCGCAGGACAGGTGTGCGGGGCAGAGGTCAGATGCGTCACGTTGAGCCACAGTAAAAGAGACGATTTGGAAGCTAGATTGAGAAAGAGCAAAAAAAAAAAAAAAAAAAAAAAAAGCTACACTAAGGTGTTTGGATGTTGTTTATTAGCAAAGTGAAGCCACGAAAGGCTTATGAATCAGGTGGTATTATAAATCCTGTGCTTCAGGAAGATTAACCTGGTACAACGGATTGGAGAAGAGACACAGAAAGAGACCATTTGGAAGTCCTCTATTAAAGTAGCCCAAGCATGACGTGATAAGGGCTTAAACTTGCTGGCAGAAAGAAAGGATGAGTTTGAGATTACGTAAAAAGAGCACCTTTCCTCCGTATTTTGTCCATTCAGTCTTTATGTTGCAAGTTTGTATTTTTCCTCCAACGGTACACAAAGCTACCCACCTACCCCCACCCACCCCTCACCCCTCCCCCACTGCTTTTGGAATTTGCTCCAATCCTAAATCCCTTCCACTATATTCAAACTTTGCTGTGCTTAACATTAAGCCGTGGTGCAGTCATATATTACGATGCCTGAGAAATATTCTCAAGGGCTCCAGTGCAAAAGGAAGTTGGTGATTCAGAGCAGGGAGCATTAAGGTTAATTACCTAATAATTTACTACAGTGAGTGCATCTGGAGACATTTTGATTTTCACTAATTGTGGTGTTAAACAAAGTAAACAACACTTTGTTCATCTTCCAGCTGTGGAAATGTGTCAAGGGGAACCTTTCCTGTGATTTATAACCCCTTGGTTTACCCTTGAGCACGGGCCACTTGATGGGAAGTTGGAAAGACCAATGGTTTTGCAGGCTCCATGGATTGGTTTAGTAAAGATTTCCCTTAATGTGACTGTAAGCTGACCAGCCTTTGCTCCACCGCTGGCTGTGACATTCAGAGAAACCAGGCACGAGCAATGCTAATGTGATTTGATGAGTCTTGGAGCAGCTGTTGTTAGTACGATCACCCTCTGTGCATGGGGGAAGGTTTAAGAAGGAGGGTGGGATGGGAACGCTAGAACAGGAACAGTTAGAATAAAATGGTCCAAGCGTCCTCCTCTCCATCTAACAAGAGATGATCAGTACTACTCTAGGAATTAGTGGGTGACTTAAATGTGATACCTCATTTCTATGAGGGCATCTGAGAGTTTTGCAAACACAACACCCTTCCTACTTCCCTTGATTTTCTCTTACCAAATTCACTTTTCTTCTTCTCTCAGCCTGAATAATTTGAATGGGGACTGACTCCCCATCTCTGGCTTCAAAGACAGACATTTGACCTCAACTTGGCCACAATGAGTCAGTTTGAGGGTGCACACGTCACCCGATCCAGACCAATTGAGCCAAATAAGGCCCAACTTAAGTTACCTTATTTTACTTTTCAGCAAAAGAGGAATGTTCAGTCTAAATTACTAAAAGAATTGGACACCAGATCAGAACAGACAGCAGCCACATCACCACCACAAGAGGAAACCTCAGTTAAGGAAGTCAACCAGAGGAACGCCCGATTAAGGAGGCCAACCAGAGGAACCCAGACTGAGGCCCTGAAAGGAGGAAGATTGGGTTCTTATGACAGAGTTTCTGGATCCAACCATACCTGAAGCTAGAATATACTGAAACTCTGTGTTTCATAAACCAATAAATTCACTTCTGTGCTCATGAAAGTCGAAGCAAGGCTTTTGGAACTCGTAGCCTGCAGAGTTCTGGTACTTTAAGCAAAGCTTTAACATAGTTTGTGATAGATTAGACGGCACATAAAACTACTTCTTACCACTGAAGGCTCCAATACTCAGCCCAATTCTAAAGCCATGTTTATTTTCCAGATTGAAATAGCAGAGGTCCACGGAAAGGGGATCCATTTCCTAGTTTCTGATGTGGTTCAAAATCAAACAAATGCTCCTAATTTATATCACCTCTTTGAAATAATAGAAAAGCCCAAAGGTGTTTAAAGTAGCAGTAATCTGGGGAGAGGGGAGTAGATTACAAGCAACAAAGGATCTTGGCCTTTGGTCAGATGCCTGGTGATCTAGAGGCCATTCTGTCCTGGCAATGTCAGCCTAGCCATTGCTAGTACAGAATTTAATCTCCTCCAGGACGGGTACTTTGTTCATTTATGCCGTCATAGTATAAAGTTTCACACATTCCATTTCTTACCTTTCAGAGCTCATTCCTGTCGTCAGCTCTGTACAATAACCCATAAGACACACATCCTCTGACCACGGTAGTATTTGGAGCTCCACTTTCCAGATGAGGAAGCCAAAGCTGTAAGAGATGAAGTGAACAACAAAGTTTCATGCCATGCCCCAATCATTTGCTCAGCCATTTGCTTACTTACCACCAGCCCCCGCCCGGGACAACTATTTAGCCTTTTGGAATCTCTCGTCCCTCATCCCTGGTATTACCATGACAACATTCCCCACCTCACTAGCTCCTGCAGTTTTAAAGATGATGGTGGATATAAGCACATCTGACACCAAGCCCCGATACAAAGGAAGAGTCTAGCAATGCTTGTTAACTTGGAATCTGTGGGCATGAATCAAACACCTGAGATGAAAAAAGTGTTGACTGGAAAGTTCTTCCTGGAAGACCTCATGTGATACACACTAGAAGTGTGTCAAGAATATTCTAGGTGGCCTGTTGGCATCAGCAAAAAATCAGAAGTGATCAAAAGATCTGCCCATAGACAGACACAGCAAAGTAAGCACACCCCCACGCTACAGAATTCTACCAAGCAACTAAATAAAAAGTTAGGCAATGCAGGGGTGCCTGGGTGGCTCAGTTGGCTAAGCATCTGACTTTGGCTCGGGTCGTGATGTTGGGGTTATAAGTTCGAGCCCCACATCAGGCTCTGTGCTGGCAGCTCAGAGCCTGGAGCCTGCTTCAGATTCTGTGTCTCCCTCTCTCTCTCTCTCTCTCCCTCTCTCTCTGCCCCTCCCTTGCCCATGCTCTGTCTCTCTCTCTCTCTCTCAAAAATGAATAAACTTAAAACAAAATTTAAAAAACGTTAGGCAATGCAGTACACCCTGACACAGCAAGATCTAGAAGACATATTTTTGAGCAAGAAAAAAACAGTGACAAGTATATGCACAAAAGAATAAGCAACACAGATTTGCAAAAGACATGCCTGTCTCCTTCCAAAGAATATACACGGAAATGCACTTGAAGAAAGGTTTGCAAGAACACGCACAACACCAGTGTTTCAAGTACTAAATTGAGTGCAAGGGTCAAAAAAAAAGAAGCCAGTCCTATCTACTATATTTTAATTCTTAACAAAGAAAATCTGACCGTGAATTACTGAGGCAACTAAAAATTAACAACAAGGAAACACTTGAGGCGGTGGAAAGTAACCTCAGGTTGTTTCTAGCTAAAGATCACCTCCTTGATCTACACAGCGCTAAAATAACTAAGAATAAATAGGAAAAAGACACATCCAACCACTTGCTGAGATCAAAAACAAAAGGGTGAGAAACAAGCTGATTGACTGAATTCTTTTCGCTTTAAAATTTTCATTTTATTTTATTATTATTGTTGTTGTTGTTGCTTTGAGCTGGCTGTGTCCCATATACACAGTGCAATTATCTTTCCTCAAAATATCATCACTCAGTGGAATGATCTCACCACGTGAAAAACAGGTTTGGCACAATCGTTGCATATTGTTGGGAAATTATCATCAACTTTCTTTTCTCTCGAAAAAAATTTTTTCACAATGACACTGATGAGTTCTGTTGTTTTCCATACAATACTTTAACCCAGTTTAAATCTATAGTCTGCATGAAGTCCTTGAAGAGTGACATTAATGGAGGAAATATCCTTATAAGACAGAGCGCTGAATCCAAAATACGATTCTGCAGGACTTACCCCACGTGAACAAGTGCAGATTCCCCCAGCGCACCCCAAGCAACTTGCTCTTAGCTGCCCCGCACATACCCCTGCTGTGCCGTATATGAGTTTCTACTCTCATAAACCCTGCTTCTGGAGCCCCAAATCACATGGGCCAGTTTGTAGAAGGGGCTCCAAACCCACATGGCAGTTTATTCTCTCCCCTTGCCTGACTCTGCCCATTCTACTGGCTTTGGATACCATGTTTTGGCTGCACAAATGTATTTCTTTAGTCCAAATCCCCTTTCCTGAGTCTTCTGTTCATATGCCCATGGCTTCTTTGGCACCTTTACTTGGATGATACGTGTGTATCTCAAACTTAACACGTTCAGAGTGTGAACTGTGATTTTTCTCTCTCCTAAATCTCTCCTTGTTTCCCTTATCTTAGTAAGTGGCCCCAACATCCAAAAGGTGAGAGTCATCTCTGACTCCACGGTGTCCCCTATATATCGCCCACATTCACAAGCCCTACTGGGTTGACCTCCAAAGTGTCTCTCAAATCAATCTACTTTCCTTCTTTTGCACTATCACCAGGAGGGAGTGAGCCACCACTGCCTCTCACCTGGTCTAGGGCCATCCCTCCCCACCTTCTTCCCATTCATCCTTGCCCCCCTCTTTCATACGATGTCACTCCTCAGGAGCTCCCCTCTACTTGCTAGATGGGATGCTACCTGATTCATGAATCGTTTAATACAGCCAATTAGATCTTCAAGCGAAAAGAAAAAACAGAACAAAACACAGTATCACTCCTCTGCTTCTAATCTCCTCGAAGACTTCCCACTACACCTACCTTAAAACCCCAGCTCCTCACTGGAGGCAGCAGGACGAGAGCCTGTATAAATCCCAGACCGCAACATACATCCTGGTCCCTGACGTCAGCACACTGTAATCTATAATGTTCTCGAAACAATCTCTTTCCCTGGATTTTTACATCCCTGGTTCTTTTTTGCCCTTCCCCATCACCCCCACGTAGAGCCTTCCACAATGCCCTTTAAATTTTTTTTTTAATTTTGTTAATCTTTATTTTTGAGAGAGAGAGACAGCGCGTGAGCGGGGGGAGGAACAGAGAAAGAGGGAGACACAGAATCCGAAGCAGGCTCCAGGCTCTGAGCTGTCAGCACAGAGCCCAACGCGGGGCTTGAACCCACGGACCGCGAGATCATGACCTGAGCCGAAGTCAGACACGCAACTGACTGAGCCCCCCAGGTGCCCCACAACCACACCCTTTAAACTAGGCTCCACCTGTTGGAAAAACCACTTTGTTTCCTTCGTACCACTAGTCACAAACTTTATTTACACTACCCTCGTGTTTATTTCCTCATTATCCATCGCTCCCACAAGAGCAGGAATCTTCTCTAGCTTATTTATGGCCGTAGACCCACTGCCAACCTGACCCAGAGTTGAGATGCAAATAATAGTTTGTGGAATAAATGACTCAGAAACCCATTTATGGAGTCCGGGGCTATGTGTTCAACACTTTGACGGGGGGCAGGGGGGAGGAAGTACTTTATAAAAGGCGTAGAGTTAAAAGCCTCATCTCTGCCCTTAAGTATGGTGTATTCTATTGACGAGACAGAATCTACACAGTGAAAAGGTGAAGCCAACAACATAAGCCAGCAGATGCTTGAATATTCAATTAAGTCTTAAATTTTATGCTTTTAGTCATGTGGAGTTGGCCAGAGGAACTTCTGGCAGAGCAGGACATACAAACACTATACTCACAAATAAAAGGGGTAAAGTCACAAAAGTTGGAGAGGTGGGAAATAATGAGCTCTGGGGTACTGAGGAACAGTTTTATGGAGGAGGCTGAATTTATACCAACCTAAGACAGGTCAGAATTAGTGGGAACTACTCAAAACCACCTAGAGCTATAGCCTGATGGTCCTGGAGTAATGTAAAAAATAAAGAGCCCCTTCGCCTACCAAATAGCAAGACATTTTATTCTCTCTCCTGTATCTCCCGTACCGTGGAGTTCTGGCAACTTCCCAAATCAACGCAGAACTAGAATGCTAAGACTTCTTTAGCTCTCCCAAACTCCCAAGTCCCTCGCCCCACCCACCATGCCTGCATGGTCCCCTGCTCCCCAACCCAGTGGCTGACTCAATTGTACTATTTTCTTTTTTTTTTTTTTTAATTTTTTAGCATTTATTTATTTTTGAGATAGAGAGAAACAGAGCACAAGCAGGGGAGGGGCAGAGAGAGAGAGAGACACACACACACAGAATCCAAAGCAGGTTCCAGGCTCTGAGCTGTCAACACAGAGCCCGACGCAGGGTTTGAACCCACAAACTGTGAGATCATGACCTAAGCTGAAGTCGGACACTCAACCAAACTGAACTGCCCAGGCGCCCCTATTTTCTTGAGGCTGAAGAGAGGGA
Source organism: Panthera tigris (assembly GCF_018350195.1). Lineage (NCBI taxonomy): Eukaryota > Metazoa > Chordata > Mammalia > Carnivora > Felidae > Panthera > Panthera tigris. Next base: position 6,822,481 of record NC_056662.1, on the reverse strand, counting down.
AGGAAACCCTCTCCTGAGAAACAGTCGGCTGCCATCTCTGCCTTTTGTCTGGAGGGTTCTCCTCTCTCATCTTGCCCCTGCCAGCTCTAGCCAGTTTTGGATCATTGGCCTCTTTCCATAAGCAGTGACGAGTTGGGACTTGGCAAGACAGCGAGGACCCTACACTAAACCTCAGGAATCTTCCCAGCTAGAGGCAAACACATGTTCTCCATCTTCCCCACCTCGTTCACCTAGGGCTGTGACTGGTCCGAGATCCAAGGTCTTGCCTAACAGATGGATCCTGATGCAAAGTAACTTGGAAGGAATGGGGAAACATAAGCAAATAAGAAATGCACATGTTTCACCAATCAACTATTTCTCTTAATAATAATTCCAGGAACCAATGGGGGAGGGAGCAAAGTTCAAACGTCCTCTATCTCTTCTGAGTCCACAGCTAAAATTCTTTCCATACTAGGCCCTCATGTGATTAATGAGAATACAGATCAAGAAATCAAGGCGTATTCCAAATGAAGAGAGGGAGAAAGCTTGGATTGAGGGAGAAAGCTCTACATTTGGTGCGCTCAAAAGACAGTAAGGGGCAAAGCCGGCTCCAAAATGTCCATACAGGAAGAGTGCAAGAGTGGCAATTTGGTTGGAAGGGTGTACAAGAGGAACGGACGTCAGCCGTATCTGCATGGAAAGCGCACGGCTGTGACTCAGACCACTTGCTTCTTTAGGCTGGCGGGACTGTGGGAAATTACAGAAGGGACTGAATTTCCCTCCAGCCACCTCATGGCACTACCACTGATGAAGAGACAAGAGACAGGTGTAACCAAACTGAGGATGCCCACTGGAGTAGTGCGAAGGGAGGGCTGGAGACCCCAGGCAGAGGACAAGACAAGAACAGGTGAAGGCCTGGAATAGGGTGGGAACAGTGGGAAGGAGAAGGAAGATCCAGGATGCCTTCCAGGGGGGAATTCAAGAAGACGCAGTGACTGGATGCATTTTGGAGATGACGGAGACGAGCGAGTCAGAAATTCTCCAAGGCTGCGGGCTTGGCAGGCTGAGTGTATGTCGGGGAAGTCAAGAGGAGATACGAGGTTTGGGGAGCAGAGTGGTGAATTTGTTTCTCCACCTGCTAAATTTGAGGTAACAGCAGGATATACAGGTGAAAATGTCCAGTATATTATTAGAGATATAGGAGCCAGGTCAAAACAGAGTGCCTGGGATTTGTTAAAACAACACAGGCTGAAAAACTCACCTAAAACACACAGACACTGCCGTGCTTGGCTGAAGCCTCTGAAGCTTGCAAATTGTTCTCGGTTCTTTGCGATGCCCTGAATTATAGATATATAGCCCCCAAGGCTTGTGACACCCAGGTCTTTCTAAACAAATAGCTATGAGTGCAAAGATTCAAAGGGTCAAGAAATGTATAGGAAATCTTCCAGTTCAGTCTGAGTTTGGGGCATCTGCCTCCTACCTATATGATTCTTACCATATCTGGCTACTGCTATATATCTATCCATAGCAACAGAGCACCTGTTTACTGTTACTAATTTTTCATCTTTTTGTAAATCAGTAGTGGATTTTTTTTTTACCTAAATAAATTTAATTTACAAAGCAGTACTACTGTGAGTGAAAAAAATAGCATCATTTTTTATTAATAGAATACAATTGTAAAAATAGAACTAATGGGAAGGAAGACATTTGATTCAGCTGCTTGCTAACCGTTGTGGTGGGCATTTGCCATTTTTTGCATACATGGCCTCTGAAAGTTCTTCCTTTATGGGGAAGTCCAAACTATAGGGCCTTGACTTCCAAAATGGGTGCTGAAGAAGCTCACAGCGTCCTCTCCCCATCCCCAGGCAAGTGACTTAGACTTAGCCAGTCAGATGCTCTCGCTCATGACCTTGAAACTTCAAAGGAAGGAATCAAGGACGAAGGGATAGTCATAATGAATTCACACTGAGGGATCCAAACAAGGGTGCAAGGTTCAGTGCAAATATCACCCACATGCCCGTGTAGCCCATTTCCATTGTGTTTTCTTCCTTAATTTCTCAGATTTCTTGGACTTCCTTTGGTTGCAGAGATGGTGAGTTGGAAAGTGTCACCCCCAAAAAATCATGTCCACTCAGAACCTCAGAATGTTTTGTTATTTGCGAACATGACCTTGCAGGTGAATTTGCCTAAAGGTCATTAGAGGAAATCCTGGGTTTGGGGTGGGCTCTAAATCCAATGCTTGTCATCTCTATAAGAGAGAGGACACCCAGAGACACGCAGAGAAGACAACGGGAAGGTAGTGGCAAAGACTGATGTGTTGATAAAGCTAAGGAACGTCAGAAGCCACTAGAAGCTGGACGAGGCAAGAAATTGTTCTCCCTAAGGGCTTTGGAGGGAGTGTGACCCTGCTGTCACCTTGATTTCAGATTTCTGGCATCCAGAACTCTAAGAGAATAAATCTCTGCTGTTTTAAGCCACCAAGTTTACGGCAGGCCTGGGAAACTAACACACTGGGTTTGGGGATGTGTCTTCCAATTATATGGATTTCCATATATCTGAACTATGCCTTGGATGAAAACATATATTCATCCTGTTGATAATTAGCATTTTTCTGGCCTTTGGGCCCTCACCTTCTGGGAGTCACCCAATTTATTTTTGGAAGTGGCTTTTGTTGTTTGCAACCAAGGAAAGTGTTTTGCAACCACTTCCAAAGTGTATAAGCCTGGGATCCATTTCTTGCTAAAACGAAAGGAGCAACAGTTAAAGAGTAGTTGTAGTAGAACAGCACCAAATTTGACTTTCTCCTTGGGGCAACTGGAAAGACTGAAAGAATCTGAAAAGCAAATCTGTGATTTGGTATTATTTGGTGCCACATCTCTTTTCTGCTCCAAGTCACCTAATATAACATTGGTGATATGTCTCACGACTTGGGAAATACCAACTGAGTAAATGCCCCAACTTCACAAATAGCGTGAATCTTGGTAAGGCAAAATAAAAGGGCTTGTCTATAATCCTACCGATAAGCCAGGAGGAGAGCCAAGCCCTTGACCCTGTTCTATATTGTCTCATTCAACACCCCACCCCACACTTTTACTACACTATGCATATCTTCTTAGGGTTTCTATTAACTGTATTTTCAGCTTCGGTAAACTTCATGCTCTATCATCTGCCCTTCATGCAAATAGAGTGAGGATACACCTTGCTCTAGAAAACTCTAGAATATGTCCGAGCTACCTTGCCTTGGCCTCCAGCTGCCCTCCATCAACTAGGGTGCTTTTCAAATGCAAGCCAACCAACCTAGAGTCTCTTACCCCCGTGCTCATTAGGCTCTCATACTCCGGACCAGTATCCACCTGCCCTGATCATCCCAGGGCCAGTACCAAACAACCCCATTCCCCAGGGCCCACCAAGATCATTCAAACCAGCCAGTCCTAACACATTTATCCTGCCTGGCCTGTTCGTTCCCTCAGAAACCACAGGAAAGGCTCTTGCCACACTTCCCCCTTTCTCCTTCCGCGTCTGACCAGCCTCAGTGTTTTCCAGTGTGGCTCCCTCCTCCTGGGGACTGTGAGTAACAAACTATCTTTTCAAGGGTAGTCGTGTCCCCATCTGTTGGTCTCGACTCCATCTCAAATTTTCTATTAGTACACTATATTTTAAGACAAGACTCTCAGGAAGGAAGTGTATGCCTTCAGCTGCCATTAACTGGGACAATTCTGATAACCTTGAACAGCATCAGGGTCGAGCACGATGACATTTACTTCGTTTACTATTGTCCCATTCTCACAGGAGATAAAGAATGTCCGGTGCATTCTTCAACACCATGCATTAGTACTAAAGTAAAAGCTTGTGAGGGAGGCAGCATAGCTCTGGAGGTGGCCTGCATGGTTTCAATCCAACCTTCACAAACAACTGGTTGTGGCAACTTGATCAACAGTTAACCCCTCTAGTTCTGATTTTTCCCCTCTGTAAAATATCAGTACCACCCTCACAGGGTTCTTATGAGGACTGTAGGACCCCATGAAATTAAAGTGCATAGGACATGCCAGGGAAAGAGTAAAGAAGGGCTCACTAGAAACTCCTAACTAGACCAATCAGTAACTCCAATTAATGCACATCAGAAAAGATGTCCCCAAATCCCACAATTATGGTGGCTTGCACTTGGTGGGAACTGAAAAGCTATTTGTCTATTGCCCAAAAAGAACTCATCTACTGCATTGACCATTTATTGAGTACCTTCAACATACCTTCCAATATACCTATGCCTGGCATAGACAATGAACATATAAAAATAATTAAGTTCATTCTACTCCTTCTAAAGTATTCCAAACCTAGCCTACTTCCAATGTAGGAGCCAAGAAAAGAATTCCCTTGATTGGAAGAGAATCTCACCTTTCAAAAAGGAAAAAAAAAAAATAAATGATTTCATTGAGTTTTATCTTTTGTACTCACCCAGAAATCATGATTTGTTAATGGCTCATGAGAAAGCACTCCAGCCCATGTCACCGGACCATAGAAATCATGGTGACCTAGCAACAGCACAGCTACCTTATGTCCAGTCAAAGGTTCCAATAACTCATGATAACTCTGTAATGGCTTAACATCCAGGTCTGAAAAGAAAGGCTATTTTCCTGGAACCATTTACAGAAGCATTCTTCAAAAGTGATTCATTCTTGGTTGGAACTCTTTGGCATGTTTGGGGATCATTTATCAAGTGTGTTTACAACAAAGGTCTCTCTCCACACTTAGGATGTGGGGAAACAGCCCCTAACACAATAAAAATAATTCTAACCACCAAAGCAAGCAGACAGAGACTCTGGACAGTCAGCTATAGGTCAAAGCAGACAAAGTGAACATGAAGAAGCGGGGCTTACGCCAGGGCTCCAGGGATGATCTTGTTCTTCAAAGAAGCATGTTGCCTAGTTGCTCACTGCTGCTGAAAATCCCACCATTACAGCCCCATGAGAGTTCTGTTAGCTCTCTGCTTTGATCCTAATTAAAATGCAGAATCTGAAAGCTGCTGTTGAGAGACAACGCCCCATGAGCCTCTTGCATTTATTCATGTCTTGTGACTGCTGTTGTAATAGGCTATTCTTTCAAGGATTGTGTCCAGCCAACAGCCTTGGAAGAGAGGGATGGTGTCTCCTTGTAGAGCAATGGGCACGTGTGCTGTTCAAAATAATAAAGCTAATGGATCTCTCTGGGGCAAAGATTTGGGTTTCCTAAACTTAAGATTTCTCCCTTGTAACCCAGCCCATAATCCGTGGCACGTGCAGGCATCACCTGGCCCTCTTTGTGGTACCCTGTGGGAACTTACACTCGGAGAGCAAGCACAAATCCTGAGACTCTGGCTACTGCCATTGCTGTGAGTAGTAAATGGTCCTTTGTCTCTGACCCAGGACTCTTGTGTCTTCAACAACATCTGTAAACTGCAAAGTCCTTAACACCTGCTGTATCATTCGTGTTTCTTTATCAGTTGGAAGCTGGCTTTCAGGGGCATCTCTGTCAGCCTCTCCTCACATTTATAATATAAATAAAATGATATGCTTGCTATCTAGATAAGGTTCAGGACAAGTTACCTCAAGTCCTTTTTCAGGCAAGCTTCCTAAGTCCCTCTCACGTAGAAACTCATAGGGCCACCATTTCACGTAACTCAGCTACCCCAAACTGGGAGAAAGTTGAGACTGCTAAAGGCCCAGCAATCAGGAGAGAAGGAGCAGAGAATGAGAAGTGACAGAAAGTCTTCCAATTCTTGGCAGTTTTGTCAAAAGCCAACCCTGCCAAATATTATTATTTAATTCAAAGTCGTGATCGGTTCCAACACTCAGTTTAGGAATGCATCTTTAGTAAGAGTAAAGAATAAAGAAAAACTCAAAATCTTTTGTATCCTGTATTTGTTTATTTCAGACCAATCTAATTGTCATAATTAATTACCATGCTTAAATATTCTACTGGGATGCCAGGGGCTGCCAAACTACAGTGCACTGATGAGATCCAGCCCACTGCCAGTTTTCATAAAGATTTATTGGAACACAGCACACTCACTCATTTATCATCGGCTATGGCCGCTTTTGTGCTACAATGGCAGAAGTGAGTAGTCGAAGCAGGAACCAGATGGCCCGCAAAGCCTAAAGTATTTGCTGTCTGATCCTTTATAAAAGAAGTTTACTGACCCCTGGTAAACCCAAACTTTCTTCAGGTGCCCTTTCTAGCTGAGTTACTTTCACAAATAACAAAGCTGGTTCCCAACACCCCAATCTTTCCCCCTCTCCTGGAGTATTCCAGGTCCTCCCCCAGCTCTGTACATTTGCAGATAATATTCCCTCTGCCTAGAATTTTCCTTTAGTTTTAAACGTTTATTTATTTTGAGAGAAAGAGAGCACAGGAGGGGCAGAGAGAGAATTCCAAGCAGGCTCCACGCTGACAGTGCAGAGCCCAACATGGGACTCAATCCCACAAACCGTGAGATCATGATCTGAGCAGAAATCAAGAGTAGGACGCTTAACCGACTGAGTCACTCAGGCGCCCCACCGCCTAGAATTTTCTTTATCAGAGCAGACTCCTCACCCCACTCCCTTTTCACCATCTACAGAAGCCCACCCTCCTCAGGACTCAGGCAGAGTGTGGTGCTGGATCCTGTGTCCCACCAGCGTCACTGCTCTGCAGGAGCCCCAGGGTGGCATCCAGGCTGAGTGCAGGCCTCTCCCTGCCACCGTGAGGTCAGGCCAGAGCTCGCCTCTGGCACCGCCGCCTCCTCGTGCGCAGCCCCGACTCACTCCAGTTCTGCCTCGTGGCGACTGCACACGCCTCCCGCTTTCCTGCTTGCACACATCGCCCCTCCAGAAAGGCCTTTTCTCACCACCCTTTCTGACCTCCCCCACCGCCCAACTGCATTCCATCAAAATACTCTATTTCCTTCTCGGCAATGATCATCAGGCCCAATTGTCTTGTTCCTCTCTTCATCTGGCTGATTTTTCTGTCTCTTTTCACTAAAATAGAAGATCTGCAGGAGGCAAGAGCCCTACCTGTGTGTGGACATTTTCCCGGTGCCTAGAACACCGTCTGGATTCAATATACAGTAAAACCTTGGATTGCAAGTAACTCGTTCTGTGAGGCTTCTGCAAGACGAGCGAACAGTTGTAATAAATTTCAACTTGATAAACGAGTGATGTCTGGCAATACGAGTAGTACGTGATGCTGAATGTCACATGATCACAACTGAGCCAATGGTTCCTCCCTCTCCCTCCCTCTCCCCCCCCCCCCCCCCACTCTCTCTCTCTCACTGCGGGATTGTGGGTGACCATCTCCCATGCTCGGATGTTCAGTCTCAGGTCATGATGTTTGGCAGAAATCAGTGATTTTTCAGAACTTTGGAAGGTGCCCACAACTGGCTAAGGTATTTTTTGTCACTTCCAAGCACCTGTGAACTGTCCTCTGCTTTTCCAGACAAGAGTGAGCCTAGGAATGCTTTGCTTCATTCCAGGTCAGGCTGCCTACAGACCTAGACCCTTTCCTCTGCTGCCTTATTACCAGTCACATTGCATACAGTACATGACAAGAGTTTATTAATAATACCGTACTATAGTCAACATCCGTGTGAGTGTATACAGTGGCCCCCATGCAGAAAAAGGTTCCATCGAGCCAATGGACAGCAGTGACTCCGTTAGTGATCGTGAAAATCGTCCTACACAATAACCCTCCTCTCTCTTGTCTCCCTCGCACCAGCCATGAAGGTTTTCAAAGGGAGGCGCAGGTTAATTTGTTTATTTTTCTTTATATTTTGTATTTGTTAAATTATTTTGCATTATATTACAGCATTGTAATCATTTTTATATGAATAGTTTTGGGCTGTGGAACGAATCATCTGAGTTTCCATTATCCCTTTACGGGGAAATTCGTTTTGAGATACAAAGGCTTTGGATTACAAGCGTGTTTCCGGAACGAATTATGCTCGCAAACCAAGGTTTTACTGTGTATCTGTTGGTGGAGTAGGCAAATGTCTCTCAGTGCGTGGATGCAAGTTTGAAGGGAGGCCCAGAGCTGCTGGTCAGGGAGGCAGGACCTAATCTATGGCGCTGACAAGATTCACTTTCACGCCTGGATGGCATCGAGCTGGCATAATGCTGTGCCTCCCAACCTTGGCTGCACAGTGTAATCAAATGAGCAACGAATAAATAAACAAACAAACAAGACCTGAGCCCCTCCCTCTCCCCCTAGAGATCAGAATTAAATTGACATTGAATTTTTGCAAGGGTTCCTGCAATCATAATGCACCGCAGAGGGTCAGCACCACTCTACCTCACTTGGTACGCAGGAAGGAGAACAGACCCCCAACGCGGGGATTAGAGAGGCTTGTGTTACACAAATGAGAAAATGAGCAAGGCGGGAGGGAGGGAGGAAAAACAAGGACATGTGTGGCCCCGTGATGACGGTGTATCTGGAGTCAAAGGCCTGTGACTAGCCCATCTCGGGGCACCTGTAGCCAGAGACAGGCAGAAAGACCGACGGGCACAGAGATCGGACTTGAAAGGAATACAGATGGCCGGCCAACACACCAACGTATGCTCAACATCACAGCGATCACAAAGTCAGCCGCCAGGTGCCTTCTTTTTTTTCCTATCAAGTTGGAAATTTAACAAACAATTAAATTTTTCTAATTTTAAAATCTTGAACATTGCTGCATAATACTGGCAGTACCCAGGGCTGATGCAGAGGTGAAGAGATAGACACCCGCAATCCGTGACCTTCCTGAGTGAGGTTTAGAGGGCGGCCTCCAAGACCCCGGTTCACGGTGACAGGGCGTAACCCCCAAGGTCCCTTCATGGCACAAATTCCATGGCTCAGCCACACCGACTGCCGTGCTGTTTTGCGAAGCGTCAAGGTCCTTGGGGCTCACACCTTGGGTCTCTGTATCAGCTGTTCCCTCCACCTGCAATATCCCACAAGGAATGGCGTAACGGTCCTGCTAAAATGCCCTTCCTTTAGAGAGGCGTCCCTGACCAGGCCATCTAAAGGGAGCCACCCCCATCGCTGGCCCCTGACTGGCCCTTATTTTGCTTTGCCCCACTTATCACCACTCCTGTTAAGTCCCACCTACTGTCCACCCACATAATATTTGCAGCCTCGTAGATGGAGGCTGGGGGCAGGGCTCACCCAGTAGGTATGCTGAAGGCTCAGAACGCAGCTTGCAACTTCACAGGGAGTCAGACAGTCAGATGAATGAGGGACTGTTTTGTTCAGAGCTGCATCCCTAATATTGAGAAAACTGTGTGGCACAAAATAGAAACTCCCTAAATACATTTGGAAGGAAGGAGGGAAAAGGGAAAGGAAGAAAGGGAGGGAAGGAAATAGACTCGGGACACTTCTCTGAGCATGACACTCAGCAGGAGGGAAAACGAAAAGGCATCCGTGCAAGATGAAACGGGGAAAGAAGCACCAGGAGAGAAACACACGACGCAGGGCAGGGGCGCGGGGGGCGACGCGAGATCACGGCCACCGTTCCACCAGGGTCCCTCATCTCTGGGCGCGAGCCTTTGACCACCAGCCACGTACAGCTGACCCTACTCGGGTCAGTGAGTGAACAAACAACCGTGTGAGGACCTCCAAAGGGCCCCATGCCTCAAGGTCTCCCTTATGAGTAGAACACATAGGACTGACGGAGCAAGGCTCCCCAGTCACCATGTTTAACTGACGACTGACACCCGGAAACTGCCACCCCAAATACCGGCGATCCCAGCAGGGCGTTTCATAGCAGAACGGTAAAAAGCATGAACGCCGAGGTTCCCTCTCACCAGGCATGACAGCTTGGGCGGGTCTCTACATTCAGAGCCTCAGTTTCCTCATCTATAAAATGGGATGATAAGAATTATTATTGTCCCTCCCTCATGGGAGTGATAACAGGGGTGAAGGAGTGCTTATTTGTAAAACACATAGAATCGTGCCTGAGACACAGGAACCACCACGCATGGCGACTTGGGGATGGAACCGCCACGGGTCACCTGTCCCCTCTCCCATGACACCGTGTAATAATTACAGCTAATCTCTAGTATGTCCTCCCTATTAGCCAGACATGGCCCTAAGCCCTTTACATGCATTATTTTAGTTAAGCCTGATAAGCCTCAGCGGGTAGTTATTGCCATTTCGAACTAATAAGTGAGGAATAGCAAAGAAAGACTTGTCTAAGATCACACGGCGGACAAGTCTCAAAGCCAGTGTTTAAGCTCACTCGGTTCTGGCTTTAACCCATGGCTCTAACCCATGTGCCAGTAAGTCAGTGAATGAACAGACCCAAAGAAAGCAGCGCATCGGGAAACTGCCAGGCCGACCCTGAGCGGGGAGGGACACATTAATGGCCCCGGTGCACCCCTCCCTTAGGACAGCTGGTTTTATATAACAACCTCGAACATGGTTACACACTTTTAAAAAATTGAAATTATTCCCCAGGGCACTTCAGCTGAACCTTCTCTTCAACTCCTTTATTAACACATAATAAAACACCAAACCTAGATATTAAAGCCTCGCAGAAACGCCTCCCTCAGTCCGCCACTTGCGTGCACGCTGTCCCTGGCAGGTTCACGGATTTCTGTGCCCGATGTTACGGGGGAGATGCTAACAAAGGCAGGCCCAACCCAGCCGATGTTCATCAGTGAAAGGTGATTTATTAGAAAAAAAAAAAAAAAGAGAGAGAGAGAGAGAGACAACAACCAGCTTCCAAGAGATGGCCCTGGCAACCGAATTTGCAATTAAAGCTGAACTGTGCAATCTTTGCATTTAAAGGGAAATCGATGGCATTGATTGAGTCCAATAAGGCAGCCACATATGAACGCATTACAGATCTGCCGGCCGCGAAACATGGTTTTGAAATAAAACATATAAAAATCGCTGTGAGCATTTTATGGCCAAACATGATAACTGGGTTACCCGATGGGGAAGCTAAAAAGTGCTCATTTTATCAGGGGAATGGGGTGCAAACACTTTGAATGCGGTCTTTGCTGGCGTTCTTTGCTCTGTAGTCGCCTCTGCTGCCAGTAATTTGCTGGAGGGTTTATTTAACAGGGAGGATTTGAATGGATTCTCACTCCCTTTCCTGGGGTTGCACACAGCAGTGGATTAAGTTAGTGCCAAAACCTTAAAAGACTCCAACCAAGGTAATCAGTTTAGGGGGATTTAGGCCACATGGGCTCCAGATCTGGTTTTGCAAGGCAATTGTAAGTCTCCAGTCAGCTGGGTTTGAGAATTACACCTCTTTTCACTGGGAGGAAATTTAGTAGTGACAGGAAGGCTGGCAGACTGGGGAATTATCTTCCAACGTTAGCAGCATCGTTGCGGGCGGCACTGAATTTCAGTCTTAATAGTTTTATCAGTCTTTGGGAGGTGGAATCTCAGTAATCAAAGGGCCATCCAGCTCCCCAGCCCCAGCATACGCGGGGATATTTACACGTGTCAGTTGCTATAAATTATACAGAAAGAAAGTGCTGAGGCCACGTTGAGTATGTTGCAAGAACATCTATTCAAAGAAACTGGTTTTTTACAAGTAATGCGTCAACCCAGACACCAGCAAAAAGCTGCTTGGAAAATAGTTATTCTCAACCGGCACAGTTTTGGGGTTTTTTTTGTTTTTTGGTTTTTTGGGGTTTTTTTGTTTGTTTTTTTAAGGGAGCCCCTGGAAAGCCTCCGAGAAGAAGCGATTTTCCATGTGACAGACTAAGATGAAATTTCAGGTTTAACTTAGTTACGTGGGGCTGTGGGGCTTTTCTGTTGCTTATGGCTTCATAATATAACCTGGCGATATTTTCATCCCATTACTAAGGTTTCCATTAAATCTGATGCAGGGAAAAAGAGAAGCCTCACAAGAACTGAAGAAAACACAGGTAATTTTCATATCTCTAAACGAAAGTGATGTGGGATGAAAACCATAAGCTGCAAATAATTCCCAGGGATCCTGGTTGAATTGATCTCTCGAGTTGAGCAAAACTACAAATACGAACTAAACTAAATAATGAGAAAGACGTCTATAAACCCAGGAGCTAAAGCTTCGCTTTGATTTTGTTGCTTTTTAAAACACGGAAGCCCATTTATTCACTCCACAAATATTTTGGGCGCACCTACTATGTGTCAGATACAACTCATAATACTGAGGGTAGAGCAGTGGACAAAACGGACACAAATCGCTGATATCCTGAAGCTTACGCGCTGCAGGAAAAGCCGATACGCAACTAACAAGGACAGCATGTCAGTATTTAGATGAAGCCACAGGCTGCAGCCAGCACACATCTGTGAATTACACGAAGGTGCCCCGCTCTGGGTGAATCAATTAGAAAAAGATGTCCCTCCCTCCCCCTCCGGACATACAGAAGTGCACGAAAGGCAGAGTGCAGGCTGGAGTCCAACCTCCCTCAGGCGTCCTCTTTTATGGAGCACATAGCTAGCAGCTGGCATCACAGCGCTTACAGGTGGTCAGGAAAACCTTCTGAAACGATATCGGACATGGATGAGGAAGCAAGTCATTCTGATATCTGAGGGAAGAGTGTTATAGGCAGAAGGAACAGCAGGTGCAAAGGTCCTGAGGCAGCATGCCCCACGGGTTCACGGTAGAACAAAGAGGCAGAGGGGCTAAGTGGACCAGTCATATCTCCTTCATCAAGAACTCTAAATAAGACCCAGGTACTTTCCTTTTAGGAGGTATGAGACCTAGCTGGCTGCTGCAGACCGGCTTTGAAGAGACGTGTTGTTCTTTGATGATCGGATATTAAGTAAAAAAAAAAAAAAAAAAAAAATTTTTTTTTAACTTGTGTGGTTTTGTTTCTACACGACACACCAGGAATCCTGACCTGATCTTGAACATTCATCCGACAAACACATTCTGAATATTTACTACGAACAAAGTTCTCTGCCAGGGGATGAGTAAAAACCTGAACACTGCTCTCATGACACCTGTAGGCCAGCACGTGGGGGAAGTGTAAACAAGCAGAAATTGTAAATGATAGACACTGTTAAAGGCTAGAAGAGAAGCAGCATGCGTGGGTTGCAGAAAGCAGGGAGGCACGGAGGGGGGCACCCACTTGATACAGGAAAGGCTACACTGATGACGCATTCTTGAGGAAGTGGGGTGAGGGAGGCGATCCCGGACATACAGAGGAGCAAAGGCGCTTAAGTGGGAAAAACCTTGATCTGTTGGAAGAACAGAGAGAAATCCAGCAGGGCCAGAAATACGCATGGAGAGGAGAGACACTGGAACAGAGGCAGAACTTCTGGGAAGGATCCTGCAGCACTCTGCTGTGTGCAGTGGGTCATACGAAGCCACGGGGGGTAGTAAGCAAGGGAGGAGGGCGATCTGATCTTTTCATGCTGCCACACTTGATCCTCCCTGGGGAAGAGCTTCCCAAGTACTTTAGTCCGTTCAGGCTGCTATAACAACAACAAAAAAACCCCACAAAGTGGCCTAAACGAGACACTGATTTCTCATAATCCCGAGAGAAAGTCCCTGAGCAATGTGCCCGCAGATTCGGCCCTTAGCCAAGACCCTCTTCTGGGTTAGTAGACAATCATCTTCTCATTGTGTCTTCACATGGCAGGGGGCAGAGAGAGAAGCCCCAGTCTGACTGGGACCGTCCAACTTCATGCCTTTTATCCTCTTTCCCTGCCCACAGTTTGCACACAGAAAATAACATGTTTCCCCACATACAAAGGACATGTCTCATCAAGTCCAATGCAGAGTTTCCCTCCAGCCTTGGAATAAGTTACTGTTTCTTTCGTTGAGCCCCCGGATAACGTAGCAGCTCGCATTCAGTGGCCAGGCTGTATGAAATACATAGAGTATTAAGTTCTAGAATGATTGTATGAGATACCTGAAGATGATAAAACAGACTGGGAGCAAAGGAGATGAAGTTCTTCCATTGCATGCTGATTCCAGGCAGAAATGCATTCGTTAGAATTTCTGGCTATATCAGCTGCGCGATTTAAATCGTTTCTCTCTCTCTCTCTCTTGCTATGTCTATCTCTCTCTCCCCCCCTCTCACCACCCGCCCCCAAGGAGAGCTCATAGTTGAATTCTGGAAGGCTAACTGTTAATACGAGGAGACCAAACCACAGCTGTCTCATGAGGCTGTGAGATTATTCATGAGAAACGCTTGGTACAGTTTCTGGCATATAGGAAGATTTCGGGGGAAACTACTGTTTTTGTCATCATTATACGTTTGAATTATTTTCCTGGCTTAAATAGGAACCAATTTCTCATCACAGTTGGCAGCTCTCGCTCTATTTCGATATGGGTATATGTAATTTTTTCCAAACAGGGTTCTTTTGGGTAAGAGCAGAGTAAAGATAGAATGACTGAGACTAATCTCAAAAGAATTACAATTTACAAGGATAGGGGTTTGGGGGTCGTTGTTTGGTTTTTGGGTTGGCTTTTGTTTGTTTTGGTTGGAAATGGCATTCCAAGCAAAAGAAACAGCAAGAGCAGAGAGAGAGAAGAATGAAAGTTTGTGCACTGCAGGAAATGGCTAGTATTTCTAGCGTGGCAAGGGCATGTGAATCATGGAGAAGGATGGCTGGAGACAGGATCAGAAAGAGTGACAGGGAGCATCTTGCAAAGGTCATTGAATGCCAGGCGACAGAGTTTGAATTTCAACCAATGGGCACTGGGGAAACTTTGAAGGTTTTCAACGCAACGGAGCAACATAGTCAGTTGCATTGTCTGATAAATAAAGTTATAAGAGAACGTTAAGAGATGTCAGCAGAGGGTAAGACTGGAAGCGGGGAGACTCGGCCGGGTGGCCACTGCCCTAAACTGGGAGAGAGGTAACTGGCCAAACCATAAAGGTAGAGACCCGGAAAGAGAGAAACTCACTCATTTCTCATGCACGTAATGTTCGCCTGTGCCTTCCATTCGCTCCTGCCTCACTTTGACCCCCTTTCCCATCTCATCTTGCATTTGAAGAGATGGCCAAGTCTGATCCAAAGTGAAAAATGGAAAGTCTAAACACGTTTCCTCTTATCACATGTATTGATATGATAACAACGGCCATTATGCAATAGTGTTCTCTGTGTGTCTAGTGCTATTGTGAGTGGTTTTTTTTTTTACATCTTGATGATCACATTTGTTGAAACAGTTGGAAAAAAATGAAAATGCCTTTTAGCTTAAGAATTGTTGAGTTATCTGCGAATCAACTCATTTCAGGAGTGGAAGAATCCTGGATCATTTCTTAATGTCAAAATGTATGCAGGGTTCTCTTCTGTGTCTTCTGCATTTGAAGAGGCAACCAAAGTCTCCTACCTTCCATCCACGATAAATTCTTTGTTTCAGCCAACTCTTCATGGGGCGCGGCTAGTATGACCATCTCCACAGAGAGCATTGGAATATTCCATTTTGTTGATTTATATATCTCTTCATATGTTTCCTCATCAATTTCTCTAGTAGTCACAGTTTCTTCCACGTCTCCCAGTATCATATTTAAACAGTGATCATAAGCATGGAATCTGCCTCGAAACGCTCTGTCATTTCTCATTTTCACATAAATTCGCTCATCCAGGCTGGGCCTGATGAGATCCAAGGGCTCTTCTACGGCGTTGGTGGTTTGTTACTGGTCCACTCCACGTTTCCAACCCCATAAGTGCTTTATTTTTATTATCTGATTCAATCCTTATGATGATTCTATGACATATGCCTTATTATTATTCCCGTTTTGCAGATAAGAGCACCGAGGCACAAGATCATGCATTGAGTAAGAGGGAGACCAGGATTCAACTCTAACTCCAGAACCTGCCCTCTTAATGTTCCCCCTCCCACTTTCTGATGTAAAGAGTTCAGTCTGGACAGCTTATTGTTGAGCACATACACGGTACTGGTGAGGGACAGGCATGGTACGGTATTCCGCATCTCCAAGCAGGAAAAAATCTACTTTCAAGACAATGTTATTTTCAAGGGCACAAATCAGTCTCTACAATTTCTTTTTAAGGAATTATCTCTAGTAAATCCATTTAAAAATGGTTTGTCTTCCGCCTTGAAACTGGTTTATTCTATCAAGAACACAACAAGGAGCAAAGACGGGAGAAGGTATCAATGCTTTGTTGTCATTTTTTTATTTGGGGGATGATCGGTCCAGGTCCTCTGATGGAGACGTCTCTCTCAACATCCCTTGGACAAGAACTCAGATTTTCCCACACCAAAATCTTTCCGGTGCCAAGAGCAGACTTTTCCTCCAAATCTCCAGGACTACAATGACCGTCCAGCTTCTGTGCTGTTTACAATGGCTGCCCCCTCTTCCTAAAACGTACAGTATGCGCACATCACAATGGACATAGTAAACGAGAGTCAGGCTGGGTCGCCTGGCTGGCTCGGTCGATCTCAGGGTTGTGAGTTCAAACCCCACGTGGGGTGTAGAGATTACTTCAATGAATAAAAAACTCAAAAACAAACAAAACAAAAAACAAGACCAGGCTGAAAGGAACAGATGAACAACTAACTCTGTTTTTTGCCCCCAGGTGGTTCTATAAAAAGCCTCCACATCACTCGTGTCTTCTTGGGCATAGCTGAGCGTGTATGCGTAGATCCACGAATCCCAGTGGTTTCAGGACATACACTTTGCGTGTCTTGGGACCTGTCATGCCGGGGTGCCTGGGTGACTCAGTTGGTTAAGCATCCGATTCTTATTTTTGGCTCAAGCCATGGTGAGGTCAAGCCCCTCATCGGGCTCCTCACTGACAGTGGGGAGCTTGCTTGGGATTCTCTGTCTCTCCCTCTCTCTCTCTCTCTCTCTCTCTCTCTCTCTGCCCCTCCCCACTCGTGTGCACTCTGTCTCTCAAAAGAAATAAATAAACTTAAAAAAAAAACTGTAATACCAAGATGAAGACAGAGGTGTGGGGGGTGGGGGGTGGGGGTGAGGGTTACAGCTCTACTTCCTGCCAAAGCTAAAAGATTCTTGAATGGCCATATATAAACCCCATCCTAGTATAGTGCTCTAACCTTTATCATCATAAACATAATTTTCTGCCTTGCTTGCCATTCAGAACCTGAGTTAACTCACTGAGTTTAACTATGTTCTACCTTAGTTTTGTCCCAACAGTCTAGAAGCTTCATGTAGTCATTCAAGAAATGTTTATTTGTCTCCTAGTATGTCCCAGCTGGTATAGGACTCCGGAAATCTAGAGGTGAGCAAAACAGGTGCACTTTCTGCCCTTCCTGGAGCCTGTGGTCTATTGAGGGGGTGGGTGGGAGGGGACAATTATAATGAAGGGAAATACGTAAGTTGTTACACAATTAATCTGCAATGTTCTGCTCTCTGGATTTCCGCTGGTTTTGCATCTCTAGTGGCCATTCTCTCTTTGCTAAAGCAGCACTTCCTCTTCTGTCCACCCCCTCATAGGTGACGTGGTGTGGTAGGCTGAGCCCACCCTGCCCAGGCTCTTGGGTGACACACACATTCTAGGCGTTGCCATGAGCCTCCGTGGTCAGTTCCCAAATGAGCAGGTGGCACATGTCCGTCCAGTGACAAGACTATTGTGGGAACCACTGGAGCAGAGCTGCTCCACTCAAGGCCTCTCTGAAATCTGGACCAGGCTGAGGCTGATAAACATCTAGAAGAAAGAAGCTGGGACACTGGACATAGATGGAGCCTTTGCGACACCTGAATCCAGCTGAGCCTGTCATGCTCCCTTATCTCCTCAGTTGGGTGGGTCAAGAAGACATCTTTCTTTTCTTTTCTTTCTCTTCTTTCTTTTTCCTTTCCTTCCTTCCTTCCTTTCTTTCTTTTGTTCTTTCCTTCTTTCTTTCTTTCCTTTCTTTTTTTCCCTTCTTTCTTTTTCTTTCTTTCTTCCCTTCTTTCTGTTTTCTTTCTTTCCTTCATTCCTTCACTCCTTCCTTCCTTCCTTTCCTTCCTTTCCTTCCTTTCCTTCTTTCTTTCCTTCTTTTTGCTGAAGTCAATTTGATTGGGTTTCTTGAACTTGCAATAAAAACATACCCTGACTGGGGAGCCTGGGTGGCTCAGTTGGTTGAGCATCCCACACTTGATTTCAGCTCAGGTCCTGATCTCAAGGTCATGAGATCAAGCATGGGGCTCCACACTGAGCATGGAACCTGCTTGAGATTCTCTCTCTCTCTCTCTCTCTCTCTCTCTCTCAGCCCCCCTACTAGAGCTCTCTCTCTACAAAAACAAAACAAAACAAAACAGCAACAACAACAAAAAGCCACCCTGATTAAACAGAGCCACAGGAGATGGTGCAGGATAACAATGAGATCATATAACACAAAACTGGGTCTTATCCACAGCTGTGTGAAACTTCCATGTGAGTGGCAGCGAGCCAGCTGTGGAGGGGACAGACCGGAGGTTTGGGGACCATGACTTGGCTAATTCACGACTCTCTCCCCAGTGCCTTCCACAGAGCATGTATTTAATACCTATCAGTGGAGTGAACAGGAGAATAGAGTATGAAATACCAGTTAGTCTCTTATTCCCACTTAGACCAGTTTACTACAGCCACAGCAATTCTGCATAACAAACCACTGACCATTTATTCTCACAGGGTTGTGGGTCAGGGCTCTGCAAGGTGACTCTGCCAACTGCTGACCTCAGCTGAGCTCACTCACACATGTACAACCAGCAGAACAAAACTGGAATCGATGAATTGGAATCGATGACCAGCTTGGCTCCCTTCTAATGCGCCTCCTCCCCCACCTGGACCAGCAGGCCAGCCCAGGGACATCAAGTTCATGCTGATGGCTGAGGCACAAAATGGCCAGTCAAGCATTTCTTAGGACTTTGATCACGCCGTGACCACTATTAGCCAAAGCAGGTAACACAAACCAACCCAAGGCCGAGGGACAGAGAAATGTATTTTATCCCTTTTAGAGAAAAGGATGGTGAGGTTGTTGCAAAATGCATGAATACATGGGGTGAAATGAAGCATTGGAGCCCTTCGTGCAATTGGCCACAGCAGCTTAACCTTCTCAGTTCTCTCCACTTGACTCCAAGCTCAGACAAGTTAGACGTATAATCCAGATATTAACATTTTAGAGTTTACTGTCAAGGCAATAGTGCCTCCTAAAAACAATCGGAGAAGCTCCCGGGTGAGAGGTTGCTCAACAGCAATCTTCCGGCAAGAAAAACTAGATGTGAGACTGAGTGGGCCGTGGTTTCCAGCCAGTTTTCCGGGACGTCTATCGTGTGATCGTTTGCTGGTAGCTCCGTATAACTTTACAACAAATCGCATGCCTGAAATCCAACCACAGAAAACACAGCGTCTGTTATCTTTCTGCTGTTGCCAGAAAGCAACAAGTCTGAGTTATCAGGATTCTAGCAGAGAACAGCCCATTCAAGGGAGTAATGGAAGACAGAACAGGAGGGAGGCTATTTACAAAACCGTGGGCAGAGTTTTCAGAAACGACAAAAGATAGTGATCGCACGCAGGCGCTGGCCCGGGGGGGGGGGGGGCTGTACCACCTTACGGTGCAAATAAAGGAAGCTGTCAGCAGACCCACCAAAACCTTTAGTTGTGGGGGGAAAGGCCACCTGACAGAAGCTGGAAGAAAAAGATGAAAAGATGGAAGAGAAAGAAAACAAACAGTCCCATTTTTCTTTTCTTTTTGACCCCCCCAATCTCCTACAAGCATATCTTTTAGCCGTACCCACCCAGAAGCCAGAGCTTAAAGGGAGTCCAGGTGATGGATTCTGTGGAGGTTATCATCCTGGGGCACAGGGCCAAAGGAGAAGGGGGGGATTAATCTGGAATGTCGGAGAATATCCAAGCCGCTTATGCATAGTTCTAATAGAACCATTGTTCTTTGATTTATCTGTACGTTATTCATCTGAAGTGGTCAATAGCGATAGTTACCAAACATCCCTGGCTTTCTGCCTCGTAAGTGCATGACATGATTGCACTGTTTTGTCTCCTGATATGAGTGGGCCCGAGGGATTACTCTTTGGCCACAGAACAGAGATGGAAGTAATGTGAGGCCCTTTGGAACCAATTACTTATTTACTAGGTGAAGACCCTTCAAAACTCTCCTTTTCCTTTGCTATAGTTACCAACAACATTCCAGATAATGGCTGTTGCACAGAAGGGAGTCCCCAGGAAAGATGATAATCCAGTCACACATCAATGGATATGTAGAATAAATAAGAAAGAGACCAGTACAGGGGTGCCTGGGTGGCTCAGTCGGTTGAGCATCCAACTCTTGATTTTGGCTCAGGTCATGATCCCAGGGTGGTGGGACCAAGCTCTGCACCATACAACCCTAGTTGTTGGGTGAAGAAAGCATTCCGGGAAATTTACATTTGACATTTAGCCAGATGGTAGTTAATGAGAACCCCCCGTATGCAAAGCACTGTGCTTTGAGGTGCAAAGATAAAATGAGTTAACTCCTATCTTCCAGATGCTTTCTGATTGCCAGATTCATTTCTTAAAGTAAGAACGTACAAGGCATTTATTACGCATGTGGTGGTAAGACTCTACGGTGGGTGCCATAAGCCAGACCTGCCGTCCACATCCTTATGTGATCCCTGTCTTAGCATGCAGGCAAGATCTGTGAATTGCTTTTCACCAAGAGAATGTGACAATAGTGACAAGATGGTGTGATTACATGGACAAAATTACATTGTTGAAGACTGCAATGCCCATTCTGGGAAGAGACCATCTCCCTTGCTGACGTCCATGAAGCGTACATTCATTTCTAGGGGTGTCCGTGTGTCAAAGCACTATGTAAGGGTGGCCTCCGGTCAACAACTAGCCGGGAGCTGAGGTTAGTGTCCAGCTGATGGCCAGAAGGAAGCTGAATTCTGCTAACAACCCGAAACCTAAATTTGTAGGTGTATCCTTCCCCGGTCAAACCTTCAGATGAAAATGCAGTCCTGCCTGACACCTTGACTGCAGCCTTGCAGAGGACCTAGCTAGGCAGTACCTACAGAAACTGTGAGATGAGAACTGTGAGCTGTTTTAGGCTACAACGTTTGAGGTGATTTGTGACACAGCAGTAGATAGCTAACAGACTCACCACAGACCATGTAGACGCTTCACATGCATCATCTCATTAGTCCTCACACGCAGACTATGGAGCGCGTGCTATTATCACTGTATTCGTTGTATAGATAAGGAAGGGACCTGAGGACTAGAGAATTTATTCTACTCAGCCAAGGTCGCAAGGCCAGTGAGTGGAAGTCAGGATCCAAACAGGATCCAAACAGATCCAAACAGGATCTGCGACGACGCAGAGCCCATACTCTTGATCTGCTCTGTGCTGCTTGCCCATTCTGTACTTTTGATCTTGCCATCGTCCTGCTCAAAATCCCTCCGCTGAGAGCAATGGTTTCCACCACCCGCGAGGTGTCAGGGACTCACAAGATGTAATAGCCAACACTTTCATAGCACTCACTGTATGCCCTGCATGTCATGTGCCATACTTCATTTAATCCTCTCTGCAACCTTGTGATGAAGGTAATGTCCCCCCCACATTTGTCAGATAAGGACAGAGAGGTTCAGAGGAACTAAGTGATATACCGAGCGTCACCAGGTGGTAAACAGAGGAGTTGGGAACCAAACCCAAGCACTCTGGCCCCTGAGACCATCTTCTCAACCACTATGTATAATCTACTACCTCTAAGTTGTAACTAGAATCCCGAAGTTAGGGAATGATTAATTTGCTCAAAAGAAATCAGATGGGTCCATCCCTATGAAAAGTCATCCTCACTCACTTGCCTTCCGATATGCTCCCTTGAATGGAAGACAAAGGTGTGCAGTCACATCAGATCATGCAAAAGCCTGGCTCTTCCCATAGGGAAGAGTTGCATAGATGAATATCATCCATCAACTATGTCAGGACAGAAGAAGTTTATGAACCACTGACCCAGAAATCCCGTATCTCTCAGCCTTGCATTCAAGGCGCTCCGTGGCTCAGCCATGGTCAGTAACCTCCACTTTAATGCTTACAATTCCCTCTTCGTGGAATCCACACTCCCGCTCAGCCAAACTTGTGACACAGGCCCCATGAAACCCCTGTTCATACTTGGTTCTTCCTCCCTCCTCTTGTCATCACATGTCCAAAACCTCCCAGCATTCAAGGGCCATCTGAAATTCCCATCCTCTTGGAATCATTTTTAATGTCCTTGCCTCAAAGCCTTTGCCGTCCATGTTCAATTTGGAAGGAAATCTTTTCTTCTCTAAATTCCCATCCCATCTTGTTTGTGCTTTCATGATATGCTTGCTGTCCTCTGCCTTGTGTTATAGTTATCTATACACAAGCCATGATGACAATGACAATTACGACAACTAATTCTTTCTGCATGAGTAGTCCACATTAAGCACAGTGCTGAGTGCTTTCACACATCTTCTTACTTAAAGACACTCCTCTAATGGGTAATGTTATTACCCCCCAACTGCCAAGCAACCCTCACACTTGGACATAAAAGGGATGATGCCTGAAGAAAGAAAAGGAAACTTTTCCCTCAAGTTTACTGTTCAACAGAATTCTAGAACGTTCAGCCCTGATGGCATCACTCCATCCTCTGCACAACGAAGGCACAGAATGAGGCCCTTCCATTTACTGCCTGAGCTGACCCTTCCCCCTGAAGGAAAGGGGAGCCTGTTAGGATGCTGTGGGAGTGGGGCTGACCCTCTCTTCTCTCGTATCACTATGAGTCCAAGCACAGATTTCAGTCAAGAGTGAACAAGTGCATCCTGATTTTTCAATCTGACAGTACTGTTTGTGGGAATTGAACCTCAACATCTTTGGGGAACTTAATGATCTTTCATCCTGAACTAGGGGGCATCTGTGCTTTCTGGATACAACACTGTTGTCTATTAAGTATACAGTAAGACTTCGAGCTACCATATTTTGAGTTGAACGTATTATAGGTACCTTTTAACCCCTTAAAAAAATGACACAGCTAGTGCATAGAGACAGGGCCTCCAGAATCCAAAACGTGCAACCAGAACGTTGCAGGACAACCAGCTATAAAGTAAAGTAAGTAAACCTCCGTAGAGCGTGTATTTTGTCTCACCACCAGGATAAAGATTAATATCCTTCCCTGCAAAATCCATTTGATTTTCACATGAGTTAGATGCTCATTCTGTTCATTTTACAGGAAGGAAGAAGGTACAAATCAAAGAAGTCAAAGATTTTGCCCAAGGTCAGATAATCAAGACCAAGTGGGAGAGGTATTTGAACCCAGCATTATCTAACACCAAATCCCGTGTTCTTAACCGCAGTATTGAGGGCGGTGGGATACATGCAGGTGGGCGGCTGGATCACTGCATTTGATGTCTTAGTAAACTGCTTTCGGAAAAAAGAACCAAAGAAACGACAAGCACTCGTGTCCCTTTTAAAACAATTAAATATTTTAAAAAAGTTTTTTTAATTCCAGCAAAATTAATATACACTGTTATTTTAGTTTCAAGTACAGTACAGTGATTTGTCAATTCCATACATGGCTCAGTGCTCATCATGCTAAAACAAGTTTTAATCAAATAGTAGGACATACATACATGATAAAAAGTAAAATTATTAACTGTACTATTGTCACACTGAAAAGATTACATTTTGCAAACAAATCCTTACCTTACAGAAAGCCATCCTAGAATATGTATAAACAAAATGGAATTGGCTTCAGAAGATTATGGGTGGGGGAGATTTAGCGGGAACAGAGATGAGACAAGATTGGTAATGAACGAATATTGCCGAGGCAGAGCGATGGCTACATTGGGATTCATTACAGGGTCCTTTTTGCATGTGTTTAATATTTTTCCATACTAAACAATTCTCCTGAAATAAAATAAAGAGACGTATAGAAGAAGAAGGTAAACTCTCCTCCTCCTCTCACCCCAAATCAGATCCCTAGCTCCTTTTCCCAAAACAATCCCTGTTGTTTCTGGTCTATTCATCCAGAAATTTCCGTTTGTATACAAATGAATATATCCATTTGCAAATGGAACCAGCTAACTCTTAGTTCTTCCTTTGCTTTTCTCCCTGACCAGGCATCTCCCTGAAACCGGGCACCCCAATTTCAGTAGGCTCCCTGCTTCCCCATCCTTCTTGCCACACTGTCTTCTTCTGTCTTCTTCATTTCCTTCATGGCAAAGAACATCTACACTTGAGGGCACAATGATTTACTTAGATTTTTTTTTTAATTGCGGTCAAGTTCACATAACATATAATTTGCCATTTTAAAGTGTACAAGTGGCATTTAGGGCATTCAGTGCTGTGAATGTAGCTCTGTCTAGTTCCAAAACATTTTCATCACCCCAAAAGGAAGCCCTGTACCCATTAAGCAGACGCTGCCCATTCTCCCCTCCACCCCCTGGCAACCCCCGGTCTCCTTTATGTGCCTGCGCATTTACCTATTCTGGATACGAATGGGGTCATACAACATGTGCCCTTTTGTGTCTGGCTTCTTTCACGCAGCATCACGTTTTCAACGTTCACCCACATGGTAGCGTGGTATTCCATGGTGTGGACAGACCATGCTTTATTTAGCCATTCATCAGCTGATGGGCTGGGTTGCTCCCACCTTTTGGCTATTGCGAATACTGCTGCTAGGAACATTCACGTACGAGTTTTTGTATGAATCCCGTTTTCAGCTATTTGGGGGGCATATACCAAGGAAAGGAATTATCTTGTTTATCTGCTTCTATAGCCTACTTATCTTACATGTGGTTCCCCTACCAGACTGTAAGCCCCAGGAGATCAGGGCTTTCGTGGGCTTCGGTTACCTTGGCCCCCTCAGCGAGCAGCACAAGCTCTTATTCACAGGGCAGCACACAAATATTTGCTCAAAGCAATGGATGAATCAGTCCAGGAAGCCAACCGGAGCACGATACACAAATCACCGTATTCGCTCTAGAGCGGCATGGTGCGATCCCTTGCATAGACTCGCCATGATGCCTTCCAGTGTGGACTTGATCAGGTGTCTGCAGGGCCCCACATCCTTCAGTGGGTCCCGCCTTACTCAGAGTTAGAGCCACATCCCTAACAACGGCCTGCGCGGGGGTTATGTGGCCGGTCCCCTCCACGCCCTCCCCCGCCAATCCTGCTGGCCCATCTCCTGCCCTTCTCCACTCTGGCCATACTGATATCATTACTGGTCTTCAATGCTAAGCGTGTTCCTACCTCGGGGCCTTCCCTCTGTCTGGAGAGCCCTTCTACCAGAAACCATGGTTCCCTCTGTGACCCCCTTCAAGCATTCGCTCATGCTTTATCTTCTGAGACAGCCACACTCACTACAACTGTCCACACACACACACACACACACACACACACACAGGCACTCAGTTCCCCTCCTCACTGTTTCCATAGCACTTAGCCTCAGGAAACCATTGTTTTTGTTTAATGTCCGTATCAACCCACCTGAACAGAAGCCGCGTGAGGGCACAAACTTTTGTCTGTTTTGACCATTTCCGCCCTGCACGTAGTAGGTCCTTGGCACGTACCCGTTGCGTGAACAAAGAAACCAATGAACAACGCCCTTCTGACAGCACCCCATATTCGAACCGGTGTGGAGGATTCCTCTCACCTGCACTGACCTGGGCATCCGACCTAAGGCCAATTCGCCTTCTGAATTCCAGACCAGGCTGTCACCTAGCAGGGCCCAGCACAGACTAACTCCCCTGTCTCTGAGATGCTGAAATTAACCTTGGACCTTTGATGGCCCTCTGGCTTGTCTGCCCCAGCCCGTGCAGCCTTCTCCACCATCAGTGGGGCAATTTGCAAAACGTTCCTCCTAGGCAGAGTTAAGGGTAGGTCACTGACAGACCTACACGAAAGCTGGGGAGTGACTGTGGCTGGAGTGTTCTGCCCCCCCCCCCCCCCGCCACACACACACATTCCATGTGCGTAGACAGCAGCAACATAACATGCATGGATAATGCCTCTCTCCATAGTGATCTGAGCTCTCAGACAACTTAAATTACAACGTTAACCACAGGGCTTTCTGTTAAGTGTTCTCTGGGCCCTGGAGTCAGAGGCGCACGGTTCAAGTCCAAATCGGGTGGCCACAAATACATCATTGACCTCGCTAAGCCTCACTTGCCACATCTACAAAACAGGGATGATAACTGTATCCACCTCACAGGGATAAAATGGGGCTCGAGTGAGAGAATTTATGTGAGATACACAGCCCTGACCCTGGCTCACATCTGGGGCTCATTCACTGCCCTCGTATTTATTAAGCACCACACATGTACGAAGCAGTGTGCTGTTTTATCCGCTCAGTGTCGTGGCACATGTAGACAGTCCCAGTGTTCCTGGAGCATCCCCTTACTGGGGGAGACAGTCTTAATTTTACAAGTATTTGTGTGACCATGAGATTAAAAAGTCAAATAAATACTTTGAAGAGAAGCACTCACGTTCTGGCAGACTGCGTATTCTAATCGAGCGCAAGTGATCAGAGAAGGCTTCCTGGAGGAGGTGACTAGTTAGGTAACTGAGTGGAGAGGGATGGGAAAGCAGGGGGAAGCATGGTGCACTTGTCCTGCTTTCCCCAGGGCTTTCCTGCTTTTAGCACTGGGGGTCCCAGAGCCTGGGAAACCCTTCGGTCCCAGAAAACTGAGACATCTGGTGGCTCCGGGTCAGCAGAATGGCAGGTGGAAAGCCCCTGAGTCAGAACGGAGTGAGTCCCATTTCAGGAACTAATTGAGAGCAAGCGTGGCTGGAACACAGGGATGCGTGAAGGTGACACAGGAAAGTTGCCTTCAGATGCTCTTGTGCCATGTTGAGGAATTTATTCTTGATCCAGTGAAGCGACGGGGAGCTTGGACAAGTTTTAAGCAGGGAGACGATGTGAGCCAAGGTGGGATTTTGTAAAGCTGTCCCCAGCTGCTGTGTGGAGAATGGACTGGAAGATACTGGAGGCAAGAGAGCGGGTTATCGACTCAATAGACGCTGGTTCTTGTTCAAGCCATTACTGTTATTTCAGAGTGGGGAGAGCCACCCCTCACCAATGCAGTTGTCCAGTTTGGATTTTGGGTGTTTGGAGGCCGATGGGTGCATCTGAGGCTTAGCCACGGCGGCCACGGAAATAGGCTCTGCGTTTCCACCACGTGAACTTCCAAAGAATGAGGAGCAAAGACTGAATTCTGCTTAGAGTCAGGTCAGCAATAATAGAGTTCCCCGTTGTGAAGGACTGAATTCAGCCGAAAATTTAATTTTTTAAATAAATAGAACAGAAAGGTCAAAATACTGCTAGCAGAAATGGGGATCTGAAATTGGAAATTGCTCAGAAATGTCTTTTACTTCCTCCCTGCTCTATTAATGACTTTTCCAAACTCCCTCCCAAAGGAATTTCTTAGATATGCTAATGTCATTCCCTTTCTCTAAAACATCAGGTCAAATAGTGCTATTGAAAAGGCCCTGATAGAAGATACACTTGGAAATCACCTGTGATTAGCAGTTTTATTTAAAGTAAAACGAAAACGAACCGTCCCTCTGTCCCCACAGATTTGAGTGGCAAAAACCAAGACGGTTTGCCACCTAGGTTCTGATCTAGCTTGTCCCTTCTGCCTGGACCGTCCCCGCCTCCTGCCTCTCCCCTCCCAAGTCCCTACTCCTGGCTGGCTGACCTACGCTTCCTTTAGGAAGCAGATTAAACACCACTTCCTCCAGGAAGCTGTCCCCAACCCCCCAGGCCAGATTGGGGACCCTTCCTAGACCACCTGGACATCCACATTTCCCCTCACAGAACACGTATCCAGCCCGAGTCTTGTTAGCTTAATCCTCCCTCTTCCCCCATCAGACTAGAGGCAGGGACTATGTGCACATTTGCACCAACTATGAAGCAAGAGCGCGGAACAAAGCCCGCCGTGGAAGGACACACAGCAAGTACGCGCTGTGTGTTGAACGACCATTCGTTGGTGCCTTGTCCTCGAGGCACTGTAGTATCTGACATGCTCTATGAACACCACCCAATTCCATCTGATCCCCTCGACAGCTCCACGAAGTGGATATACAACCAGTTAACAGACCGAGAAACTGAGAGTCAGGAGTTCGACACATTTATGCGAGTGGCGCTGCTAATGAATGGCTGGGCTGGGATTCAAATCGAGCGTGCGACTCCAAATCCTACGTGTTCAACCATTTCACCAGCGACTCACAGCACGAGAACAGGAGGATATAAATGCACAACATGTTGTGATTTAAGGAAAACATTTTTGTTGTTGTTTCCTCTTTTTAACCGCATTGAACTCTTCCAGCCTATGGTGCCGTCCTCCCCCCGGCACAGAACCAAACCTGAAAGGGAAGCCAGAGATCAAGCCGTGCTGGTTTCTCAAGACCGGGCTCTACCTGCCCTCACAGAAAAAGCTATTTGTAGTTACGGATTTGAAACCCAGGTGACAATCGCGGATAACCGATGCCCTCCCTGATCGGCTACGCAGAACAATGATGGGAGAAGGGAAGACACTGTGTGGGTCTGGGGGAAGCGAGGCGAGTCAGGCACCTGGGTGCAGCGGGAAGGTGAGACTTGCCCTCGGGGCTCGGCGAGGGCAGGGGGGCAGCTCTGGGAGGCAAAGCACCTCCGTGCGCGCCCCAGGCACCTGGCCACTTGTTGCACACTCCCTCCAGCCCTCGCAGAGAGCTGGGATCCTTGATGTGGACCTTAAAAAGGGTGGCGCCGGCAGAGAGAGGCCGAGAGAAGATGCGGAGGAAACCAGCACACCTGTCCAAGGGGGGAGCCGCCACCAGGAAACGCCGAAGAGGCCGGCGAGGGACAGAAGTGATGGGAGCTGGCGGGCCGGCCGGCCCAGGCGGCTAGCTTCTCACCACCGCGTGGCGGGCGGGCGGGGCCCAGCTGACCGTCCAGCCTGCAACCAGGAGACGTGAAAGCATTCTCAGCAGCCGGGCACTCCCAGACAGCACTGCCCTCCCGCGTGCCACAGTGCCACATCCCAGCAACGCCTCGCCCACAGCAGTAAGACCAAAGGAAATCCAGGGGCGCTAGCGGGATGGGGAGGGGGGGCGTCAGGCACCGGGAGGAGGAGGCCAGGTTTCAATGTACCCTCTAGCGCCTGACACTGGGGCCACCGATAGGCACCGCTCCACACGACCCTAGTCCCATAGGACGCTGAAGACGTACGGTGGGGCCCGTGGTTTAAATGTTTAGTAGGAGATGCAGTTACATCAGACTAAAGGTGAGTTTCCAGGTCATTTCACAGGCGAGCGAATTTTGTCAATCTGCCGAGGGTGGGGGGAGGAACACGTTGTGTCCCTAATTTATGTGGCTGTGGAACGCTAAGAAGTTTCTGGTCCAGAAATCTCATAACGGCAGCTGCACGCGATGTGTTAAATCTGTCCACAGGAGCTTTGAACACTTGTGAACGGGATACCGGTATTTACAAATCAAGAGGCTTCATCAAACAATAAATCCAGGGGCGCCTGGGTGGCTCAGTTGGTTGAGTGTCCAACTTCAGCTCAGGTCGCCTCACTACTTGTGGGTTCGAGCCCCATATTCCGGCTCTGTGCTGACGGCTCGGAGCCTGGAGCCTGCTTCGGATTCTCTCCCTCTCTCTCTCTGCCCCTCCCCTGCTTGCGCAGTCACTCTCTCAAAAACAAAGAAACGTTTTAAATAAAATAAAGTTAAATAAATAAATCCAGATGTCTAACACTTCTTGAGAAAAATCAGAGGATCTGAACAGAAATTCAACCTTCCTAGAAGGCAGCCTCCCCCTTCGATGGCATGAAGGCCCAGGTAGCCGGGCCACCGCGGTCCTAACGCTCCCCATCGCTAACCACAGTCAAAGGTCCACTTCCCTTTGTCACTGTGCGTGTTCTGCTGCTTTTTATTATAGTGAGAGATTTTTCTCTGCAGCCGTGCTCCTAGCAGGGGGCAGAAAATGAAAGAGGCTGAGTGAGCCCTATTTTTCTTATGTCCAGGCTTTTCCTTCCATATTTGTGTCACCTGCCTGGCCCCAGGACCCCAGATTGGCCTTGGTCTGTTCTGCTGGGATTGGCACTCCGTGGGCCACACTTTGCAAGGGATGGACTGCTCACTGCTGTAACATCAAGGCTGCATAATGTGACGGTGACCTCTTAACCTAACCCCACTGAAGCCGGTCAAGGGGTTCTCCACCCAGCATGCTCTGTGTTATACACTGAATTAGGTCCCTCCCCCGAAATTCCTATCCCCAGGGTGCCTGTATTTGGATACATGGCCTTTAAGGTGGTAGTTAAGATCAAATGAGGTCAGAGTGTGGGGCTCTAATCCAAAAAAGACTGGTGTCCTTATAAGACTAGGAAGGGGCCGGGGGGGTGGTGGGGTGGCACATGCACAGAGAAATGGCCGGGAGGAGAGGCGCGTGTGCAGAGAAAAGGCCCTGCGAGGGCACAGCAAGATGGGAGCCATCTGCAAGGTAAGGAGAGAGCCCTCAGGCACCCACATCTTCAGCATCCAGCCTCCGGACTGTGAGAACATCAATGTCTATGGTTTAAGCCACCCAGCGTGTGCTACTTTGTCGTGACAGCCCCAGACGACGCGGGCGGCATCCTTCCTCGGGAACACGCTATGTCACCACGTCTCTCAGACGACCTCCGGCTTCTCGGTAACCTCTTCACACTCCTAGGATCTGACCCCGGCAACCCCCCTCCTTTCCAGAAGCCACACCGTTCAGGGTCCTCCACTCCGCCTGGGCCGTACAGCCCCAGAGCTGGGCTCCAGGGAGCCAGGGTCGTTGCGAACCACTTGCAGGATCCCTGCTCCAAGGCAGTGCTGGGAAAAACCGCTCCCTCAGATGAAGTCTCTAAGAACGACCTCCTTTCCTTGGCTCACTGCGGGCCCAACGTTTCACGAAGACGAGTCCGTCACTCCCTGGGGCCGTCTTTCTCCAGGGGAGGGTGCTGGGTCTCCTCCCACCCTCGATCTTGAACTGCTCTGCCCTGCTCCGGGGACCCCGAGTGGCTGGTTCGGTGCTTACACACAAGCAGTGGCCAGTAAGTAGACAAGACCATGCCCCTCGTTTTCACCGCCGCGTCCCTGTGCCCAGCAGATTATGGTATCTGGTGCAATGTAACACATGTATGTTGAATTCATAAATGTTGCTCGTTCAGCAAGAATTATTGAAGCAGAACAACGAAAAGCCACTTGAATGATAGCAGAGCGGCTTTTAGGAGTAGCCGTATCCTGGGCTCTATGACTTGCCAGCTGGGGAGATCTGGGCGTCACTTACGCTCCGCGAGCCTCAGCCTCCTCATCTGAGAAATGGGTGTAGTAACAGTGGCCATTTCCCAGGGCCGCGTGATGATTAAGGTAGCACACACAAGCGCTTAGCACAGGTCTGGTTTCTAATTAGCATGCAAATGGCATTTGTTACATAATCCCTGTTTTCTTCCCCGGGGGCCAAATTTGGGGGATTTGGATTTGGATTTCCCCTCCTTCTTCTCTTCCTTCCTGCCTGATCCTGGGCTCAGCCCAAAAGGTGAGCACTGGACATGTGGGTGCAGAGCCCCTACTCTCTAAACGTGTATTCAGTTAGCAAATAACTGAGGGAGTAAAAACATCTGCTTCAAAAGTAGTGTGTTATATTTCTACTATGGACATGGGAACTCTCAGGTAGTCACTGACTAAATAAACAAATTCCATTCCCAGAATTTACTGCTGCCACTGAAATTGACCTCTGTTGTCTTTGTCCCTCTCTTGGGGGTAATCACACCCCTTCGCCCTGGGGAGCCACCCCTACCGCACTCCCAGCCCACGGGCAGGGCTGACCCCTCCCCTCCACAGCTGGGAGAAGGGTGGCCCGTGCCAGTCAGAATAATCCCATCCCACTGGCCATAATGATTAGCTCACTCTGTATTCCTCAGCTCAGCTAATCCAAATGAAGTGAATCCCTAAAGCCCAAGGATGTTCTTTAAAAGAGAAACTCTCTTTCCCTGCTGGAGATGAGCCAGAGGTGGCAGACAGGTGGAGGATGGAACCTAACACTGGGGCCACCATAAGGGAGCCTTACACTAAAAGCAAGAAGATGCAGCTAGAACCAAGAGGTGGAGAAAAGAGTCCTGGATCCAGCCTTACCTGAGGCTATCACCCCACAAGCTTTTTAGCTTCTCTTTTTAAGCTTTTTAAATTTTTAAAAGTTTTTTTGAGCTGGCTTTTCTTTAAATGTTTATTGGCTTAGTTTTGAGAGAGAGAACACAAGTGGAAGAGGGACAGAGAGAGAGAAGAGGGGGGAAACAGAGAATTCAAAGCAGGCTCTGAGCCCTCAGTGCAGAGCCCGATGTGAGGCTCAAACTCACAAACCTGGAGATCATAACCTGAGCCAAAGTCGGACGCTCAACCGGCTGAGCCACACAGGGCCCCAACGTAGCTTTTTTTCCCCTTTTTTTTTCTTTTTTAAATTAAACCAGTTTGATTAGGATTTCTATCGCCAGGAATTCAAATGGTCCTAATAGGGCAGTCTTAAGTCACCTTTGGTTCAGGCAGTATACAAAACAAAATAAAAGTCAAAAACATTGATGTAAACGCTTAATCACACAAAACAGCTACCATTTTGAACACCTACTATGTGACAACCCCTAGGCCAGGCCCTTCACACACCTTGGCATCATTTCTTGAAACAGCTCTGGAATATCCATACCATAAAAACTTTTAGCTCTCTGATAAACCCTATGATCCTTCTTTTTTTAAGTAAGATAAAAACACCCAAATTCCCAATATCCAACTCTTTCCCTTGGTCTCTTAAAATGAATCTTGTGTCTCGGTTACTGTTTTTTTGTGTCAGGGGGGAAGAAAAACATACCTACAAGAGAACCTCCACACAAATCAATCTTTATTCCATTTCACAGCCTGCAAGATTTTCCAGATATTCCAAAGGTCTCCTTCCCTGAGTGAAATATTACATTTATTTAATAAAGCAGGTAGAATTTACTATCTGGGCACGGGTAAGCACTTTTTACTTTTCACAAGATAGATGACAGCTGCTGGCAGGCTTTTTTCTCCCTCCATTTTTGCTTCCCCCCCCCCTCACTTTTGCTACGGTTGCACCACTTTACCGATCACAACTGAATTACCAAACTGAGCCAGAGAAAGATTGTCCCTATGGGGGTACTGTGTAGGTTGCAGGCTTTATTTTCTTTTAAAGACGACTTTGAAGAATTAGAAATAAATGTTAGCAACTGTGGTTTTCAGTGACGCTGACTTATTGCTTTGGGGAGGCTTAACAACCCCACACACACAACACACACACACACACACACACACACACACACACACACACCCCACCACCACCACCACCACCACACTTGTAAGCTGAATCTGCCAGGGACAGGAGGTGGGAAACGGGGTGGGGCCGGAGGGGCGGGGAGCGGACGGTAAGTACTCTAAGCATTGCCAGCCAAAATTGGCCACAGAAAAACAAAGGCTAAGCCAGTAGATTTCTATCCCTTGGCTTAAAACTGGGAAAGAGTCAGCGCTTTAAATAGAGTTTGCCTGTGGAGGAGAGAAAGCAGCTGGGAAAGAGAGAAAAGTGGTTTGTTTTCATTTGCTGCCAACAGGACAGAAGGTGAGGGTTTCTCTCTCGACATTTTCACCCACAAGTTGGGCAGCCGCCAGTTTACTGTTTGGCTGAAAAACTCCAATTAAAAATGCATGACTTTGGTCTTCTGGAGAGGAGGGGCAAAAAGTCAATGCTCGGTTGTGCAAACACTCCAGGCAGCAGAAGTGAACTGAGGAATCTCATTACCTCCCCTACCAACCATGGCTTGGGAACGAACACCCACAAATGCTGGCGGGGAATGGGGCAGATCAGAGTCGACTTCCACAGCCCTGACACCTCGTATGATTTCATCGTGGGCCCCCAAACGACGATTTCAGAAAAGGCCACTTCAGGTGCCTGATAAGCCATTTTCCAGCCCAAATAATTCTCCCGCTTACTCATCTGCACACACACATGTACGCAAACATGCGCACGCGTCTTGCCCCTGGTCATGACTTAGAATATCTGGAGGCATTTGCTTCATCTCAAATCTATTCACGCTTTTATCAACCCTGGGCAACAGCGGTATTGGTCTTTGTTCATCTCTGTATCCCCAGGACTCAGTGGTTTGGTGAATATTTTATTTGTTGGGTTAAAGGGTAGATGAGTAAAGAAGCAGCAAAACACTCAATTTCCTCTACTTTCCATCTTACGAGTATCTAACGTTCCTCAGAAGCAACCTCCTTGTCCTCCTCTTTATATCCCCCATAAGATTCCTTCCGCAAAGCTGTAGCGATCAGTGGAGACTGCTTGATGATTTTATAAAAGGAACAGATATTGGAAATAAATCTCCTCCCCAGACCCCTTTTGCACAGCACAGCCCCCCTGAGATGGCTGCCCCTCCAGAAAGCAATCACGCTGACCCCCCCCCATGTTCTTATCCTGAACAATTCCACTCTGCACCCAAACTTGCATTTCTGCTTTCATCCAAAGTAACCTGGACCCAGAGGCTATGAACCATTGACTACCCTGTGAGTCTAACCCCTCATGCCAGTGGCTTATCAACATATTTCTTCTGACCATCCAGAATTCTGTTCCTGGGTGATGATTTCGTAAATGAAATTTCATCAGTTGGTAACTTTTAAGTTTCAATGCTCAAACTCAACGCCCGCAAAGTGTAAGGATGCTTCGGATTCCCTTTGTTGACCTGGAATCTCAGATCAGCTTTATTATGCCAGTTACCACTACCCTGGAATCCATCAGAATTCCCTTTTGCTGGTGTACCTTGGATGCAGACAGTTTCCTAAAATCTCTGCTGATTGTTATTTATTTTCTTTATGAATCAATTATTTTTCTTTATTAGTATCTCCCAATAACCCCCCACCTGCTGGCATTCTCTCATGTCATCCCATCTTTTGAGGGAGGGCCAGATCAATCACTTGCCTTTGATGAATGGCAAAAATGATGGGATGTCACTCCTGAGATCAGATTTCAAAACCTGTGACTCTCCTCTTCTGGACAGTCTCTCTGCTCCCATCTCAGATTGCACACTTTGATGACGCTGCCTCGTCGGCAGGCCCACACAACAGAGAATGGAAGGCAGCCTTCCGCCAACCGCCTGCAAGGAACTGAGGCTTGTAGCCCGCCAGTCCTCGAGGAAAGGAATCCTTCCAACAAGCACATGAATGAGTTCAGACATGGGTTCTTCCACAGTGGAGCCTTCAGATGTGACCATGGACTCAGGTGACACCCGCGGGCAGCCAGCTGAGCTACTCTGAGCCAGAGGCACCTAGTGAAGCTGTGTTCACCCTCCTGACCTGCAGAAACTGTCAGATAAAGTATGTGCGTCGTTCTAAGCCACTAGTGGAGAGTCTGAACCACTGACAGGTGGACGTTGAGTCCCATGAGACAAATCACAGGTAACTGCTCACCAGGCCTAGACTACCTTACTGAAACTCTAAGACACTCTAAACACCCGGGTGGCTCAGTCGATTAAGCGTCCAACTCCAGATCAGATCATCATCTCCCGGTTCACGGGTTCGGGCCTCGCGTCGGGCGCTGTGCCGACGGCTCGGAGCCCGGAGGCTGCTTCGGATTCCGTGTCTCCCTCTCTCTCTGCCCCTCCTTTGTTCATGCTGTCTCTTAAAAATGAATAAACGTTAAACAAAAAGAAAAAGAAACCCTAAGCAACCAAGATGACAATCTCTGGACTATCTTCCTGTGACTGCCTTAGGTACACCCTGATTTTTCTGGATTTTATTTAAGCCGCTAGCCTTTCGTAGCTGTGGAGCTGCAGCCGTGACAATGGCCACGGCTCCCCCTGCCAGATGGACCCTCACCTCCAAGTGGCCGAGCTGCCTGGATCACTTCGCCACTTCCTACAAATAAGCGGAAGCCTTCGTCCTCCAAGAGTTCTGCACAACTAATGTTCTGAGAGGCCACGTCTAGTGGGGAAACCCCATTTGGGAAATTCATTTGTCAGTCACTATACCCACCAGCTCCAAAGCAGCCGTACAAAGCTAGCCCCTAAATATTTCAGTTTCTCATCATGAGAGAGGAGGTCTGCCTGAGCTCTTCAGAAAGCAGCATTCAGACCCCTCCTGCGGGGAAGGGTTTGCTTCAGGAGACGCACAGGCAACAGACTTCCGCTCTCAACCCCTTCAGGCCCTGCCTCAACTGCAGACAGTAGCCTTGCTGAGGCCACGCGCATCCTCCCCTCCGAGCAAGGACGTGTGGGTGTGTGGAGGGCCTGGCCGTTTGGCCCAGTGCGGGACTCTGACGGGCAGCGTTTGCTCCGACGCTGCCCCCTGGCCTGCCCAAAGCTTTGTGGGTCCGCACCTCAGTTTGACTTCTCCCTCTGCTCGGTCCTGCTTCCTCTCCCTTCCTTTCCATGTTGACCTCTCTACAGTATTTTCTGTCTCAGCACCCACTTCCTGTGAACCCCAGCGGTGACATCACTGTGAGAGACCCTACTGAAAACCTGACCCTCAGGATAGTGTGTAAACGAGCCCAGCATCGCATCTATGTCCATTTCTGTCTCCGCGTGTGTGGTTCTCTCCCCTATTTTCTGGCTTCCCTTTGTCTTCTCGAGATGGTGACCTCCACCAGAGCAGGAACTGTCTCCCTGCCCCCCATGCCTTGTACTCCAAGTGCCGCCCAAGGACCAGCGACATCAACTGTCAATTAGCAGATCTTACCCGCAGGGTGGAACCTCAGACTCCACCCTAGACCGACGGGGTAGGAGATGACACATGAAGACCACACAGAAGGTGACGAGCGCCGTTGTCTTAACAGAGAACCTGCCCACAGCTGCTAGCACCTGCCTGAGCTCATGGGACAGGTGCAGACCTAGTCCTGCTGACTGAGTTTGCCTGAGGTGTGGGGTGAGAAAGGCTGAGGAGGGGGATGGGGGTCTCCGGGTTCTGACCCTATTGGTTAGGAAATGGGAATCTTTCATTTTGGAGAAAAGGCACAGGGTCCTCAGAGGATGAAGGTGATGGAACCACCCAGCTGTGAGGGAGCGTTCCCGGAGCAGTTTCTCCCTCAGCTGCAACCTTGTCGCCCTCACACCTAAACGGAGCATCTCTACCATCACACAGGCCTCGTCGCATTCATCCGTACTCCCCCCACCCCCATTCCCGCCCCGTCCAGGCCCTTGAAACGTCAGATACGTAAATAAGCGAATCAATCAAAGAAACCTGAGAAGATTCAAAGCCAGAGAGTTGGCCCAACAGGCCACTTGCATGAGGTGTGGCCACGTGGCCTGTGACCCACAGCAGGTGAAGGATGACCTAGGAAGTCCTCACTTGGACACAGCATGGAGACAGAGATGTGTGGGGAGCCACGGGTCAGCCTCCCAAGAGGGATTTTAGTGAGCCGGCTGTACTCTGCCATTTTGATAATCACAGAAATTAGGGGAGGAAAGGAGAGGCTTGGTCACCCAGCCCATCGCCTGCCTGTTCTGAACGCGTCTCTGGCGCATGTTCGGAACACTTCGGTGGCACTGCCGGTTGACATGCTTGTTCCATGGCTACAGAAAATTGGGGGTCAGTTCACGCTTGCTCCTTTGCTCCCCTCTCCTCCAAAGGTCATAATCCAGATTCTGCTCTGCTCATTTGCGAACTATTTCTTGCAAGCGGAACGTGTTATTATGAAGAAAAACGTCGTGGGTTTTTCTTCTCGTTGTTGTTTAAACACTGCTTCGCTGGGATCGTCTAGGGCACGCAACAGCAACAAAACAGGAATCTCAAACGAGTACACATCAGGTGTTTTCTGCTGCTCAAGCTCCATGCCCAACACAGGTCAGTAGGGGGCACTGTGTTGATCACGACTGAAGTCCTGGACTGAGGAAGACAGTTCCACATGTTCTTCTCACGGTCACCAGAGGAAAGAGACAGGAACAAAGCACATTGCACATGGGCTTTGAAAGTGTCGTCATGGAAGTGACACCATCACTCTGCTCTCGTTTCACTGGCATGTCGCCTGGCCATACACTTACCATGTGGGCTCCCCATGTGCCTGGAAGGGGGGAGAACCAGAAATATTTTGTGCGGCAAGAATGATTGCCACAGGGAAGAAATCTACTGCAAATCCTAAATGGCCAACCTCATTCTCAAAGGCCACCTGACAATTAGAACATGACCCCATGAAAGTGGACAAATACCTCTAGCATACCGTCAATCAGTGATAGAGAGTCCCTACTACGCCAAGACTTGAAGTGACAAAAGAAACAAAGTCACTCAATGATGGTAGTTACATTCAAAACAGGGAGACAGGCAAAGAAAAAGCACACAAATAAACCATATGACAACAGTGTTGCAAAACAAATATACAAGACAGGTTGTAGGCGTGCTTGTGTGTGTGTGTGTGTGTGTGTGATGGGCCAGGGCATTACTGATCCCCAAGCAGAGTGGAAAAGACATCCACATGGACGGGTGACCTGCTTTGGGATGTTGTACGCCCACGTGGATGAGGAGAGAATTCACACAGGGGAAGCAACCCTATGGCAGGTGTGCAGGTGGGGTGAGGAAGGTTTCCACGCTGGTGCCAGGAGGGGAGGCATGAGATGCTGGATCCCCCAGGGAGGAAACGACAGCATCCACGCAGGGGAAGGGACAATGGTAGAAAACGGAGATCGGTTACATTCAGAGGGATGGATCAGCAAGTAAATTAAGAACCACCTGAGCCGGGTTCTTCGCTTTCAGAGAAGTGATGTTCAAATGTGGAAACTCCAATTTCTGAATGAAATCCATGTGTTGGACAGGAATCAGAGATTCTTGGGATACACTCACATCTTTGACAGATGGACAGATGATGGATGGACGGATAGATTTGTGTTTGTGTGTGTCACACATATTCCCTAGCTTGTCCATTGAGAATGTGTGGGAACACAGGCACCAGCGGTAAGCACACCCAGCTCCCAGATCTTGGCTTCTAAGTACCAATATCCACTAAAAGGAACCAGAGCCTTGGAGAAAGTGCTGGGGAAGAAAAAGTACAAGAGTCTGCAACATCTTTTTGTGCAAGAACGTGCTCAAAGAATGATAGAAACATGTTCTAAAAGAAAAGAATCTGAAACCAAACTGAAGGAGCTCCCTCTGACCAAACTGAAGATGATTGAAACCAGGAGTCCACACAAGTAGAGACTAACAGTTTGGTGCTAAGTGGGATACTTACGTGGTCTCAAAGCTCCTCCCCATCAAATCCCTCTTACTTCCAAAGCGGAAAAAAGCAACCACAGTGGACAAGTCTGGCAGACAGACCGTAATGTGACAATCAGAACGACATCATCAATGGGAGGAAGAAATTAAATCGTGTGATGCAGGGCAGAAACGCTTCTGGAATAACCCTGGTGAAGATGTGTAACCTGAATCCAATCGTGAGGAGGCATCAGACAAACCCAAAGTGAGGGACACGCGACAAAATAAAGCATTGGCCTGTCGACCTCAAAAGTGTGCAGGCTGCAAAGAGCCAGCCACAGACTCAAGAGACATTCGGGACCAACGGCGTCTGACGGGACACGGTGACAGAATGCAACACAGGCTTTTGACCTGGAACCTCTTGCTATAGAGGACATTATGGGGACCGCTGGTGACACTTGAACAGGATCTGAGGATGGCAGGAACGCATCGGTATTAATTTCCTGACTTTTACGGTTCTATGATAGCCACACAGAAGAATTTCCTCATTTGTAAGAAATAAACACTAACGTGTTTGGGGATAAGGGGGCATACTCTCAAATGACTCAGGAAAAAGAATTCAGCACTGTATGTACAACTTGGTAAAATTTTTATTGCTTCAACAGAACAAAAAAGATTCGAGGTGATACTAAAAAGAAAAGATATTAATGATATATATATTAAGAGAACAAGAAAGTTGCAGAGCTGAATGGTACGGCCCTATTTTTTTTTTTTTTTTAAGTGAATGCATGCACAAACGTCTGCGATGTTAACAGTGATCATCTCTGGGCAGTAAGATTAGGTCTAGAATTCTTGTTGTTCCTCTGAACCACCTGAAATTCGCTACCACGAGCAGGTGTTCCCTCCGTGCAGAGCTAGTGCTGCAGGAGGCGATGGGCTTGGTTGTTCTCGGTGCTTGTCTGGGTTCTCCAAGCGCCTCGATTCTTCAGCAACCGCCTCGCAGAGCTCGTGGCTTCGCACAGGCAGCGGGAGGAGGCCAGAGGGGGACTCTCCACATCTGGAAGTGCTCCAGGTGCCCCCCCAGGGGAAGCCCCTGAACGCGTAACCTCACAATTAGTAAAATGCTGCGGGCACCACCAGCATTAGTCCCCGGCAGCCCAGAGCGACATTCTTGGCTCCCCTCAGAGCAACTGAAGGCTTGTACACATTCAGCAAGAATCTCCGGTGCCTGGGGAGCCAGGAGGTTGGGTGCTCTCTCGGGGCCTCCCTTCAGCCTGTTCCCCACGGCTGAAGGCGGAGAACTGCTACCGAGCTTCCCCTCCCCTCCTACCGCTCGCCCTGAGAGGCCTGGGGAGAAAGGCATTGGGCTGCTGTCCCCAGACTGCAGCCCCAGCCTTGCACCCTGCTGCCCACACCTCACACTCCACCAGCACCAAGAGGCTGCGGCAAGTTTGTAACGATTCTGACCCAAAATGTGGAGCACATATTTTTATGATTTTTATTTTTTTTAATTTAATATTTTTGAGAGAGAGAGAGAAAGAGAGAGAGAGAGCATAAGGGGGGGAGGGGCAGAGAGAGAGGGAGACGCGGAATCCGAAGCAGGCTCCAGGCTCCGAGCTGTCAGCACAGGGCCCGACCCAGGGCTCGAACCCACGGACCACGAGAACGTGACCTGAGCGGAGGTTGGATGCTTAACCGAGTGAGCCACCCAGGCGCCCCTATTTTTATGAATTTTAAATAAAAACATGGGTGAAAGTAGAGTTCTTGTCTGGCACTGAATGATGGCAATATTCGAAACGTC
The DNA here is from genome assembly GCF_018350195.1 of Panthera tigris. NCBI lineage: Eukaryota > Metazoa > Chordata > Mammalia > Carnivora > Felidae > Panthera > Panthera tigris. The sequence goes on along the minus strand of NC_056662.1, from coordinate 6,781,681 downwards.
ACTCCAGGGCATCTCTAAAATCTAACGGGTCACTGGAGTCACCGGGACAAACTGAAAAACGGGACAGATTTGTGGGCTCCAACCCCTATCCCACAGACCCCAATAAATCAGAGATGCTAGTGGGGTCAGCAGGAAGCCCTAGAATAGTTTGCTGGGGTTTTTAGGGGTTTGTTTGGCTGGTTTTGGTTTTTTTGTTTTTTCAGGAGGCTCCACGCCCAGCATGGAGCCCAACACGGAGCTCGAACTCACGACACTAATGTCAAGACCCGAACCGAGATCAAGAGGCGGATGCTCAACCAACTGAGCCATCCAGGTGCCCTGACCTTTCTGTTTTTACCCATCACCTGCAGCATCGTCTGAAAATTTGTTAAGCAAACAGGCATTAATTGGATAATTCAGGGAACACGAGGGAAAATGAAGCTGCCATGAAAATGACGGAGAGCAGACTCTTTAGGTTGGGAATTTAAAAAGCAACTTCTCACTTTGAGACTCCCCCATTTGGGGCAAACTTAGTGGCTGCATCTAAAACACAATGTTTATGTGGATCCTGAGAAACTTAACAGAAACCCATGGGGGAGGGGAAGGAAAAAAAAAAGAGGTTAGAGTGGGAGAGAGCCAAAGCATAAGAGACTCTTAAAAACTGAGAACAAACTGAGGGTTGATGGGGGGTGGGAGGGAGGGGAGGGTGGGTGATGGGCACTGAAGAGGGCATCTTTTGGGATGAGCACTGGGTGTTGTATGGAAACTAATTTGACGATAAATTTCATATATTAAAAATAATAATAATAATAAAATAAAAGACAATGACTGGGGCGCCTGGGGGGCTCAGTCAGTTAAGCATCTGGCTTCAGCTCAGGTCATGATCTCACGGTTTGTGAGTTCGAGCCCTGCGTCGGGCTCGGTGCTGACAGCTCAGGGCCTGGAGCCCGCTTCCGGTTCTGTGTCTCCCTCTCTCTCTGCCCCTCCCTTGCTCACGCTCTGTGCTCTGTCTCTCTCTCAAAGATAAGTAAACATTAAAAAAAATTTTTTTAAGACAATGAGCAATGATCTGTCAGACCTTCTAAATTACAGTCTTAAGAACAATCTTCACATTAGCGTGGTGCTTTGTGGTTTGTAAAGCCCCAGGATGTATTTTCATTTAACTACTCAAAAGGTATTAGAGAAACAAGTAGCAGCAGAATCCCCTGTGGCGTTGGTCAAAAATGCAGATTTCCAGAGCCCTCCTCACTAAGGCTTAATGAATCAGGAATTTTGAGGATAGGGGAAGACATCACAATATTTTTAAAAAGAATCCCAAGGGGCTCTTGCAACAAGGTTCAAAAACACCTGAAGGGCATTCTAACCCTCTTACGTAGGCAAGGCAGACAGGACCGGTCACATGCCCAAGGTCACTGCATCCCTCTTTCCAAGAGCCTGCAAAGCCACAGGGAAAAATAATTCCTCGTGGATGGGCTGGAGGCAGGTCCCAGAAAACCTTCCTGGCACTCTTCAGCTTCATCAGTAACAGAAAGGACAGAAGACCAGACACCTACCAAGGGAGGTAAGGAAGCAGATTCCCTCTAACCCAGCATGAGCCAGACTCTTCTAGAAGTTACGTTCCCCTGGAAAGCCTTTTAGTTGCACCCCGGGAACTATTTCGGAAAGCAGGGCTCTCCACAGGGACTAACACTTCATCATTTCTGTTCTGTGAGCCCAGACTCTGGCAGGAGGAAGAGACGCGTGTGCACATAGTAGGAAGCACAGCGGGAGTCCCAAAGCTCAGAACCGGGTCAGGAAGTCGGAGAGATGGGCGCACAGTCACGTGAATTGTGTCCAGACCGCCTGCACACCCAGGCTCGCTCCACGGGCTGGGCACACGCCAGCGGCGGGAGAAGATTTTGACAATGTGAACACACTCCTTCCCTCCTCTTCTCTTCTTTCCCTCCTGCACCTGTCAAGCAGGTTGTTCACTGTTTCCTCGCCTCCTTAAGAGAAGAAGGTGGCAGAAAACAAATAGACTGGGGCGTCTGGGTGGCTCTGTCGGTTAAGTCTCCGACTTCAGCTCAGGTCACGATCTCGCGGTCCGTGAGTTCGAGCCCCGCGTCGGGCTCTGGGCTGATGGCTCGGAGCCTGGAGCCTGTGTCCGATTCTGTGTCTCCCTCTCTCTCTGCCCCTCCCCCATGCACTCTCTCTCTCTCTCTCTCTCTCTCTCAAAAAATAAACATTCTTTTAAGAATTTTAATTAAAAAAAAAACAAAAACAAATAGACCATAAGACTCTGGGCCACCTCAGCCAAATCAACACGGCCCTCGGGCCAAGTAGGCCTCTCCCCACCCACAATCCATAAGGCCCTGGACTATTACCCAAATCCACGGCCAATGAGCTGAGCAAGAAAAAAATGAGAAATTTTCTACTAGCCACTCAAAATTGGGGGGAGGGGAGTTCTTGGAGGCAGAAATAAAGTTGAGTTATAGAAGATTTTCAAAGATTTTTGTTTTCCTTGCAAACCTAAATTTACAGATTCGTATTTAACCTGCGACACTTTCAAGGAAGCTGTGCTTATTGGCTCACAAGAGGAAGGCTGGTTCTGGGTGTCAGTGGGGATTTCCCATGGGCTGCAGCGGACCAGAGACCTGAGTTCCAAACTGACAGGTAAGCAGGGACGGGTACCGGGTCATCTAACCCAGACGCTGTGGTTTGTAGGCCTGATGCCCTGACTTCTCAGAACCAAAGACAGTCGTTAGAAATAAGATACGATGGACAGATTTAGGAAAGAAAGCCGCTTCCTTCTCTCCAGGCTACCACTAACCAGGTACTTTCATGCAAATTCAGTAAAGGACCTCCTCGTTAAAGGTATTTTCATGTGTCAGAAGATTGTTGTAATGTGCTTATTTTGTTAGAATAACAGGATAGAAGTGGCACACTCCTGAGATAGTGCAGTGTACAACCCCCACAACTGTACAGGGCACCTCTGTATCATTCTTCATTTTAAGCAAGGTTTGACTCTGAAAGTACATCATGGTGAAAGCAGTAATGAGGTCACCCAGATCATTTCAAAACACACATCGTTAGTGTTTATGGAGCCTAGCACCACGTTCTGATTTCCAGATTGCAGGATTTCCACCCTGAAAGTGAAGAAGCATTTATAAAGAGGTTTGGAACTTGTAGGAACGATGAAAGAGAAGATTCTAAGTTTACAGAATGTGGGGCACACAGTAGGTACCCAATACGTATGTGATTGTTTAATCAACTTAAAAAAAAATGGAGGGGCACTTGGGTGGCTCAGTTGGCTAAGCATCCGACTTCAGCTTAGGTCACGATCTCTTGGCCTGGGAGTTCGAGCCCCACGTTGGCCTCTGTGCTGACAGCTCAGAGCCTGGAACCTGCTTTGGATTCTGTGTCTCCCTCTCTCTCTGCCCCTCCCCCACTCGCTCTGCCCCTCCCCCTCTCAAAAATGAATAAATGTTAAAAAAAATTTTTTTTTTTTAAATGGAGGTGTCCAAACTCTGAGAGAAGGTTCTTGCCTTATTTCCTTTCTAACAGACGGGGCCTCTCACACTCAGAAAGTCACGGATGACTTTGTGATTCTTGCCAACTTCAACTCATGACATTGTGCCAATCTCTGACAGTAAAGGAGGACCTGATATTTTTGCCTTTAATCTTTAACAACCAAGTCAGCCAAAGAAAAGAAAATCTTGCAGAACAGGACTTTTTAAATGGCTTTTGGGCTCCACACTTCCCTGTACAGATGCTTGTAAAATATTGTCTTGTCTTCTTGGGAGAGGGGACACGGGCAAAGTCCTACATCCCCAGAGACAAACCCCAGGCGCTTCTGGTGCTGCGGCTAAATCTTGAAGCCTCCCGTCCTGAGACTCTGTCCTCAGGCAGGGAGATGGATGTGGCTTCCTTCCAAGCTCAGAAACAGCTTCCCTGAATTACTGAAATGTGGGGCGTTCCTCTCCCTGGAGAGAAGTTACCAGACTCCTTCGACAGCACTTTTTCCTCCCAATCAGGCTGGCCAAGAAATGGAAGGGCAGAATCTAGTACACTTTCGGAGCCCGTGGATCACAATGTCACCCTAATGAAGAGAAGCGGGTATCTTTGCCCGTGAGACAGCATCCTTTTACCTGCCGAGAACTGACCTCAGCACTCAGAGAGAAAAAGCAAGAAAAAGAAACAAAACAGGGGCGCCTGGGTGGCTCAGTCTGTTAAGTGCCTGATTTTGGCTCAGGTCACGATCTCGCGGTCCGTGAGTTCGAGCCCCGCGTCGGGCTCTGGGCTGACGGCTCAGAGCCTGGAGCCTGCTTCCGATTCTGTGTCTCCCTCTCTCTCTGCCCCTCCCCCGTTCATGCTCTGTCTCTGTCTCAAAAATAAATAAACGTTAAAAAAAATAAAAAAAAAGAAAAAGAAACAAAACAAAACTTGAACAGAAACCGGAACCAACTTTACTCCTTCTCACTCAGCTGTCATTCATGCTAGATATCAATGAACTTTTAGCATTCTTTTTTCCTAGCTTTTTATTGAATTGGTTTTTATCCCAGTGTATTAGTTCTTTGATGGAATGCTTCTTATGCCAGTTGTTCCATTTTTTTTTTTTTTACGTGGGGGGAGGCATGACACTTTTTCCACTGTGATGTTAACATCGCTAACACTCAAAGGAAAAGCCGAGCTATTTGAGAAGAAACACTCGTGACTGTTTATTTCTAAATAGCTAAGGAGCTTGGAAGGAAAACAGCTTACAAAGGGAGCTGGGTCCATTTGTGTAAACACAGAAAAGGCTCAAAGCCCCCCAGCCCCATCCTGAACGCTGAATTGTGCAGACTGGCCATCGTTCTTGGCCAAATGGGATAACTGCCCGGTCAAAGCAGTGGGCTACAGACTATACCACGACGAAACAAAACAAACCACAACACGACAGCAGTGGGGCGTTCCTCTATCACCTCTAATCTGCCAGCACAGGGCCCTTCTTTGGGAGTCCCTCAACCTTCCCCAGGAACAGGCACACCGATGCCCTCTCGGGTTTCCTGGAAAGTCAGAGGGTCAAACTTTATGTTCTCCAGGAAACCCCAGGGGGAAATAAAGACTTCCTTAGTTCGTATAATGTGTTTCTCATCATAAATACCACCAATTGGTCCTAAAAATTGTTAAGGGAGACTTCTGCCCTGGGATGCATTTTAAGTGTACTGAATGGCCTACTAGAAATTACTGTTGTCGTTGAGTCTTCTGAGCACATTCTCCCTCTCTCTCTCTCTGACACACACACACACACACACACACACACACACACACACACACCCTTTACTCAACTGAGCAGTGTCCTCTGAAGTCAAATGCCAACTGTACTCAGATAAAGGCATTGCAATCCCTGGAGAAGGCTCACTTCAATTACAACGAAAAGCACAATGTAACTACATCTTTATTTCAGGACAAATGCTCACAAAATGAGGAATGTCACTAAGGATTTTCCGTCTTCACGAGACAGCCACTTTCTGTGGGCGACTTACCTTCGTTTGCGCGCGAGGGTCTCCCACATCTTGGCTCCAGGTAAAGCTTCCTGTAGGTCCTTCCTCTGCACGAACGGGCAGCAATCCCGGGAGCCTTTGCCCCACCCCAGAACAAGAGTCCCATATTCACCCGCATGAAAGCGTCTGGCGAGCTGCCTTCAGCTCACTGCGTTGTAAGAAGGAGGATGACAGGAGCGTTTGTACTTCCGGGTCACTGCAAGGACCTACCCTGCACCCAGGACGCACCGAGGTTAGGGAATCACCTGAGGACTTCGTTCAGCTGCAGCTGCCTGAGGCCCAGCCCACAAGAGTCTGGTGCAGGTGGCCCTGGGGTTTCCTCCAAGATCGAGCTTCATAAACTCTACTGCGCCTAAAAGCCACGGGGCAGGGCAAGAAGGACCTTTTTAAAAATGCACATTCCGACTCAGGAGGTCTGGGGTGAGTCTAAACCCCACCTGGGGCTTCTAACAAGCCCCCAGGTGATGTGGATGCCACTGGGCCACAGACCACACTTTGAGTAACAAGCCTTTAAGAAACAGCCGTGGAAGGTCTCGCCATTCGGCGTCTGGTACCCGAGCCGGGACCATCAGCATCATCTGAGAGCTTGCTGGAAAGGCAGTTTCAGGCCCCACCCCAGACCCACTGTGTCGGAATCGACATTTCTATCAAGATTCCCAGATGATTCTTATGTACATTAGTTTGAAAAGCTGACTTAAAAGAACTTCAAGATCAAATTCACAAAGGAGTTGTCTGTGGAGAGGTCGGGGTGGGGAGGGGCAAAAAAAACCCCACATCTTTTTTATTCTAAGGCATGTGAAACCCATATTAAAGGTAGGCCTGCAATAGACAGGACAGTGAAACCTATTTAATTTTTTTAATGTTTTTTTAAATTTTTTTTCTTTTTTTTTAACGTTTATTTACCTTTGAGATATATAGAGAGGGAGACACACAGAGTGTGAGTGGGGGAGGGGCAGAGAGGGAGGGAGACACAGAATCCAAAGCAGGTTCCAGACTCGGCACGGGCAGCACAGAGCCCAGAGTTCGCGGGGCTCGAACCCACAAGCCGCGAGATCGTGACCTGAGCTGAAGTCAGACGCTTAACCGACTGAGCCACCCAAGTGCCCCCAAGAAACCTCTTTTAGAAAGCAACTTCTTAAATCCCACCCCCCCCCCAAAGAAAACCACTTAGCCCAAGAATTCCACTTAAGCTCCACCTCTCTGAACGTGAACTGTTATCAGATGCTGTCACCTTTCTCTTCTGCTCATCACTTTGCCATGGTCATTAGGTCAACCAACTTGAGGACCTTGCTATAACCAGTGGATTACCATTGTTCTGGGGACAGGTGGTTTAACAAAGTGGGTTGTTTAACAAATGTGGGTTGACAAAGCCAAGTGCCCTCAGTCAGAAGGTGAGATGGAACCACATGTTTATAGCACTGTGGCTCCTTGTGGGGATTCTGCGTCTGATGTTTAGGGAGCTCTGAAAAGGGCAGGTGTCATCACTTCAAATCCAGCACCTACCAAAGCGTGTGACGCATTAGAAGGATAACTTCGGGGCACCTGGGTGCCTCAGTCGGTTAAGCGTCCGACTTTGGCTCAGGTTATGATCTCACGATTCGTAAGTTCGAGCCCCACGTCGGGCTCTGAGCTGACAGCTCAGAGCCTGGAGCCTGCTTCCGATTCTGTGTCTCCCACTCTCTGTCTCTGCCCCTGCCCCGCTCGCACTGTCTCTTTCTCTCTCTCAAAAGTAAATACACATTAAAGTAATTTTTTTAAATAAAAAAAAAGAAGGATAATCTCAACATTAGTTGAAGAGATTTATTTCAAGATACAAAGCAGGAACTTGCTAAAAGGGAGAGGCCAAAAGAAGAAACGCAGCTATTTTGATTTCCAGAAACCAAAAGGAAAGGGGAAAACAGACTTACTTCAAAAACAGAGAAAGAAAGGAAGAAAGAAAGATTTTAATTACATAATCATGTCCCAACAGAATCTGTGGTCACGGGGAGTACCCGAAAAGAAGCTGGAATCAGTGAGACCCTATACACTAGCTCTTTATTTCCTCCAGTTTTGTTTTCTTGGGATTCTGTTAGGGAGAAAACGCTGGCTGCAGACAATTGCTTGCGTTTGTCGATCAATAGATCAAGGAACAGTCAAAGGAGATCGGGAGGAACGGTGCTGGCATTGATGAATGTGGACAGGGCCAATGCAAATCCTGTGTTCAATTAGCATTTTTGTGGGCCGAGCAATTTCTGAAAACTGTTTTCAAGTCATAGGATATGCAGGGAAGCATCCGGTGCCATTTCTGGAAGTACTTCTGATGCCTTCGACCCATCCCACTCGTGCTCAATCTTTGACCCTTCACCATGCCAACAGTAACGTCCGCCTTCTGGCCTACTTGCTTCTTGGCTGTGTTAGGGCTTAAAGCGTTAGTAGTAACAGTCAGCCTTTACTTGAGCTTCCTTACAGAGCACCAGGCACTGCACAAGTCTCAGTAAATTCCCACAACAATGTGTTGTTTACAAATGAAATAACGAAAGCTCAGAGAGGTGAGGAAACTGGCCCAAGGTCACACAGCTGGTAAGTGAAAGTTGTAGAATTCCATCCAATGTCTGTCCAAAATCTACGCTCCCCGGACTAAATCATTCTGTCCCTTCTGTTCCCTCACTTCAATCTTACCTTTCCAGCCATGATGTCTGGGTAGCTCTAATTAGCTAGACCCACTTTTGGAATAAGAACCTAAGGCTTTCATTCTGACCACATTAATCAGACGTCTGACCTCCCCACTGGGGCTCCTGCCTGTTACAGGTGCCTTCCCACACTTGATGGCCACAGCTTCAGTGCCTTTTTTTTTAAATTTTTTTAATGTTTACTTATTTTTGAGAGAGAGAAAGACTGTGAAAAGCGGGGGAGGGGTGGAGAGAGAGAGAGCAAAATCCGAAGCAGACTCCAGGCTCTGAGCTGTTAGCACACAGCCCAGTGTGAGGCTCGAACCCATGAACCTCAAGATCATGACCTCAGCTGAAGTGGGATGCTTAACCAACTGAGCCACCCGGGTGCCCCTGTGTGCCTTTTTATATTAATTTTTTCTGGGAGGTTTTGAATAGATTTTGCATTCCAAAATATCTACACTGGAGCTTAGCAATTACAGTCAAGCCCTTTGCCGATGTTCTTTTCTGTTCAGAAAACTCTAGAAAAATCAGAGCAAGCCCCAAAGGATGGCCACAAGCATGTTTATAAAGACACTTATACGTTGGTCTATTTTGTTTAAGCATCACCTTTTCTCTGGTCCATCATAGGCGTCTATTACTAATGCAAATACCCTTGAGCCATTTTGCCAAAACAATGACTAATAGTATATTTATTCAAGTATAAACCAGTCCGTTGCAAGGTACAGACGCAGCCCTGAACACAGAGAGCCAGGGGGAAGGTTACGTTAGAGCAGGTGTATTTCAGAGGATGCCACACGTCCCCAGATGGAAGTCCCCTGTGCAGTATTGTGTTCTTACACAGCACAGTCACAAAGGAGGAAAGCTTCTGACTGGAAGCCAGCTGAAGAGTAACTTGCCAAGCAAAACACTGAGGATCCAATGCCAACATCTCCAGTTAATTCTTCTTGAGGAAGGAGGAGAGTCTCCCTGGGATGAATGAATATTTTGACTTGGTGATTAATCACAATTATGCTGGAAAACCTGCCCGTGTGTTTTCTCTCACAGGGTCCTCGGACACCTTCCTCGCTGCCACCGTCTACAAAAGGGGCCCTTTTAATTGCTTTAATTGAGAAAAGACCAGGAAATGGAGCCAGATCTCCAGATGAGACATCTATAATAATAGTCCCTCCGCAAAAGACACCGTAATATTCCATCTGTCTCTTAGTGTTGTGAAAGGGGCGGAACTTTCCCCCAAGTCTTCCCGTTGAGTGGTCTTCAGCCTCCTCACCACGCACTCACTCACGGAGCACTCTGACGAGATTTTAGCAAATTTTCTCAACTTGACCACCTAATGGTAAGTCCATTCCGAAAGAAGAGTTTACTAAGTCCATCGATTCTCTTTTGGCAGGCTGACAACTCCTGGATTTGAATGGATTAAACCCGGGAAAGATTTCCTATGCCAATTCAGAGGACACTCCCCCCAGATTCAGAAAGCTTTTCTTAAAAACTCCCAGAAAAGGGCGCCTGGGTGGCTCAGTCAGTTAAGCGTCCGACTTCGGCTCAGGTCATGATCTCATGGTCTGTGAGTTCGAGCCCCGCGTCGGGCTCTGTGCCGACAGCTCGGAGCCTGGAGCCTGCTTCGGATTCTGTGTCTCCCTCTCTCTGCCCCTCCCCTCCTCATGCTTTGTGTCTCTCTGTCTCTCAATAATAAATAAACGTTAAAAAAAAAAAAAAAACTCCCAGAAAAAGAAATGATGGGGGGAAGGAAAGAAGGGTTGGTGAGAAAGAGGAAGTAAAGCACATAGAATACATATTTCCCGAGCCAAAAGGACAAAACAATTCGGCTAACGTATATTGACCTTTATTCTATGACAGAGACATAAGTAATTTTGTGAGTTCATATGACCTGTACAAAAGACAAAATAAGATATTGCACTAAGTTTAGATATGGGATATTTGGATGTAATATTAGCTAAACAGATAAATATATACAATTTAAGGAATTAAGGCAAAACCAGATGATACTTCCAAACACAACAGAAGGCTTGAAAAATAGGTATAATTAAAAACAGGGGCATCCCATCTCCAGTTAATAAAGTGGTCAGGTCTAAGGGAAAAAAATCCCTCAGGTTTTTAATAAAGTGGTTATTATCAATCATGGTAATTCAAGCTGAGCAAGAAAGTATAAGATTTCCCAGGGAGGAGGGCGATCTGGTGGAGGTTCTGGGGGCTGAGCACTTAGAACTCGGGGAAGCAACTTTTTTCCTTGTCAGATTTATGATCTATTCTTCCTATTAGAAAATATAATTTGGAAAATATGACTCTTTCACATATATAATTAAAATACAACTATGAAGCATTCTTTTTTGTTAAGGGAAGTCATGTTGGTGATCTCACAGGGTAAATTTGCGGGCAAGCCATTCGTTACCCTATTGGTAGAGAAGACACAAAGCCAGTCACTGAAAAAAGCAATTCCCAGTTACCTTAAGAGAACAAAAGAGACGAGTTCCAAAGGAATAAAAACAAGTGTAATCAATATATCAACACAGCATACAATTCTTTGGCAGTATCATACTAACCGTGGATTGCACTCAGAACTTGAGAGTTTTCTCATTCTTAAGACCCGCTCGCCAGTCTTTTAGAAACAAAGAAAGAAAACGCCACATCTGCAACGAATTCAGTGATTCCAGGAAATTAAATTCAGAATGAACCTTGCAGACAGCTTTTAAACTGTTAACACTTGAGCACAGATAGGTATTGTCTGCTGTGAGTCCCCATCCAAGTATACTGAAACACACACACACACACAAATCATCTGCGAGACTGTGTATCAGTTCGGACAGGCCTAGGATCCTTAAAGAGAATCCATATTCACCCATGAGAAACCAATAAAAGACGTCAATCCGATGATGAGGAAATGATCTTCCAACAACGCAGGGGTGGGCCTCCCCTCCCCTGGATCAACATCGCGGAGAGATCAAATCCTATAGGGGAAACACCAGAAAGCCAGAGAACGTGGAATACTGCCAGCCTCCAACCAAGTTACCTTTCTCCAGTTTTAGGTAAACTTTATCCTCCTTATCCAGGTAGAGGAGCACCCCATTAGTGGCAGCTTCGCGGGTAACATCTTTGTCCCCAGCAAAGGCAGATATTACCGGCTTTCCATTTAACATCAGGTTAACCTACGAGAAGAAAAAAAACCCAAATCACTGAAAACATCTGCTGGGGGCTAATGAAAAATACCTAAGATGAAAGACCTGGTAAAATAGCTGATGTTCAGTAAATTCATCCTGGCTGTGGCGGCTACGCACTTAGTAGGTCCACTGAGCTGATTTTTTTTTTTTAATTAAAATAACTTTTAACTTCTCCCATAGAAATTTCCTGAGATGCCTCCAAAAGGATACCACCCATGGAGAGCGGCCTAGCCTCGCGGAAACTGGCCTCCCTTCAACACATAACTTAAGCTTGTGGTCTTATTTACTTGTCATATTCGATAAGAACCTTCCGGTAACGAAGCAAGCCTGAGGCTTCCCAGTATATTAGTAAAAAGAAGCCCAGTGTCCTTGGCTCTGATGAACCCAGATACAGCAAGATTCTACCAGCCACAGTTCATTTAAAATTATGGAATGTGTGTGTGTGTGTGGGGGGGGGGGGGTTCTTTTTCTGTTTGCCCTGATAATGTGTATTAAAAAATCGTGATCGGGGAGCCCGAGTGTCTCAGCCGGCTAAGCGTCTGACTCTTGATTTCGGCTCAGGTCATGATCTCACAGTTCTTGAGTTCAAGCCCACGTTGGGCTCTGTGCTGACAACAGTGAGCCTGCTTGGGACTCTCTCCCTCCCTCTCTCTGCCCCTCTCCTGCTTGCTCTCACTCTCTCTCTCAAAATAAATAAATAAACGTAAAAACGATAGTGATCACCACTACCACTGAAGATTTTAATGATGGGTAATTAGCAAAGAATCAATAATTCATAAATTCATCATTATTATCAAATAATAAACTCAAAATGTGTTCACGTTTCTCCCCACTACAATTTTTATTATGCTGTGTTAAATATTACATACATTTCTAAATACTGGGGCTTGGGAAAAGCTTTTCCACGCTAGTAAATTTGTTTACTAAATATTCGTTCCTTTTGTGTTAAAAAAAAAAAAGCACTTTAATGAAATCTGTGGATGATAAATGTATCCATTCACTAGGATATGTAAAAGTGGGAGAAGAATTTGTAATCTATCATTCACCTGGCGACAGTATACAACACAAACATTGAGTGTATGATAAAAAGAATACTAGAATTCCACAGACATGCATCGGTGCCATTGGGTGTTAGTATATTTGGGTATCATAGGCTAGGCTTTGAGTGTAAGGTCAAGCCTATATCCTGAGAAAGCACAACACAAAATATGTTGCTCACTGTGGAAGTGAAATCTGTAACAATTTCCTAGCATCGGAGTAACTGAGGATAAACTCTTTAAAACATACCCAGAGAACACCCTTTGTAAAAAGTATATTGAGTAGTTTGCTGCTTCACAGATTTGTTTTCAATGGTTAACTGTATCTCATGCAGTTTAACAATAAAAGCGAATTTGTTTCATGTAATATATACTTGTAAAGCTCCGCTAGTCTTACAACTTTCTTCAGATTCATTTTTGCATATGGGTTAACTGAAGTCGGGATCTTATAAAGTGATTTGTGTCACTGAGTTTTTACCAAGCCATGTTTTTTAAGTGGTTGGTTGTTAGGACGGTAATAAATTCAATTGTTTATTTTTCTATATGTTTCTTGTCATGGCCTTAATGGATGCTATAAAGAAGAAAACTGGAAATTAACTGTTTTGAAAATAAACCATAAAGATGGTTGTTTATTTTTACAATGAAAACACATCTTAAGATAAACGCTTAAATACATAACCACTGCCAATAAACACTGTTGCTTGGGGGAAGAGAGGGAACAGGTCAAAACACATACCTGGATTGTTTGGCTCTGGTAGACTTTAATTACGTGAAAGCTGAAACTGTAAATTCCTTTTCTTGGTGCTACAAAGACAGACTCCAGGGTGAAAAAGTTACCCACATTTACTAGGATCTACAAATAAAAAATAATTAAGAACAGTAAATTATTACAATATTCTCTTCCGTAACTAAGACAAGCTTCCTTCCTTCCTTCCTCCCTCCCTTTCTCTCTCCCTCTTCCTCTCTCTCTCTCTCTCTCCTTCTTTATTTCTTTCACAAGTAGCTTAAGAAACCATACAGAATAAAACACCGTGTTCTACTTCTTTCCTCTTTAGTGACTTGGAAAATAGATTTGTGTAATGGAAAGTTCTTCTGTCTTTTAAATGGTAGAGGAAAAAAAAAAAAAAAATAAAGTAACTGCTTTGCATTCATGCCTCAATTTCCAGCGAGGCCTGATGGCTCTGGAAACATCTAGATAACATGTGAGGGCTTATAAATATTAGCTTTACCTTGAGAGTCAGAGAAAAGGCATCTGCCCTGTATTTATATTCCCATCCTCTACAAGCCTTTGCAATGTCCAGAGATGACGTTTTCAAGACAGCCAATCGGCATCCATGGGCTCTCTGCAGTCATTCCTGGGCACATCACACAGAGGCCTGGGCACTCCCTCCACCATGTGACAGAATCCATGATACTGAATAGCGCACAGACTGATCTGAATGCCTGGCCCTCCCCTGAGCCTCTGCCAAACCTCTCCCAAGATCCATGGCCATTTTTTCATTGCTGTGCCATCTAGGCCTTAATTACAATATTTTGGCAATGACTCAGCCTTTGCAGGCTGCCAAAAAGTGGGGCACGAACAAAGACAGGCTGTGAAATAGGTGGCCTTCTTCTGTTCTTGCCAGTGTTATCCATTATCCTCTTATCAATCACCCGGTCTCTGCTTAAACTTCAAGGGTCAAAAATGAAAAGTAACAGAAGGCGCTGTTTCCTAAGAAAGCAACAATGCACTTTGTATTCCAAGACATGCAGCCTGTTTCTACTGGTTATGAAATTAACTCTGAATCTCAAGAAGTGACCTCTGTACACCAAATTTGCAAAGGTCACATAAGGAAGTCCCTTCCTATGGGAAAGCGAGTGGGAATGTTTGGGGCTGGGAAGTTGTAAAATAACTGGGGTTTAATCTAATTCTCTCCAAGAAATAAATCTATAACTGGCATCCCCCAAAATCAGATGTCCCTATAAAGAGACACTTCTACTGTATCAGTGGCCACCAGCAATGCTATATTCCTGCCAATATTAAGCCTTCTGCATAACTCCCGAAAAATATACCATCCCCTCTAAGCAATGCACCAGAATATAGTAACAGGTCAAGCAGACGCGCCAGGCTCAACCCTTGGCTTAAAACACATGTATGTGTGTAATTTTATTCTGAGATTTCACTTTCTTCCAAGTAACCATCAGATTTCTTCCTCTGACCTGACGCTCAATGAGCTTCCAATAACCAATCGCCACTGTGCCACACTCCCCAACAGAGATGTTGCAAAGATTTTTTTCAAGCACATTGAAAATAATTTGAGGTACTTAGTGGGGACTTCCTGAATCAGATACAAGTAGCATAATTCATCAGCAGTAATGGAAATGGCTGATTAGTGTTGACTACACATAAGGCTGGATGTTGACTCTACGTTGTAATTAGAGCATCCAGGCACATAGAGATCCATAACTAAATGTGTCTTGTGGTCTCTACGATGCATGGCTCTCCAAAAAGAAGAACAAACCATTCTCCTCTTCTAATTGATGGAAAGGTCACGGAAAAGAATGCACCGTTCAGCGTATTATACGGTGTCCTGTCCGCAATCGTCCAACATTTAATTAAATGCATTGAAATATAACCTAGGGCTGTGCTAGACTTTATTTCCATCAAGATGGAAAATACTGCACCAAAACCCCTAAGGGACTGCTTAATTCTTTAAAAATTACAGCTATCTGAGAGTAAGCCCCAGAGAAGCATTCTCTGTCTGGCCAGCTGGAGAGTGCATTACTTAGGAACAATTAAGTAAGGAATGGAAATGTCACCTCATCCCTTCCCAGACGCATGTTGCAGCAGCATTTAACCTGTGCTCCTACACATCTGACTTCGCATACAACTGTGAACTACACAAGTGCCTCTGGAACTAAAAAGACTCTGGGTGCTGTTAGGGTTGAAATTACAACCCGGAGTCAGTTTTCAGTTTTAGGATTCCTTAGGGAACCTAGGCTGATGCCCGGTGGGGTGGGGGTGGGGGGGGGTTCTCATCAGCCAAACCCCAGAGCTCCCGGTGGCTAAACAGAAGCCACAGATTTCATCAGTTCCTCCCCACCTCCTGCCCTCAACCCCACAGTCTGTCTTTCCCTGCGAATTTGCAATTCTCAGAAAGGACAGGAGCAGAGGCAGGAGCAGCGGTTTCCCAGCGCTTCCCAACGGGAGCTCCCCGCAGCCGCCCTTCCTTCCTCTCCTTTCCTCCACAACTTTTCTCCGAGTACCACAGGAAGGCTTTCGGCTGCAGAGGCGCCTGCAACGTCTGTGTGTGTGTGGGGGGGGGGGGGGGGGGATCCTGCCCGCGGAAAGGTGGGCGAGATCTGACCCACGCCAGCGCTGCCCACCCTCTCCGGCCACGTGCGAGATCCCTGCAGAGAATGTGGACCCGCGAAGCTCTCTTTGGGGAGAAGCTTCTTCAGCTGCGGGGAAACCAATCATTCATCCGGAGACCGCGAGGGTGCCGCGGGAACCGCCTCCGCGGCACCTGCAGAGGAGTCTGAGCGGGGGTCGGGGGGTGGGGGTGGGGGGGGGGGGGGAGGCAGGCTCTGGCCAAGAGATTGCGAGGTCCGGGGACCAGGCTCCCGCCGGCTCCTATGGACCTGTTGCTGTGAAAAGTCGTCCTGAGCTCTGTCTCTCCTTGCTGGGCTCAGCGCTCCCAGCCTCTCTCCCGCTGTCCCAGCCGCCTCCTCCAGAGGCCAGGAGGGAATGCGGGCGGGGGCGGTGGTGGGAGAGACAGAAGTTTCAGACCCAGGCGCATCCGGAGAGCCGAGGGCCGAAACGATCTCCCACATCCCAGTCAGATCAACTTGAGCCTGAGCAGGCAGCCCCCGGTCCGGGCTGCCGGGAGCTCGCCCCCCGCCCCGCCCCGCCCCGTCCTCCGCCAGCACGCAAACACACACACCCGGCACCCGGCCTCCCTCGGGGTCTGACCTGATCGAAGTAAATGATGCGCGTCTTGTTGCTCATCTCGGACGGCTCGTGGTTGGTGCTCCGCACCGCCGAGAAGGCGACCTTGGAGTTGGCCGCCCGGACCGAGATCCCCAGAGGCGAGGAAGAGGAGCCCTTGGAGTCCGCGGCCGGGTTCGAGTCGCACACCACCAGACACTTGCCCTCCAGCACGATAGGCTCCGTGTCGTTCTGCGCCCAGACGGGCAGCCCCGGCAGGGTGAGGGCGAGCAGCACGGCCGGTACCACGGACAGCGCCCGGCGCCCGGAGCCCATGGTGAGCCGCGTGAGCCGGCCGCGGCCCGCCGGCGCCTCCGCTCGCGCGCTTCGCCTCGTACCCCGGGACCCCGGCGCTCGGGAAGACGCCCGCGGCTAGACCCACAGCGCTGCAGGGACGGCGGCGGCGGCGGCGGCGGCGGCGCGCACACTTCCCCCAATTCTGTGGTCTGGAGTCAAAGGCTCCGCTCGCGCTCTCTCGCTGGCTCCGTTACCTTTGTCCTTT
The DNA here is from genome assembly GCF_018350195.1 of Panthera tigris. NCBI lineage: Eukaryota > Metazoa > Chordata > Mammalia > Carnivora > Felidae > Panthera > Panthera tigris. Next base: position 6,764,850 of record NC_056662.1, on the reverse strand, counting down.
AAGGAGCTCATGCAGAACCCCCTACCCCACCCTCCTCCGCCCAAGAATCAGCCCTACCTGGGGCCCCCGCACCCACCCTGGCTCCTGGACATCTAAAAGTCACCAACCCCCCACACTCACACCTCAAGGAGGAAAACGGTAAGGAATTCTCACCCCAAGCCCAAGCACCCCCCAGGTGGGCGACGGAGCAGGAAAAACAAAGGAGGCTCCAAAACAACACAAAACAAAACAAAAGCCTCGGGGTTGGTGGGCGCCGAGCGATGCGGATGGCGGTCCTGGACGCGTCGGGCTTGCGGCACGGACGAATTACACAGGCAGAAGGTGTTTCCCGGACTGAGAAGAACGCGAGGCTGCGATCATGACCAGGACCCTAGCGACTCCCACTTTCGCCCGGTCAAAAATTCCCCGCACCTCGGCGCCTCTCGGACGTCGGCAGGTAGGCGGCAGCCAGCGGGGTCCCGGGCTCGGAGAGCACAAATTCGCGGGATCAGCTCCAGGGCGCAGGGCGGCTCGGCGGCGGGGTCCTCTCCCAGCCGCTGCCGCGCGCCCGGAGTCCCTGCGCACAACTTTGTCTGTCCTCGCGCAGCCGGGAGGGCGCCAGGCGGGCACACGCGCGCTATTTATAGGAGCGCGGCGTCCGGCCGGGCCGGCCTCCAGCTCACCCCGCGGGCTCCCGGGAAAGGGGGAGAAGGGGGCGGGTGACCCCAGCGAACGGCTCTCGCCCGGCGCTGAACGCACCCCGGAGCAAGCACGGCGCACGCCGCCGCTGTCTGCCAAGGTCCGAGGCCGCCCGGCCGGGGGAGCGCGCGGCGCGGAGAGTGTGTGCCCGGAGAGAGGCGCGCACAGCCCCGCGCTCGCCCGGCTCCGCGCCTGCTCGCCCCTCCTCGGTCTGGGCGGGCGGAGGGGGCTGCGGCTCCCCTCGCCCCTCCCCGGCGCGGCACTCCGCCGCCGAGCGCTCTCCGAGCCGAGCGCGGGGCTGCCAGCCCGGGGTGCGGAGCCGGGTGCGCGGCGGCGCGCTGCCGGGGACCCGGGGACCCGCCGGCGTCCCGACCGCGGCTGGCCCAGAGCCGGCCCCAATGCGCCCTGGCGCCGGGCGAGCCCTGGGGAGCCTCGGGGCGGACCCAAGCCGGGGGGCGGGGAGGGGGTGGGGGGAGACTGGGGGCGCCAGGAGGAGGTGCTGGATGCCTTCGGCTCCGGAAAGAGGAGCCTTAGAAGCTGTAGGGGCGCGCGCCTTCCCGCCCGCCCCGCGAATCCACCCCAGGCCAGGCCAGAGAAAGAGTGTGAGAGAGTTAACAAGGGGAGAGGAAGTCCTCCGAAACCGGATCCCCACAAAAAGGCCAACTCCACTGCTGAGAACACAGCGCCTTTCTCCCCTCCTGATGCGCCGCCCTCCCTCCCGGGCCACCCCACTGCCGTCTTGGCCTCGGATTGGCAAGATTTACCTTTCCGCAGCCACCACTGGGAAGGAAGGGCTTGTCTCGGTCTGGCTGTGAGGACTTGGCCAAGTCACTTACCCTATCTGAGAGGGCAGGACTCCACTAGGTAAGGTCCTGTGCTGTTTGTTAGTATTAATCTAAGCTCCAACCTAAAAGGCCTTCTGAAGAATGTCACCACTTCCCCAAGCACTGATGTCCACCCGAAGCCTGGCATGGCTTTCCACATAAACCCTTGCTACACTGGGTGAATCTCTTCAGGCTCTCAGCACAGTGGGCTGGGGTAGCAGCTGCAATTTCCTCTCATTTGATGCTGTCTTTTGAGAGCAGAGGCAGGATCCAATTTCTGGCTCCTCTTTCTCTCCTGTAGGGATAGGCACCGTGCCTTCCTTTTCCGGGATATCTGCTTAGGAACTGGGACTTGGGTTGTTCAATTCCAGGCTGGAAAGGGTTTGAGAAGAAAAGGTCCGTTGGCGACAGAATTGTTAAATCCTCAATAAGCTATGTTCCCCACCAACCCCAGTATCCTCTCTGCGTCTTTTGCTTCTCTGGGCATCTTCCTTCCTGCAAGAACTCAGATGGAAAGAAACTTTTTCCCTCCTACCTCTTTTCCTCGCCGGGAGTATTTATTCACAGCCACCAGATCTAGCAGATTGACCATAGCAGGGACTCAGTTGACTACGAATGACTAGATGCTTCCAAATAGAATGTAATTCTTCTTCATTCACCTAATAGTATAAACTGGTATAAAGGAATCTCTCTTGGTAAAATTCAAATTCAAAGCCTCCTAGGTAACTGGAGATGAAAATCTTGGTTCCCTATAAAAGACATCCCACTATTCAGGACGTTGTAAAGATGAGGAACACTGCATTTTCCGTTGACTCCTACTAAGAGAAGTGAAATGACATTGTGAATCATAGGTCCCGTCTCCTTTCCCACCACAGCGGACTGAACAGGGGTAGCCTGTGGGTTCTACTGCTATGGATCCATTTTATACCAGAAGCCCATGACTTGTACATCCTGACTGAGCACTTGAGTTGGGGCTACCAAACTTTCTCTTTTTGGGATCTGAATGAGACGCTGAGATGGCTTCCAGTAAGCACTGGGTCCTGCAGAGGAGAGGTCTGTAATCTCCTGAACTGGCCACGGAAGAGCCACATTCAGGTCGACACAGAGGAGCGTGTTGGAAGAAACAGGACTGACCACACTTCTAGACAGAAGCCAGTTCTGGAGACCATGCACTTCTGAGAGATGGAGGGGGCGGGGGGGGGGGGGAGGGGAATGAATAGTGAATCTCCAGTCCTGATTCCTGCTCACAAGAAGTCCAGCAACACTCTCGTCTAACTTTGCGTTCCTGGAAAACCTCCTGTGTCCTCGCAGTAAAACCCATTTCATGCGAGCTCATTTTAGTAACCTACTCCTGTTCCTTGCTGGCCCGAAGCCTCATTAGAACAAAATCCCAGGAATCAGACCACATATGGACACACATCGCCTGCCAGAAGACATAACAATCCAACCCCCTGCCCATGGGAAATGGTTGTCCTCACATGTGGGGAAGGGAAGCATCACCTGCTCCCCACCCTCGCCTCCAGCCCCAGCATCCCCAGGACAAAAGCAGCAGGATCAAGTCCAAGTTCAGCCACTGCACAGATCTGTTTCTTTCTTTTCCTTTTTTTTTTTTTTTTCATTTGAAAGTGTACTATTAGAAAACCTCGTTCTGACTCAAACGTCTCCCTGCTCTGAGATTCCCAGATTATAATTGATGCCCGGGAATTTTGTTCTTAGACCTTTAATGATTTCATGTCTCTGCAGTTGGGCTAAACTTGAAGTATATGAGTAAAGTATGTTAGAATATGAACTGGTCTTGCCTAGGAAAGACTACTCCTGATGTCATTGACTCATTGTGTGACCATCCCTTAGAGGAACCACGTTCCAAACAAGCCCAGGATAATAAGGATCATGAGCGATTTTGTTTCCGAAGAAAATGTCTTGAAGAAGGCAACGACGGACACGTGGTATTGACCTCAAAGGACCTCGCCTGAAAAATAACCCCGTGGTTGAATGCAAGAAGAGTCTGTGCATCAGCACCCCCGGTCAGTCATGCCAAAGGTGGGAAGTTGAGAGAGCGGGAGGAAGGGAGGGAGGGAGGGAGCGAGCGCGGTGGGAGAAACTCACATCACCAGACTGCGGTCCACTGGGACACCGAATTCCCCTTTGCCCTCTTCGGTGATACTGACCAGCCCATGCAAACACTCCTCTTCAAGGGAGGATAAGGAGCTTGCGGATAAAAAGGCTCTGTGAACAACCTATACTACGTGACCCCTGAAAGTTTCAGAGCCGTGCCGAGTAAATCCCCAGGACCCCCTCTGGAGACACGGAGACTACCGACTTGCTTTGCATGAAGAGGGTGTTCTGGGGAAAAGTAGATGGATGACTTAAAACCCATTTCTAACCGATGTTATGATTTAAAAATTGCTTGAGACACTTCACCTCTACAGTCCCTTCCAAGTGCCACGTTGGACAAGGTCCGTGTCTAAGGTGCCAGCAAGCCAGCAGGCTTCTGGGTTACAGGTGCAGACAGATTCCAATGCCTCTCTTTGGCCTTCCCATGATACCCCACACTCCTGTCATTCATTGTATCTTTCACAGTTTTCTGAAGTTGCTGATTTATTTGTTGTGTTTTCCATGCATGGTCAACTCCTCAGGAGCCCAGGCTTTAGCAGAGAGCCCGTAAATGGGGAAAAAATTAAAGTTTATTGAAAACAGCAACATATCATTGCACTCATTTCTCATAGAAGAAATAAGATGCCACTTATTCTCTGTGATACAAGTATGACAGGAAAAGTAAAATTCTTTCCAAAATTTGGGGGGGGGGGGGGAGGCTTGAAATGTTTAGTCTACCTGTAACTAGCAAGAATGGAAGGCCAATGAAGCACAAAAGGGATTTATTGGAAGGACCCTATGTCAGAGTCCAAGGGCAGAAGTGAGCCTTGAGAATGAAATGAAGCCTCGTAGATTACCCAAAACATTGCCTGCCTCTCTCTCTTCCTTCCTCTCCCTCTCCCTCTCCTCCATCCCCTCCCCGTCCACCTCCCTCTCCCCCTCTCCTCTTCCTCCTCCTCCTCTCTCTCCCCACTTCCTCTCCATCTCTCCATCTTCTCTTTCCCTCCCCCGCCTCCGCACATTTGTGTTGCTCTTTTGTTCACTGCCATCTAGCTTCCTCTGGAGCCTACCTGACGCACAACGGCAACAGACACTCCCAACTTTACACACAGCAGATCCATCCACCCAGAGGACACCCCAGGATCCCCGGGAAGAGACCCACTGCCCCATCGGATACCAAATGCCCACCCCTTGGCCCGGGAAGCAGAATTTGAGTGCACACAACTGATTCCCGGCAAGCAGGTATGTTGCCAGAGCAGGGGTCAAGGGACGATTCCCGCAAGAGTGGTACAAGTAGCAGGTGGTGGCATGGGAAGGAAAAGATACGGATTCACCTGCATTGTGCGATTCCACGTTAATGGTCTGGAAGTCCCTACACATACAGATATGTTTGAATAAGCAGAGAGAAAAAAAAAAAAAAACCATGAAAAGGTAGACAGCAAACTGTCAGCATTGGAGGAACGACAAAGGAAAGAAACCCCTTATCCACGGGGCTCAGATGTTTATTACTGGAATGGCCACGGCAAACATACAGGATATTGTGGTTCACGTTTAAAATATATACTTTTTTTACTTTTTAAAATTTAATTGAAGTTTGGAGAGAAAAGGAACTGACATTCTTTCTCACATGCAGCACTGGTTGAACTGCAATTTTCTTTATTTTGTTATATTGATCCAACTCTAAGGAATCATTCACTCAATGTCTAGGCAGATGCCCATACATAGAAGGCCTCGCAGCATATGTTTAAGAAATAAAATTACACTGCAACTAGTAAAGCTCTGATCACATTTTAGAGTCAACCGGGCTCTTTATGTAACATGTAGGGAGAGCCCCAGCTCAACGCATGATTTGTACGTGGCCACTGTCGGTTTCTGCTGCGTACATAAGGAGGGTCTGAATGTACAGTCCGAACCAATGGGCCCCAGTTGTAAGAATCTGCTGGAAGGCTTATCATCAAGGCAGACTCTCTGTCCCTGTGCCGAGATGATGGTTTTGCCCATGAACTGGGGAATACGTTTATTTTATTTTTTTATTTAAAAAAATTTTTTTTTCCAACGTTTTTTTTTTTATTTATTTTTGGGACAGAGAGAGACAGAGCATGAACGGGGGAGGGGCAGAGAGAGAGGGAGACACAGAATCGGAAACAGGCTCCAGGCTCCGAGCCATCAGCCCAGAGCCCGACACGGGGCTCGAACTCACAGACCGCGAGATCGTGACCTGGCTGAAGTCGGACGCTTAACCGACTGCGCCACCCAGGCGCCCCTGGAATACGTTTATTAACTAGCACCCGGGTGGCTGTGAAGCAGATGGTGCTTTGACTTTGTAGATGCTGCTGGTGGGGTACAACCACCAAGGGTCCATCTGCAGTCAGGCTGATTAGCCTTTTGGTTGAAAACAGGGTATTTAGAATCATCTTTGTCTCCTATTAGCTTCATGTCCATGGGGAAAGTTAGAAACCTCCCTTTAGCCAGGAAAATGGCAATCATAAAAATAATGCCTAGCCCATAGCTCCCCACGGGGACTGAACAGGGAAATGTACACAGGGCACCTAGCACAGTATCAGGAACCCAGGAGGCATTTAATCACATGTAGTGATTATTACCGTGAATTTACGGAATCTATTAATGACTAAAGGGGAGAGGTACACGGCAGCACTCTGGACCAAGGCCCATCAGTGGTTGGCGAGCACTGGCCAGAAGTCAACCCCACAGACATTATAAGGGGGAAGAATACAGCATGCCCAACATGTGACAGAGACTCAAGGTTCAGACACCCTGTGCAGAGAGAGGAATCACAGCCACATGTTCAGAGCAGGCCCTGCCATACGATAAGTGCCCGAGTGCTACAGCTATGACACCACAATGCATGCCTAAAGCTCTTATGTGACATTAAGGCACTAGGCAGGTTTGTGAGTTCCCTGCCAGGGACAAAGAGCTCAATTTTCCTTTTATTTCTTTCTGCCTCGCTCTCTTAATTATTGGGTCTCAAAACTCGAAGTATCTGCGAGAAGCATTTAGCAGAAACAGATGCTCCAAAGGGAAAACCGTACAGGAAGTCAAGAACAGCTGGCCTGAAACGGTCATCACAGCGAGGAAGGAATCAGAAAGGCACTGCAGTTGTCAAATACCCTGGTGTCCTTAGAGCCAGACAGAGGGATCCTATGGAGCTGGCAGTCCAAGTATTTATCTAGCAGTTGGAGGGTCAAGTTGGACTTGATCTGTCCTGAGTTTAAGAGTGTGAGTTTCTCTTAAGGGGGCAAGAGCAAGAGTTTCACTCCAAAAGGTGACTGTCTTCACCATAAGCACCTGCCGGAGCGAGTATGAGGCGAGACACCCGTCTCCGGAGGCGGCCGCCTCTGATATGAACACCTTGCACCACAGAGAGTGATTCTAGGGTCTATGGAGAAGTATTTTCCCACAATATGGCCACGAAAAGCCAGCCAACCCCGTTATCCGATGCTCAGCTGAAGGAACAGCAACCCGTTTCCACTTTGAAGGAAAAGCTGGAGTGTCCGCTCCCTCGGAGCTGGTGCGCAGACACCACGGGGAGAATCCCGAGGGTTCTCAAGGGGAAGCTGGACTCCAAGCAGTCTCTCTCTTGTGCACTAACTTTAGAATCTACTCGAATATAATGCGACTCCACTGTTTTTTTTTTTTCCTTTTGTTTGGAGAAACTTCAATTGCTGATAATGTCTCCCAATTAACTGAAAGATAGATCTAATTACCCCCAGTTCACAGATGGAGAAATAGAGGGTCTTGCCAGCAGGTGCTTTGCAAGAGTAAATGATCGGGCTGGATTTGATCACAGGACACCTGCCTTCACGCCCGAAGCTCCTTCCCCTACATCACAGGAGAGAGGTGGAATCAAAAATGCAAGGGGGGGGATGGAGTGCCTGGGTGGCTCAGTTGGTGAGCAGCCCACTTCGGCTCAGGTCGTGATTTCATGGTTTGTGAGTTTGAGCCCCGGCATCAGGCTCTCTGCTCTCAGCACAGAGCCTGCTTCGGATCCTCTGCCCCTCCCCTGCTTGCAGTTCCTCTCTCTCTCTCTCTCTCTCTTAAAAATAAATCAACGTTTTTTAAAAATGCAAGGGGATTCCAGTAGGTTCAGAACCATTTTTTTGTCAGTTGCATGACACCAAATTCAGAAGAGAAATTGCTTATGTTCCTAGAATTATTAATGTCAGTAGAGGGCATGTGGGAGTGAAACTTACAGCAGAGGAAGAAGATAGGCTGTAAATCACAGAATGTTTAATAAAAGCTGCTGACCATAAACCCAAGGTGGGGGGTGGTATGTATGTATATGTACACACACACACACACACACACACACACACACTAAATATGTACTGAATATAATTGATTAGATCATCTTATGACCTTCTCATAGCTTTCCGTACTTTCCGTTTAGAGTACTTACTGGAACGACAGTTTTACATTCACTGGTCTTGTTATGGGGCTCCGAGTATCATATACTTCCCCTACTACACCAGAGGCGCCACGAGAGCAGAGGTGGGCTGCCTTTTCTCGTCATCGATGCCCCCGGAACAGTCCCTGGCACACGGCACAGGTGTGTTAGATGTTCGCTGCAGTTCCCGGATAAAGACTGTAACTTCAGCTACCTTCCCTGAGTGGACTGCCAATTATAACCCTAGAGGGCTGCAAAAACAACTTCTGTTTCCCCTCTGATTCTCACTAATTATCAGTGATGTGTAAGGGAGCCCTCCTTCCATACTTGGAATGGAATAGGTGTCTGGAGAAAGTGTTATGAAGTTGCCCTTCCTTTCCTGGACGCCCGTTCCCACGGCTGTTCCTTGATTCCCACTCCCCCAGCTGGACTAGGAGTCCCTTCCTTCTGGCCGCACTCCCAGCTCAGCCTCTTTCTTGCCTACGACAGGGGTTGTGAGGATGCCTCCTTTGCTAGGTCGTGGGCGCAGTGAAGCAAACTCTCCCCTGCTCTGTCCTTTGCCTGCTAATTGGGTACCTGCAGGGTTCCAGGAACACGCCCAAGGCGATGGGCCATGGCTTCTGAATCCGCTGGCTTCTGCCTATTTCAGCTGGCTGCGAGCGTCCCACATGACAAACAGTACACCAAGTAACTTGACTTTCTTGGCCATCTGTCTGTTGGCTAAATAACCACCTCTTGGATAGACCAACTCATCACTTAGGCAGCTGGTGTTTTGGCGATTGACTGAGCTGGGTCCAATATTTCCTGACCACACACACACCCAAAATGAATTTCACAGAGCTTTACATGGGCTTTGTAGAGTCTTTATAAAGCAAAACTGGATAAGAAAAGCCAAATGAGTGAGAAAATAGATGGGCTGTGCTTTAGAGCAAAGCTTTCTAAGGCATGAGTCACTAAATTTCTCCCCTTTTGTGGCTGTGTCTTATTCTCTCCTCCTTTGCCTTTCCACACTTCCTCTGCTTTTCTATAACCATCTTTCTATAATTTTTCCCCCTGAAGTTCCTAGTCTTATACTCCCTTCAACCAACATTTAATTAGGGCTTGGTGTGTACAAGGCGAGGGTCGCAGACCTGCTTTCTGGGGCTGCGGTGCATACACACTGTTCTTCTGGGTTGTTCATTGTCAGAAACCCCCTCCCCACGTCTAGAGACTCTTCCTTCTTGACGAAGCAGAGCCCCTCGCCCAGCACAGAACCTGAAAATGCCAGGTCCTCATTTTCCAGCTTCCCCTGCAGTGAGGGTGCAAGTTGTGACCCACACACTGCAAATCAGACACACATACCCCCAGACATTGAATTCGAAGTCTGTGGGAGGGAGCAGGGACCTCATGGCACCCCTTCCGGGGAAAGTGGCAGCAGAGGCAGTGGTGCTGGGACGGTCATCAGCATCACCATCCAGGGCAGGCGGTGACGTGGAGCAGGCTAGGGGGTCTACAGTCAGGGGTCTCCACCCTGTCTGGGTGTTCACAGTTCTGCAGCAGGAGCCAGGCCAAGGTCATTCCTGCCCGTGTCGCCTCCAACCCGCCTCTCCAATCCTCTACTGAAAGAACCACTCGATGTATTTGACTAAATTCCCTTCCTACTGAAATTGGTCAACGAGTCAGCGTTGGTTGTGTGAAAAGCTAGACGCTGGATACTGAAGCTAACCAGGGACCGTACATGGGTGACCCCAGCAGGAGATAACCGGAAAAGGCTGGGGCACCCGTGCCTCATCTCCAGCAGGCAGCCACTAGTAAACCCTATACAAGGTGAACCTAGTAATGCTTTTTCAACAGAAAGATAAATTCAGATATCCTGGTGAAACCCTCACTTTTGGACGTGAGCAACCGGTTCAAAAATGTTTGTCAGTTACCCAAAGCATGGCTGTGGGCTGTACACAGAGCTCTGGGATTGCCAGTTTGTAACTTCTTTACTTTCACTTTGAACTTTTTGCTTCTATAAAGCATTCAGAATACCCGTAATGGAGAGGCTCCCTATTTCCCCTCTGAGCTCTATATTTTACAGGATCTCAGTTAAGTCGCAGAACATTGTCCAGGACTAGGATGGTGAGAATGCGAATAGCATACGCTAATGTCAAAGTACCACAATGGCTCACACCATCACAGTCAAAGCCACCAGCCAATCAAAATGTTTGATCCTTGGAAAATGTGCAGCCTCAGATAGTGCCTTCTGTCTCAGAGAGGCACCCATGTTATCTCCTGACATCCCTGCTTCCATAACTTGGTGCCTTGGTCTCAGCTTAACAACAAGGTCTGTTTACTGTCCCAACCCCACAAGCTGAGGTCTTAGGGTGGTGCAATGGTGGGACCTACATCTAAGCATAGCTGCAAGGGAGGCAGACATGTATGTTCCAGGCATTTTCAGCTCCAAAAATGGGGGGGGGGGGGGGGAGGGTAATCCTTCCTTTTGCCAAGATTCGTAAGATGTGCAATTCCCCAGGCATATGGGTTCAGATGCTGGTGGCCAAAAATACCCACAAGCCTGACTCCCCTCCTGCACCTTCCATGAGCACAGGAAGAATCAGACAAGGGCTAAAAATGGACTATGGTTTCTGAAGAATTACAGTGAAATTATATATTGGATTCTGTAAGCACTCTTGGCTAAATTTATGCTTTCTTTTAGGATTCCACACTTTGTCATTGTGCTGTGGTTATACTCACTAACTTTCCCCAAAGTAGGATCTTTATCAGGATAATCAAGAAAGCATTAAAGATGTTATAGATTCAGGGGCACCTGTCTGCCTGGCTCAGTCAGTAGAGCACGTGACTCTTGATCTCGGGGTCATGAGTTCGAGCCCCATGTTGGGTGTAGAGATTACTTAAAAATAAAATCTTTTAAAAAATGTTACAGATTCAAAGGGTAAGTCTAGACCCACTGTATCAAATACTCTAAGGATGGGGTCCTGGAAATCTATATTTTAAAACTTCCTTGGCAATTTTAATGTGACAATTAGTGATTAATGTGTAATGATTTTAATGTTTAATGTTAAATTCACCTGGTGCAGATATCTTTCAATTCTGAAGATGGGGGAGGTAACCTGGATTAAATTGAGGTCACTCAGCATGGTGGGCATCTTATTTTTACATGCAAGCAGATGTCCTTCCATGGGAAATCTGCTCCCACTCCACGTCAATGCTGCAATTGACAGGGGCAATGCTGATCGTTGCCAGGAATGTTCCCAGGAATGGATCTGTGACCCTGGCCTAGCCCATCATCCTACCCCATGCTCTTGGCCAGCGTGCCTGACCCAGAGATGACCACGTCACCCAAGCACAACCAAGCAGAGTCACCCCGTGAGCATTTTATATGTGGAAGGAGAAGAGAAGGGACCCTGCCTTTGCCTCCAGAGTTGGGCACCTGGGCGGCCAGGAGTCATGGCCAACTAGCGGCAGCTTTCTTTCACAGCAGGGTTGGAGCATGATGCCAAGATGAGGAAGCTTGGACAAGAAACAGAGAGATGGAGATGATAACGTTCTTATGACGTCTCTGACCACTGAGCCCCTCCATACCACTCATACACGAGGACGTGGCCAAAGGGAGCCCGCTGCGAAAGGCACGGTCTCATTAGTGCAGTCTTTGGACCTCTCAACCTCACAAGGACCAGCCAAGGGTCCAAAACACCTCCTTCCCGAGACACAAGAGTCCTCACAGCCCGTGCTGGGCTCATCTCCTTGAGCAGGAATACCTTCCTGTTTCAGACTCAGTGAGCACCCTTTGTTCTGCTGGTGTGCGTCACATGGCGTGTGGCCCACCCCACTGCTCTGTCCCCTGCAGGGAGAGGACAGGGTCCTTCTGCTGAACACAAGAGGGCTGTGCACAGGCCAACAGCCCTGTGTCGCCCTCTGGCAGGGACCTGCCCGACGCTGATCTTGCTGTCTCTTCTCTATGCAAGGAAAGCGTGCTCCATCCAGTCCTTGACTGCACTGTGGTTTTCCTTAGCCACTCTGATCGTAAGGTGCAGGGCGCTTCTCCCCCTGGTGACAGGGAACAGATGCCACTTGCTCCACATCCCATTAATATTTCAAGTGGGTCAAGTTGGGTTTCTGCTCCCGGCAACCCAAATCCCTGGAGTGACAGGGTTGTAGTTTGCTTTCAATAGGAAACAGCAAAAGGATACAGGGGCAAATAAATTACCATGAAATGAACATCTGCCTACTAGCGTTTTCGTATTCTTAGCTCCGACCAAGAAGCTGGTGCGATTAAGTTTACAAGAAAAGTGTTACTAAAGAAGCCAGTCTGACTGGATGCAGTGACAAGACAGGAGTGTGTGGTTCCAGGGGAGCTTTTGAGGGTCATAAAGTGAGGACTTCAGCCCCAGTGAGCCGGTGGGGGGAGGAGGGGAATGTCCTTAAGAAGGACAATTAACATGATGAAACGTAATCAGTAGCAGGTCCAGCAAGAACCTTTGCTTCTCAGATCTCGGACTAAAGAAGCCAATACCTGCCGTGTGTGCCTCCAGTCGTCCCGTGGCCTGGCATGGACAGGCGTATAGTGTTCCGTGGACGCCACACAGCGAAGGAAAAGATGAGTGTTGTTTCCCTCACAGATGGACGTGGGACCCAAAGATGTCCAGTCTCTCCGGAGCTTCCTTAATAACAAGCTGCTGCCAAAAAAGAGCAATTAATGATTTTACATGGTTTGCCAAAGCTCCATCAGAACAGCCTCTCGACAACTCTGAGTTCACATTGCTATGGAAACACCGTCATGCCAGACAGAACACACACACACACACACCACACACAGGAGTTATTCTCAAGTTCTGTACGAACTCTTGAGTCTGCGTGTGTGAGCGTGCGTGTGCGCATGCGTGCACACGCGGTAACACACACGTACCACGTATATTCTAGAAAAAGCCCCCATACGCTCAGCCCCTGGACTGCAGATTTATGTAACTTTTTCTTCAAAAGGAAATGGTTGACGACACCTTCACAAAGGGGATCGACAGAAGTCATTTTGCTTCGGTCAGGTGCCGAGGGGGTCCTGCTCGACGGATGAAACGTGGACGAGAAAAGGGTCACGAAGCGTCCATCACTCTTGCAGACGCCCCTCCTCGTTCCCTTCCCCGGTTTTCAGTACTCGCTTCACTACCTTGCGTAATACCCCCTCCTTCTCAAGTGCTTGCAGCCCCCTTTTCTCTAGGTCTCTTCCAGTCAGAAAGTTCTGAAATTGTAACTTTCTTGAGAATAAATAAGGCATCGGTTATTATTGTTCTATAATTCTTAGATGAAGAGTCAGCAGGAACCGAGATCAGGTGCTCGGAAGTGGAAATGGGCACTTCTCTAACGGTCCCCTAGAACTTCTTTTGGAAGATGGGCCTCCACTCCCACTGCACTGTCCCCATCATTACTTGACGTTTGCCACCACCATCTCCTACCTGAGGCATGAAGGGCTTTCCAACTGGGCACCCTGATCCCAGGGAGATTCTTCTCTTCCATTCTGAGGCCAGAGGGATTTTAAAAACTCAACTCTGACCGTATCTTTCCCCTGACGAAAATGTTCCATCAGTTTCCCATTACCTGCAGATAAAACCCAAGTCCTCACCTCTCCCACCACGTCCGCTGACCCCCACCTGCCTCGGCACATTCTCTCGACTCTGCTCTCCACCCTCCAAGGGCAGCCACGGAAGTTGAGCGTGGCCCTTCACAGCCTACTTTGACCCCTCCTGTCTCCTACATGCGCGCAGGTCCCTCTGCCTGAGACGATTCTCCCCGTGCCTCTGCCCTTTTACTGAGTCACTCCTGCCTTTTCTCAAGGCTGCCTAAATGCTACCCCCTCGTGGAGCCCCACTCCCGTCTCGGACACCCTCACCTCCTATAACCACCCGGTTGGGTTTTCTTGCCGATTGTCACAATTCCCATTAGTCAGTATGTTTTCTTTTCTGATAGTTTATAAACTCTACAAGACCTGTCACCTCTGTCTTGTTCCGAATCATTAATTCCTACACCCCACGTGGTGCCTAGTGCACAGTTGGAATTCAGTAAGTTTTTGTTAAGTGAATGGGTGAATTAATCGATTCTGAAAACTGGCACCTGTGCCATAAAACCCTTAAGGGATTACGGCTCGGTTTCAGCCTGCCGTGTTGTATAGCACAGTGTGCCTGACAATAAAGGACCCAGAGCCTGACCTCTACTTGCCCAAAACACATCTGTTAAGTCCCAACGTAAAGACTGTCCAGACCTCTGCCCTCAAGATGAAGGCAGGGAATAGCGGGCACAGGAATAAACAAGGAGCATGAGTTATCTTTGCAGATGGACTTAGGAGCCGAGAGTAAAAGATTCCAGAAGCCACATCAAGACAAGAAGAAGCCCACTGGAGTTAGACAGCAGACTCGACCTTGGCAAAGGCAATCCAGGTCATAGCAGAAGGACCACAGGGCAGAACTCCAACCCGAGGTCAGGGATGCTTAGGGAGAACGGATGGCGCATCGAGTCCCGCGGAGAACGGAAAAGAGCTTGCGATCAGCGATTCAGAACTGAATCCAGCAATGAAGAGGATTCAGACTGGGGCAGTGTTCACTTAATCCCCAAAACATGCTTTGAGGCCATGCAGGCGTTGGGGGCGCATCCACCCACATCCGGCTGGAACCACATCATTCCCTGTGGTTTTCTTGATTCCTTCATCTCTCCTCCTCCAAAGACCAAGAGCAGCCTGCATGCACCTGTTCATTGCGCTCAGCACACGCTGGCTCAGGTCAGAGCCACCCCTTGGGTGTTCCAGCTGGCGGAGAGCTCTGAGGCCGTCCTGCTCCCATCTGCGTTTCCTCCCGATCACAAGGAGGAGCATCGTGTTTGACGCGCGGAAAGTGAAATCCCCATCTCTTCCATTTTAGAGCACTGTGGGGTTAACTTCATGTGTCAACTTGACTGGGCTTTGGGATGCCCAGGTAGCTGGTAAAACATTATTCCTATTGATTTGGTTTCTCAGGAGAACACGGACTAGAAGAGCTTTTCACACCAGGAGTTGTTCTAGAGGAATGGAATTTTAAAGATGAGTTTCCTGGGCTGCCTGGGTGGCGCACTTGGTTCGGCATCCAACTTCAGCTCAGGTCACGATCTCACGGTTCGTGGGTTCAAGCCCCACATCGGGTGAGCTAGAGCCCCACTCCAGGCTCTGAATTCTCTCTCTGCACCTTGTGGACTGGACTGTCTCTCTCTCTCTGTCTCTCTCTCTCCCCACCCCCACCCCCCGCCACCACTCACTCATGCACTCTCTCAAAAATAAATTAAAATAAATTAAAAATAAATTAGTTAAAAAAAAAAAAAAGATGAGTATGCACCTGGGTGGCTCAGTTGGTTAAGCATCGTCCCACTTTGGCTCAGGTCATGATCTCACCCTCCATGAGTTTGAGCCCCGCATCGGGCTCTGTGGTGACAGCTCAAAGCCTGGATGGAGCCTGCTTCAGATTCTGTGTCTCCCTCTCTCTCTGCCCCTCCCCTGCTCATGCTCTGTCTGTCTGTCTCTCTCTCTCTCTCTCAAAAATAAATGAACATTAAAAAAAAGAATTTCTTTCCTTTAAAAAAAAAAAGATGAGTTTTCTGAGTTGGTGTCAGGGTTTCTGGAATTGGCTTTCTATTATGATTAGACCTAAATACTCTATCTCCAATAGCAAGGAGAGAAAGACAGACCGTGGCATGAACTGTTTATAGAGACATGCAAAATATCTGCCCTGAATATGCTCAATCATCTCCCACAGAGGAAGCAAGGGGCTAAGTGCTTCTGTATATGACACTTTTTTTTTTTTTTTTTTTAAAGAGAGAGACCATGCATGCAAGTGGGGAAGGGGGCAAAGGGAGAGAATCTCAAGCAGGCTCCACACTCGGCGCAAAGCCCAACAAGGGGCTCAAACCCACGACACTGGGATCATGACTTGAGCAGAAATCAAGAGTCAGCCACTCAACCTGACTGAGTCACCTAGGCGCCCCTGGCACTTTCTAACATTCCCGGAAAACTAAGGAGTATAATGGCATTGGTTGGTTGCTCCTAATGTTTCTGGGCAAAGTACTGAGAGAAAACAGTGAGTTCTGGGATTCAGTAATTGAATTCGACTGATTATTCTGATCATAATTACCTAATTGTTGTAATTAATACTGATCATAATTAAATCTGATTGATAGTGCTGATTAAAACAGCACTGTGAACGGTTTGGGTATGACATAATTCATTTTAGATCAGCTTTTCATTCAATGACAGTCAACATTCACCCTGTAATTTACTCTCAGCTATCAGGTACGGTTCCTGCTGCACACTCTTGCTCCCTCCAATCCATTCTCTTTGCTGCACACAAAGTGATTGTTTAAAAAACCAAATACTCCCATGTTTAGAGTAAGAAAGATCAAGCCTCGACCCCATTATGGCAAAGTTTTGCAGATTCCATCACCCGCCTTCCATCCTTGTGCTGAAATACCACAGCCTTCCTTCAGGTCCCCAGGTGGACCACGCTCCTCACCTCTGGAACCACACACGAAAGTTCACTTGTCTAAATCACATTCATTTCGGAGCACCGCTGTCCAACAAAATGTTCTGTGATAATGGGAATGTTCTAGATCTGCAATGTCCAATATGGCAGCTGACAGCAACCGGTAGCCATTAGCTCTTGAAATATGTGTAATGCAATGGAGGAACTGAATTTTAAATTTTATTTCATTTTAATTAATTTAAATGTAAATGGCCACATGTGTCTGGCTAGTGGCCGGACACTGCAGCTCTAGAATTCAGTTCAAATTGCCTTTCCTCACCCTCCAATTTTAGGAAGGTATACGTGTTAACTCTGTGCTTTTTATCCATAGGATTTACCACGGAAATTCCATATGTTTATATGCATATATTTTTTTAATGTTTATTCATTTTTTGAGAGAGGGAGAGACAGAGCACACATGGGGGAAGGGCAGAGAGGGAGGGAGACGCAGAATATGAAGCAGGCTCCAGGCTCTGAGCTATAAGCGCAAAGCTTGACACAGAGCTTGAACCCACAAACAATGAGATCATGACCTGAGCTGAAGCCAGACGCTTAACTGACTGAGCCACCCAGGTGCCCTAGAAATTCCATACGTTGTTAGCATGATTATTTGTTTATCTTCAATTTCCCCTGCTATTCAACAATTTCCATGAAGTCAAGGGTCTGGTCCATCTTATTCCATATTGATCCCTGAGGTCTACTACAAGTGCCTGGTACAGAGTAGACAATAGAATCTGTGAGTTAATGAATTAATAACTGAATCAATCAATCAATCAATCAATCAATAAGATTCTGTGATGACATGATACTCTACATGGAAAACCCGAAAGACTCCACCAAAAGCCTGCTAGAACTGATACATGAATTCAGCAAAGTCGCAGGGTACAAAATCAATGTACAACAATAGGTTGCATTTTTATACGACAATAATGAGGCAGCGGAAAGAGAATTAAAGAAACTGATCCCATTTACAATTGCACCAAGAACCACAAAACACTGGCAATAAACCTAACCAAAGATGTAAAGGATCTGTATTCTGAAAACTATAGAAAGCTTATGGAGTTAAATTGAAGAAGACACAAAGAAATGGAAAAACATTCCATGCTCATGGACTGGAAGAATAAATATTGTTAAAATGTCAGTATTACCTAAAGCAATCTACACATTCAATGCAATCCCAATCAAAATTTCACCAGCATTCTTCTCAAAGCTAGAACAAACAACCCTAAAATTTGTATGGAACCACAAAAGACCCCCAGTAGCCAAAGTAATGTTGAAAAAGGAAACCAAAGTGGGAGGCATCACAATTATGGACTTTAGCCTCTACTACAAAGCTGTAATCATCAAGATAGTACGGTATTGGCACAAAAACAGACACATAGACCAATGGAATTGAATACAGAACCCAGAATTGGACCCACAAATGTATGACCAACTAATCTTTAACAAAGCAGGAAAGAGTATCCAATGGAAAAAAAGACAGTCTCTTTAGCAAATGGTGATGGGAGAACTGGACAGCAATATGCAGAAGAATGAAACTGGACCACTTTCTTACACCAGACACAAAAAATAAACTCAAAATGGATGAAAGACCTAAATGTGAGACAGGAAGCCATCAAAACCCCTGAAGAGAAAGCAGGCAACAACCTCTTTGACCTCGGTCACAGCAACTGGAAAGGGAATTAAAAGCAAAAATGAACTATTGGGACTTTATCAAGATAAAAATTCTGCACTGCAAAGGAAACAATCAACAAAATTGAAAGGCAACCAATGGAATGGGAAAATATATTTGCAAATGACATATCAGATAAAGGGCTAGTATCTAAAATCTATAAAGAACTCACCAAACTCCACACTCAAAAAACAAATAATCCAGTAAAGAAATGGGCAGAAGATATGAAGAGACACTTTTTCAAAGAAGATATCCAGATGGCCAACAGACACATGAAAAGATGCTCAACGTCACTCATCATCCTGGAAATACAAATCAAAACCACACTGAGATACCACCTCACACTGCCCGGAGTGGCTAAAATGAACACATCAAGAAACTATAGATGCTGGCGAGGATGTAGTGAAACGGGAACCCTCTTGCACTGTTGGTGGGAAGGCAAACTGGTGCGGCCACTCTGGAAAACAGTGTGGAGGTTCCTTAGAAAATTAAAAATAGATCTACCCTCTGACCCAGCAATAGCACTGCTAGGAATTGACCCAAGGGATACAGGAGTGCTGATGCATAGGGGCACTCGTACCCCAATGTTTACAGCAGCACTTTCAACAATAGCTAAATTATGGAAAGAGTCTAAATGTCCATCAACTGATGAATGGATAAAGAAGATTCGGTTTATATATACAATGGAATACTACTTGGCAGTGAGAAAGAGTGAAATCATGCCATTTGCAGCAACGTGGATGGAACTGGAGGGTATTATGCTGAGTGAAATAAGTCAATCAGAGAAAGACACATATCATATGTTTTCACTCATATGTGGATCTTGAGAAACTTAACAGAAGACCAAGTGGGAAGGGAAGGGGGAAAAAATAGTTACAAACAGAGAGGGAAGGAGGCAAACCATAAGAGACTCTTAAATACAGAGAACAAACTGAGGGTTGATGGGTGGGGGGGGTGGGGGTGGGGAAGGGGAAAGTGGGTGATGGGCATTAAGGAGGGCACTTGTTAGGATGAGCACTGGGTGTTGTATGTAAGCCAATTTGACAATAAATTATATTAAAAATTTTTTAAAAATAAGATTGTGTGACTACGTGACTTCAGAAAATCAATGCACATTTCTAAGCCTTGATTCCTTCACCTACAAAGTCTGTGGGTCCCTTGAAGCTTCTGCACTGTGTTGGAATTACAGACACGTGGCACTTGGTAGAAAGTTCTAGACATTACTTAACACCACTTTGTCACCAGAATGACTTTCCCTAAAGTATCTCAAAAAACGGCCTAAATGTTGAATTCACGGCTCAAAACCCGAATATGCTCTAAAACTCTATCAGAGCACATTTCTGCCACTTCATTAAGGCACATACTATCTATACAACCCATCTTTGACCCCTGAAACAATTCACAGGGGTGACCGTTTATATTTTTCCAGGACTGGAAAGCTTTTCAGACTGTAAGTTAAAATGTTGGGCCTCAAAATGGCAGAGACACTCCTGGTAATCACTTCCCCTCTGATTTATGCGACCTGACAACTAATAAAATATGGATCAGAGAGATTTAATATCAATTTATAATTACCTTTTACTTCTTATTACTTTTGGTAATAACTTTCATGGCTTTAGTATCGCACACTCTTCTTTCAGAACAAAATAAACCACCCAAAAGTGCACAAGGGTTCATTTGGCCGAGCTGTTAAATAAATTGTATAAAGGGTAGAATGATGGAGGGTCTACATTGAGGCTGAAAAGGTTACAATGAATTTAAACTTGGCAAGGGTCTTGTATACAATACTAAGCTAATTGCCTGTTGTTAAGATACAGAATTTAGATAAACCATAGTCATCCTCTAGAACTAGTTTAAAATCCATCCTTTTTCCAGATTGCCTTAGCGACGCTAAGGGGTCCTCTGTTCTCTTTGTCTGAGGCAAATGCCTAATAAATGATAATGGGGACATCACAGACAGCATAACACAATGGTCAAGTGCATAGGCAAGGAGGAAGACGGCTTTTGTGTTAACCTTGACCTCAGTTTCCTCATCTGCAAAACGGAGATAAATCAGAGTACCTACCTTTAGCATTGGCAGAGGATTTAATGAGGTAACACACGTGAAGCTTGACACACCTTATATATGTCAAAGAATGTCAACTATCATGACAATAGTGACAGAGGAACAGCAGTGGATCTGGGTGTGAAGGTCTTGTATGCAGCAACATTGTAAAATAGACAGTGTGGTCAATAAGCCTAATGTGCTGCCCTTTCTGGTGGCCTTTATATTTAATTTAGTAACTACCATTTACCAAGCATGCACTGAATACCAGGCCTACATAATCTTATCAAATCGTCCCAGTCACCCTGAGAAGTAACAGTACTTGTACCAGTAGTGGTCGTAATAACTGTTGTAGTGGTAAAATCAGAATGAAATTATACCTGCCAGTTTCTGAGTATTACTGTGCCTGGCACGGTGATAAGCTTGCTACCTACATGACCTCATGTAACCCGCTCCCCTCTTAGCAAACCTATAAGATTAGAATGATAATTACTGTCATTTTCGAGAATGTGAGCTACAGTCCAGAGGGCTAAGTAACAAGTCCAAGATGGGATGGTCTGCATGTGGGAAAGCTGAGACTGGAACCAGGTTCCACGAATCCAGGTTCCACGACAGCTCAGGTCTACTGTCTTGGGAATTAGAACTTGAAAACAGAGTATGTTTTCATAGTAACATACTGTTACTTTTCACTAACAGTAAAAATATGAACTGGGTGATTACCTAAATGAGGGCTGGGGGTGGGATGAGGAAAACGAGGTGCCTAGGATACAAAATCCAATATGGCGCTGTCTCAGGAAGAACCCAGAAGAGCTGGGATGGAGGTGGAATCTCCTATGTGTGTCACCGGGAATCGTGGCAAATGGGGTCACCCATCCTTCTACCCTTGGCTTTCAAAACCTATGTTTTCTGCCCACTGGGGACACAACATCAAATAGTAGATCCGATTTAGGGTGTATGTTGAACCCTGGATGATGGCATCCCATCCTCTCAGGTTATCATCTCGAGCAGATCCTTCAGTTGCCATCTTCAAAAGTCCATTCTTTCCTCGATCAGTCTGGCAGCTTTAGTGGCTGCAGAAAGCAATGTGTCCACAGTCACACCTCTATTACTGGAAAGCGGTCCACCACCACGTCATGCAAGATTCTGTGCTCATGGATCAAATATTGTAAAGCCTTGGGACACGCTTCTGGCAGAGACCCTGTGAGCAAAGACAAGAAAGCTATCCTGAAGTAGATATTGAAACCAGTCAAGATGAAATGTTGTGCCTTCCATGTAGGAAGGGGACCAATGTAATCATTTTACCACCACGTGGCTGATTGGACTCCTCATGGTATGGTACTCTATCAGGGGCTCAGCATGCACTGATGCTGGAAGATATGACATCCAGCGGTAGCAAGAGCTGGCTCAGCCTTGTCGATCAAAGAGTCCTGGTTGTTGGGCCCATGCATACTTTCCATCCCTGCCACCATAGCTTCTTCATCACACACTTGTGCCAGCACGGAAGGCCAGTGACAGATACTGGCTGACATCAACTAGCCGAGTCATTCTGTCTCCTTGATTATTTAGTGCTCCTCCCTGGTGGCTGCTCCTTGATGGGCATCAACATGCAATACAAGGATTTTTATACTTTGCACCTACTCCCATAATTGAGCCACATGCCATTTTCCCAAATCATCTCAAACCCATTGTTCTAATCCTTCTCCTTCCAGTCCCCCAACCAACCATCCAAACCATCCAAACCAATCTTCACAATCCAAGAGTCTCTATTATATCCTTTCAACACAAAGTGCATAATGGAGTGCACCGTCCAAAGCTCTGCCATTAGGAGGATTTCTCTTCACTACTGTTTTCTGGAACATCCCAAAGCATGCAACAGCTTGCTCCCAAAAAATGGGCCAGCTCATCCATGAAACAAATCTGTTCCCTTTTGTTCTTTATCAGCTGGTCACAGGAGAACCTCCAAGTAGCCACAGGTGTGAGCTGATGGATGAGCAACGGTATAACCCTGGCGAATGACACGGGGGACTGGGCCACCTGCTCATGGAGTTTACTTGCTTTGCCTCTGGCCTTGCTCCTCCCCGATCCCAGATATTCGATGCATAATCTTACAGTGCATTTCTGCTGAGCCTTATAGATCTTAGATCATTATGGGTAGCCTTGGCCACATGGTCCCTTCGTATCCCAGGATCAGGAACCTCATCTCTACCAAGGTCAGTAGCATGCCAGGAGCTATTTTTTAAATGGTTAATAATGCTCTGCTGAAGATAGCCTGGCTGTCCTCCAGAAACCTAGGGCCCTGCATTACTATTTTCCTACTGGAGTTTTCCATAAACTCCATTTTGCATCCTTCCTCACAGCAAATACTTCCATTGCCATATGGGCTGTCAGATCATCTGACCCAAACAGTGGGACAACTACACGGAAGTCTGGATCTCTGCAGGGCCTTTTTCTGCTCTGGGCCCTACTCACAGCTGGAAGCTCTGAAATTATGATGCCCATTCAGTTTCCCGTCTTGAGAAAAGGGAGCCAAGCCTTTATCCCTCCTTGACAACAGTCATTGGATACAGGCTTCCCCCCGGGACAAAGAAGCTCTCTTCAGCTAAAGGAAACCCAGAGAGCAACTCAACTGAGAGCCATCCACCACCAACACTTCCAGTGACTAAAGAAGAAAATGGTTCAGTCTTGAAAGGGGGACCTTGGTGACAAACCACCTTGCCTAAAGGAAGTTGGCACAGACAGAAGAACTGGGCAGAGCATGGCAAAGGTAGAAGCCCATACACTCAAGTGAGAGAGAGAATCAGAGAGACAGACACACTGCCTGTTTTCTGAGTTCTTGACTAGAATTGGCTTCTGCAAGTATCCCCTGCCTTTAAAATACTCATTTTTTCACAAACTAACCTCATTGGGTTTCTATTCCTTGCCACTAAACATTCTATGAGTGTCTGTAGAATTTTATACCTATTGGCTGGAAGTAATTTGGATGAAATAGTAGGAATTCAAACTTCATGGTTTGGGAATGCAGTTCAAATATGAGCACAGTACATTCATTGTTCTTTTAAAGGGTCCTTTTAGTTTTAGTTCGGTATAACATGAGATAGGAACTGAAAAGGGCACATGAAACCAAGAGTCTGACTAAATATTAAGACAACCTCAAAATTAACTCAAGTAACTTAAGGGCTTTATTTCATCAAAAACATGGCTCTAATAACATACATACAGTTTATTTCCTAAAGACCATATAATACAAGATGTGAGGGGCACATGGGTGGTGCAGTTGGTTACATGCCCAACTCTTGATTTCAGCTCAGGTCATGACCTCATGGTTCGTGAGTTTGAGCCCCAAATCAGGCTCTGTACTGACTATTCAGAGCCTGCTTGGGATTCTCTCTCTTTCCCTCTCTCCCCCTCCTCTGCTCTCTCTCTCTCTCTCAAAATAAACAAAATAAACTTTAAAAAAATACAAGATTTGTGTATTGTCAAAAATTTTTTCAGAGCACAAATCAGAGATATGGTCACTATAAGACCATTACCTGTGATGATTTATGAAATTATCTTAAAAAACAAGATCTGTGTTACCTTTAGTCCCCATTAATTGATAACACTATTATTATTGGTATTGGTATTGTTGTATCAGTTAGCTATTGCTGGGTAACAAACCACTCCAAACCTCAGCTTAACAGAACAAGCATTTATTATTGCTCATGCATCTAAGGGTCAGCTGAGAAGTTTGTCTGGTCTCTGCCATGCTTACTCATACTGCTAAGGTCAGCTGAACATCAAGTGGGTGGTGCTGCTTGGTTGGGCTCTCTCACACATTTCTAGTCAAGGATGACCTCCACTGGAACCACTGGACTCTTCTATATTGATATTTATCTTCTAGGAGGCTAGCCTGGGCTTATTCTCATGGCAGAGGCATGGATCCAAGAGACTGGGTTGGAAGTATTTAATCCCTCCTGAAACCTAAGCTTGAACAGGTATAGAGTCACATCCATCACATTCCACTAGCCAAAACAAGGGGCAAAGCAAGCCCTTATTCAGACTGGAAAGTCAAAATTCAAGGGGCATGAATACAGAAAGGAGAATTTTTGTAGAGTCATCCTTATCTACCACAGCTATAAAGCCTATCTCCTATTTAACCACTTGCTAACTGTGTGACTGTAAATAATTTAATTACCCTGCCTGCTCCTTATTTTCTCAGGTATAAAATAGATAATAATATAAACCCTACCTCAATGTTGTAAGTACTAAATGAGGCAACACATAAAGTGAACATCACAACGTCTGGAGCATATTCAAGAGATACTAGCTATTATTTCTTCTTGATATTATTTATAAACTCCCTCATGCCTAAATTAACACTTTCTTTGTAGACCCATGAGTGGGGATGGGCCTGGATGAAGGGGAGATGACAGTGTGCTCAGAACTGGGGAATAAATGCCTTGACAATATAACCCAAATTCTCTCTGGCCTAAGCTATTTCTTGGTGAGTAGATAATTCTATCAATTATTTCATGCCAAAATAAA
Source organism: Panthera tigris (assembly GCF_018350195.1). NCBI lineage: Eukaryota > Metazoa > Chordata > Mammalia > Carnivora > Felidae > Panthera > Panthera tigris. The sequence goes on along the minus strand of NC_056662.1, from coordinate 6,740,096 downwards.
AACTTCACAAATGGTTATGTAAGATGGGAAGACAGAGTTCAAAGTGCAGCTACAAAGATGTCAAAAACAAAAGCTGGATGGATTTGAAAATAAATGCACTGCTTTTGCACTTGGCTTTATTTGCATATTTCATTGGTATTCTGTATTAGTACAGAACAGTAGCTAACCTAATCTAAATTTCCAGCTTGTAGAACAACTAGGTTACTAACAGGGCACAGGCACTTTAAAAAATGTTCTAAATGAAGGGAAACTCTTCGGGGCACTTGGTGGCTCAGTCAGTTAAGCGTCGGACTTCAGCTCAGGTCATGATCTCACAGTTCCTGCGTTCAAGCCCATGTTGGGCTCTGTGCTGATGGCTTGGCGCCTGGATCCTGCTTCGGATTCTGTGTCTCCCTCTCTCTCTGCCCCTCCCCTGCTCATCCTCTCTGTCTCAAAAACAAATTAAAAAAAAAAAAAAAACAGTTAAAAAAATTCTAAATGAAGGGAAACTCTTCTATCCTAATTGAGAACAGTCAGAGAAGGTTATGGGCAAAAACAGACTGATTTCCAAATACAGCATTTTATCCTCATAGAGAGCCCCTTTAGCAAGCTCACATCACTTTGGACTTTGAATTCTTTGCTCAGTAGTTTCTTTCACCTCCACTACTGGATCAGCATTTATTCTTCAAGTTCTCTTCCTTTTCATGATGACGAATTGAACTAAAAATTTAAAAACAAAAGGTATGCATGTATACTAGAAAATGTGTTTGAACATCAACATAAAGTTAAATATAGTAAAAATATGATTTCCTATTATGAACAACTAGTTGCCCACCAATTGGCTAACAGAGATAAAATGGACCAAATCCTTGAAAGGTAGAAACTGTAAACTTCAGAAGGAGACATTCATAAACTGGATACACCTACATCTATTAACTGAATCAAAAACTAATAACCTTCCAAGAAAGAAAGCACCAAGCCCAGATGGTTTCACTGGTGAATTGAACCAAAGACTGAAGAAAGAAATGACACCAAGCTTCCACAATCTACTCAAGAAAAGAGAAGCAGAAAGAACACTAACTCATTCCATGAAAACAGAATTTCCCTAATACAAAAACTAGGTGAAGAAATTATAGGAAAGGAAAACTACAGACCAACATCTCTCGTGCACAAAGATGCAAAAATCCTCAACAAATATTAGCAAATCAAATGCAAATATAAAAAGAATGCCACAACTGAGTGAGATTTATTCCAGATACAGAAGTCTGGTTAATATTTGAAAATCAATCAGTGTAATTCACTACATCAGTAAGCTAAAGAAGAAAACTCACATAATCATATCAACTGATATAGATAAAGCACTTGACAAAGTCCAACACCCATTCACAATAAAAACTCTCAGCAAAGAAAGGATAGAGAGGAAATTTCTCAATTTCTCAATTAAATTAAAGCATAACTATAGTATATATATATATATTAACTATAGTATATATATATATATATATTAACTATAGTATATATATATATTAACTATAGTATATATATATATATATTAACTATAGTTAATATATATATATTAACTATAGTATATATATATATATTAACTATAGTATATATATATATATATTAACTATAGTATATATATATATTAACTATAGTATATATATATATATATTAACTATAGTATATATATATATTAACTATAGTATATATATATATATATATATATATATATATATATATACTGCTAACATCATACTTAATGATGAAAAAGTAGATATTCCCCCCTAAGACTCAGAATAAAGCAATTTGTCCTCTCTTGCTACTCCCATTCAACACCATACTACAAGTCCTTGCAATAAGACAAGAAAAGGAAATAAACGGTATATAGATGGAAAGAAAGAAATAAAACTGTCTTTATTCATAATTGACAGGATTATCTATGTAGAAAATCTGAAAGGATTGACAAAACAAACAAAAAAACGACACTGAAACTAATAAGCAAGTATAGAAAAAGAAAGATTTCAGGATACAAGATTAATAGACAATGGCCACTTTCAGTCTTATATAACAGCAACTGGAATTTAAAACTATGAAACAATATCATTTACAAAAGTACCCAAAATAAGTGAAATACTTGAGGATAAATGTAACCATATATAAGCAGGATCCATATGTAAAGAACAAAAACTCTGAGGAAAGAAATCAAGGAAAAGCTACATAAATGGAGACATATTCCATATTCATGGATTGGAAGATTCAGTATTCTTAAGATGTTAATTCTCTACAATCTGATCTATAGACTCAGTGTAATTCTAATCAATATCACAGCAAGCTATTCTATAAATAAAAACAAAGTGATTCTAAAGTTGATATGGAAAGATCAAAGTAAGACCATCACACTACTGAAGATGAAGAACAAATTTGGAAGAAACTCAACCCAGTTTCAAGACTTACTATAAAGCTACAGTAATCAAGACAGTGTGGTATTGGTGGAAGAACAGATACATAGATCAATGCAACAGAACAGACTACCCAGAAATAGACCCACATAAACAGACTCAACCAATGTTTAATAAGAACAAACGCGATTCTTAGTATGACTAAGAAGGTTGTGGTCAGCCTTACTACAGAACTCACGGTATGTCCTTAGACACAACCCATGGCCTGAAACACAGTATTTAGCCACAGCCCTCAGTAAATCAAACACAGAAACAAGACTTGAGAGAACCTCTTGAGGTGCTAACTGACCTGACATGCCTTTTCTACAATCAGCCTACTGAGGTGAGGCTTCCTTGACTATGAGACTCATTCCAGTCAAATAAAAATAATACATTCACTCTCTTTTGATAAGGGAACTCTAGCAATGGGAAGTTTCAGAATAATCAGAGATCTTTCATTTGTTATCTTTTTTTTCTTGTGGCCATTTGAGTTTTTACGTTCAAATGGCCAAATAAGAAATCAAGCTATATCCAAATCATAATGCTACCAGGTATCTAAGAGAATATTAAAAGAGATGCATCAGAGCCCAAGAATCGTTGGGACCAATGGCATGAACACAGACGTGGTCACTTGGGAGAAACTTAAGATGACCCTGTTCTCTGACAAAGTTAATGGGGCCAATGTAGAACTGGAGATATCTGCTTTAGTTTTAGCCTTCTTTTGTCCTTTTTTGGAAGCAATGACACAACCTGCTTATGCCGTCATTACGTTGGCATCGATGATGTGTCATTCCAAGAGCAGAAGAAAGAACATCTGAAAAAGAAAACGCAAAGGATGTTTATAATGGGAAAATTATATATTGAAGAGGAAGGCAGCAGTTCTTGACAATATTACAAGAAAACTCAGAATAGCAGCAATTTTTCTTGTTAACAGCACTGGAAATAAGAGAGCAGCAGTATTTTGGTGAGCCTGATATTTTTGTTTAGGAAGAAGTTGCCAAGAAGGTAACAGGAAAATTTCAGACTTCAGGAATTAGGCTCATCGGTCACATGTAACCTCCTCCCCAGGAAGAGAGACAGAGAGTTGTCTGAACTTTTCAAAAAAGCGAAAGGAACTGACCTAATCCATGCTTTTTATCTGTTCAGATTCTGAAACCTAACTGGTGCAAATGTCTTTATAGGAAGTGAAGTCTCCTTGGTGACTTCCGGTCTCATTCTGGCTTCACCCCTTCCAAGCGCTGGGTCTTGAGACCAAGTCCTAAAGGTCTCCGAGCCTCAACTTCCTCATTTATAAAACAGAGAAAACACTACTTATTTCCCAGGGGGGGTGGAAAGATCAGAAAGGGCACCTAATACAGTGCCCACCACACACAGCCAGCGTTTTACCCTCATGGCAGCTGCTGTTCACCAGGCCTCATAGACCCTCTTCTGTTCCACCACACGTGTCCCATCTCAGGTTTCCCGTTTTACATCCCTTTTCATACGATGAGTGTCGAGGGGCACCTGGGTGGCTCAGTCGGTTAAGCGACCGACTTCGGCTCAGGTCACGATAGTGCAGTTTGTGAGTTCAAGCCCTGCACCGGGCTCTGTGTTGACAGCTCAGATTCTGTGTCTCCCTCTCTCTCTGCCCCTTCCCCCTCTCTCTCTGCCCCTTCCCCGTTTGCGCTCTCTCTCTCTCTCTCTCTCAAAAAGTGAAAAAACATTTTAAAAATTTATCAAACAGGGGCGCCTGGGTGGCTCAGTCGGTTGAGCGTCTAACTTTGGCTCAGGTCATGATCTCATGGTTCATGGGTTCAAGCCCCACATCGGGCTCTGTGCTGACAGCTGGGAGCCTGGAGCCTGCTTCCGATTCTGTGTCTCCTTCTCTCTCTGCCCCTCCCCTGCTCATGCTCTCTCTGTCTCTCAATAATAAATAAATGTTAAAAAAAATTTTTTTAATTAATCAAACGATGAATGTTGGGATTTCCACAGAGACATGGAAATGGGTCTCCCCACTAGCATTGTCTGTTGGATTATTTTCTTCCTCCACGCAGTCACATGGGTAGGCTGTGCCCTTCCTGCAAATGGCAGAACCATTTGTCAGATCATTCTTGAAACTTTACTCGGGGGGTTGCCTTCAGTTCAAACTTTCACCCAGACAAACCTCTCGTTGTGTTATAGGAACCCCCTGTTTTTGACCAATATGGCCACGTGCAGTTTGTTAAATCCCTTCTTTACTCAATATTTAACTGAACACTTCCTAGGTGTGGAGAGCTAAGCTCCACTGAGTATTTATTCAAATAAAACGGATAAGGTCCCAGCATCTTGGCGCTTACAGAATAGTAGAGAGACAAACACTAAATAAGAATCAAGTGAATAAAATAAATATATATAGCAGTCCTCTCTTATCCACAGGGGAGATGTTCCAAGACCCCCACTGGATGCCTAAAACTGCAGATAATACCAAACCCTACACATGCTATGTCTTTTCCTGTACATACATATGGCAAAGTTTAATTCATAAATTAGGCACAGTAAGGGATGAACAAAAATAACGAATAATAAACTAGAACAATTACAACAATCTACTGTAATACAAGTCATGTGAATGTGATCTCTTTCTCTCAAAATATTTTATTGCCCTGCACTCACTCCTCTGATGCCGGGAGATGATACGGAGCCTACGTGATGAGGTGAAGGGAGGTGAACGATGTAGGTGTTGTGACAGAGCGTTAGGCCACCACTGATGTATCTGACACGTCATCAGAAGGAGGGTCATCTGCTTCCAGATGGCGGTTGACTGCACATAGCCGAAACCATGGAAAGAAAAACCACAGCTAAGAGGCGGGGGTGGGGGGAACTACTGTAATTCTACATGGTGACAAATGCTATAAAGAAAATGAATATAAGGAGCACCCGGGTGGCTCAGTCGGTTAAGCGTCTGACTTCCGTTCAGGTCATGATCTCAAAGTTCGTGAGTTCGAGCCCCACATCAGGCTCTGTGCTGAGAGCGCAGAGCCTGCTTCGGATCCTCTGTCTCCGTCTCTCTCTGCCCCTCTCCCCTGCTCACTCACTCTCAAAATTAAACATTAAAAAAAAAAAGAAAGAAAATGAATAGGACACAGTAGTAGAGAATAATTATAGAGGAAGCTCCTATTAGATCACAGTGAATGGGAATCTCTTTTTTTTTGTTTTTAATGTTTATTTATTTTTGAGAGAGAGGGAGACAGAGTGTGAGCAGGGGAGGGGCAGAGAAAGAGGGAGACACAGAATCTGAAGCAGGCTCCAGGCTCTGAGCTGTCGGCACACAGCCCAGCACGGGGCTCAAAACTCACGAACCATCCGATCTTGACCTGAGCCAAAGTCAGACACTTAACCGACTGAGCCACCCAGGCGCCCCGGGAATCTCTTAAATGCAGAGGGGAAATGACTTCAGTGTTTTAAGCTGGGGAGTGACAAACCTGGATTTACATTTTCCAACAGGCACTCAGGCTGCTCTGTGGACCAATAAACAATGTGCCAGTGTGTGTGTGGACACCAAGAAGGAACCTCTTACAGACAGCCAGGCAAGAAACCATCTGACCTTGAACGAGGGGAATCCCACTAGGAGCTATAGAGAGAAGTATATGCATTTGAGAGGTATTTTTGAAATAAAAAAGGCAGAATGAGATGTTGAATGTGGGGAGTAGAAAAGAGAGAATCCAGGACAACTCCCGGCACAGGTGGATCTGTCTTAAGGGAGCTTAAACTTCAGGTTCCTTAGGACCCCACCCAAGGCTTCGGCGAGGGTCCTAGCAGAAAGTTCCTATGGCCATATTGTTGTTAATATTTGCAAAAGTAAGATACCTGTGCTCAGTTTTTGAGATGAAATGTCTTCTGGTTACATAAGCCTTAAAACCTCTATCCACCTGTTTCCAGCTTTGAGCTTTAACCACCAGGTGGATAGGGCTCCCCCTTTTCGGAGATAAGGTGCAACTCAGCTGGGAGGGCTACAGCCCCGTCTGCACATGGGAGAGGGCGTGTCCACCAGGCATGCAGGGCAGCAGACCCCCAAATGGCTTCCGGATCTTTCCAAACATCGAACCCACTTTCAAAGAAAAAAAAAAAATACTCCACCATTGACAATATTCAGCTTCTAAATTAGTGATTCTTGCTATTTTAAAAGTACCCTTAATGATTTAGAAAACTTACAGCCTTATCCTCTCAGAAAATGCACTTACACCCGACAGTTTAATTCACCGTGAGCCGAGAGCCCATCTATTTTCCGAACGCAGTCCCCGCTCCACGGGGGAGGCAGAGGGTAGATACTCCATTTTCTCAAGACTGTCCCGACGGGCACAACTTTCTTTCAAGTGTGACTTTTGGAATGTTTGCTCACAAGCAGCCACATTGCCCAGCCGGTCACCGGATGAAATTCCTGAACACCAAATACCGCTGTGCAGAACCTCTTTCGCTGGCCCCCTCCCCGGGTATCACTCACTCATCCCGTTGTTTATTTACTGGGGACTAGTACAATGCCTCTGCCTTTTTTGCCCGATTCCAGGATGAACCTGGGAACCGGAAGGCCTGGTAGATGCTCCTCCCCCACCCTGCTGGTAGGAAAAGGAAAGTGCCATTTATCAAATCATCAAACAAACCACCAATGCAAATCCCGTGAGGACCTAACTTCAGCTGCCTTTGACGACAGCAGTATCTGCAAGACCATCGCGATTTCCTGGGCAAGCCCCCCGCCCCTCCATCACCCCCACTGGACAGAACGCTTCTGGAGGACAACGGCGTCCACGAGCCTACGTTTGCGACATGCACTCTGCACACGGTTAAATATGGAACAGACACAAAGGGACTCAATGATGAAATTGATTTGGCCATTCGACCTAAATACCTAAATGCCAAATCTGTGGTTTATCAATTTTGTTTTGTTTCTCCGCTATCATTTTTTTTAGGCACCGGCTACCCGCAGGAACTTTACCAGGCATGTCTCACAAATGGTCTTGCTGACTGATTGTGAGAATGATGCTGGTGACATTGTCCCCATTTGGCTGATGAAAAGACAGAGGTTTTGAGGAATTCTGTAACTTGCCCCACTTACCGAGCATCCAAGAAGGCTTGTCCCACTGCCAAACTCATGCTCTTTCCACTGTCCACACTCACTCCTTCGCTCTCTCCGCTGCTGCTAACCTGACCTCTTGAATGTCTGCTAGACGCTCCAAGCTTCATCCTACCTCAGGGCCTTTGCACTTGTTCTCATGCCCAGAAGGCTATTCTCCCCACAGTGGTCTATACACTTCCCTCTTCATCCACTTCTCTATGATTTCTTCATAGAGGCCATTCCTGACCACTCTATCCAAACCGCTTTTTCCCCTGGCCATTTCCTATTCCTCTGCCCTGTTTTGTATTTAGTTACAGCACTTAGCACTACCTGCCAGTATGTCACACTATGCGATACGTCTTGAGTTCAACTCTTTCCGAAAATTTTACAGTTTAAGACACTGGTTAACTGGCTTCAGATGACTTAATTTTGTAGCTATTGGGGTTTTTTTTCTCCATTTGTTTTGTGTTTGTAAGTGACATCTTCCCATTTACCAGTTGATACGGTTTAAGCAGCTAATAGAAGATGCCAGAACGAAGGCGTGTGAACAGCATCACCACCCTTGTGGGACCCTTTACTGCATTCTTTTTGATTGGTGGGCATTTATTATTTTCTGCTTCTTCTTTCATTGCTATCTGCACCACTTTCCACCCCAACGTTAACTAAAAACTAATCCACAAAAATATTAAAATGCGATATGTTCCCTAAGCCTTGTTTTCATTTATCATCTTTATGTCCTTGCCAGTAAATTTTTTTGGCACTTGTGTTAACTTTGCATTCAATGAGAATTGATGGAGTGAAGGAGCACGAATCTGGCTGCAATCAAAATTTCACAAAGGGGTGTAATTAATACCAAAAACAGCAATCAGGGCGCTAGCTGGCATTTAATGGGTCTGTGCTACGTGCAAGGCAGGGTCACACGTGCTTTACGGGTGTTTGCAAACCATCCTTACAGCAGGCCTATCCTGTAAGTGCTGTTATTCCCCCACACAGATGAAGATGTTGAGGCCCAAAAGTTGGAAAAACGTGGTACGTGGCGGTGGCAGAATTTGAATCCTGGCACTCTGGCCTCACGTGTCCGTAGCCGTTCTGTAATCACACTGCTGCTTCTGGGGCCGCTACTGGTTTTCTGCCCCGTTGGAGTCATCCTTTAGGAACTCATAAACACGGGTAGAGAGTTGAGCAGACAGACCCAGAGGCCTGATGCACAGCGAATCAGTGTTAGTTAGGTGAGTCCTGAGAGTTCCTGCTTATCTGGTGCATCTCTAAATGTTTACACGTTTCATAAAGTCTTGTGACGTTCCCATCAACGCTGAGAGACAGGTGCCATTATTATGCTCATTTTCGTTTAAAAAAATTTTTTTTAAAGTATAGTTATTTATTTTGAGAGAGAGCAAGGGAAGGACAGAGAGAGGGGAAGAGAGAGGGAATCCCAAGCAAGCTCTACACTGTAAGCACAGAGCCCGATATGAGGCTCAATCCCACGAACCGTGAAATCAGGACCTGAGACGAAACCAAGAGCCGGATGCTTAACTGACTGAGCCACTCAGGTGCCCTCCCCCCCCATTTTAATGTTTATTTATTTTTGAGAGAGAGAGAGCCCAGCTGGGGAGGGGCAGAGAGAGGGAGACACAGAATCCGAAGCAGGCTCCAGGCTCCCAGCAGTCAGCACAGAGCCCGATGTGGGGCTCGAACCCGCAGACCATGAGATCATGACCTGAGCTGAAGTGGGATGCCCAACCGACTGAGCCACCCAGGCGCCCCTCCTATTTTAATTTTGAAGAGACAGAGGCAAGGAAAGGATAAATCATGTGTCCACATTTGCCCAGTCGGTAGAAGGGAGTGAGGCATCGAACCCTGGATATTCGGTCCTAACCCCCTGCCTCCTCTTGGTCCTTCACAGACGGAAGCATCTTGTTAAGATGCAACACTTCATGGTGACTTTTTACTTATCTTTTTCCTTTTTTCATCTAGGAAGCTCGAGGGACAGACTGTGCAAGGAGCCTTTAAGCCACGAATGCTCTTTAAGACTTAGAACAGTAAAAAATAATAGGAGAGTAAGGGAAGAGAAACAGTTCTCATAAATCACGGTGGGTTTTTTTCCCCCTTTGTCTGAGCATTTCCAATTGGCGTGGAGTTTCAAGAACAACAAGTTTTTAAATTTGTGGGGGATTTAGATTCAATCAATAGCCTCAATTTTCACATTATTAAAGTAATTCTGAACCTGTCAAGAATTCTGACCCATAAACCTTGTCTGTGTGTTGGAGCGGGACCGGCCACAAAACAGTCAAAAATCTCGCTTTTCAATCCACTTCCATCAACCGGATAGGAATGGCCACCCACCTCTGCCAGAGTAACTCAGCTCATTTGTGACAAGAATTAGAAGAGAAGCCTTTTGGGGATCAAGACCTGTTGGCCACAGAGGATGAACCATCACAGCCATGTCTTTGAATGTGTTTTTAAGCGCAGTCCTGTCGCCATTAGAAAATAACTGGAACTTGGCAACAAACTCCCATGTCATGGTGAAAAAGAAAACTGAAATACTCCACAGTTTGTAGGCATTTTGACACAGAATTGAAAGGTCAGGTAGCAAAGCGCTTCACAAAAGTAATGTGTGCAGGGAAGGGGGGGGGGGCTTGTTAAAATGCAAATTCTAATTCAGTAGGTCTGGGATGGAGAGATTTTATGTCCCTAATAATCTCCGAGGTGATGGGTCACATTTTGAATACAAAGCTCACATCGTGGGAAATGACAGGCTCTGAAATCAGACAGGTGGGGGTTTGAACCCCATCGCTGTCGACGCTGCTTACACGACCTTGAGCGAACCTTCTGCCTCTCTGAGCCTCCACCTCCTCACTGATCGAATTTACCTGACAAGACAGAAGCTACAATTATTGTGCCGTGTCTGGGAAAGAGCAGGAATTCAATAAATACAAGCCGTCCCCATAATGATGCATATTATTAGGTTCATATTGATAATTATTATTATCTAAAAAGACTGAGGCAAAATGGGAGAAGATGTTCAAAATGAGGATATAAATGAGATCCCCAAATCCATCAGATAAAGTTCTTCTGTTCGTTTATTAAGCATTCTTCCGTGCCAGTCACGGCTTGAGAACCTTCCACGCATCATGCTTATGACCGAAAGGGTAAATCATTTCATTTCATTATCACCAGGATCCACAAAGTAGGTGCTTAATACCATCTGCATTTGGCAGAGAGGGAAACTGAGGCTCAGAGTCTCCAAGTAACGTACCCAGGGTTTTATGGCCCATGAGTAACAAAAGGGGGACTTGAATTTGGTTCTTATAGCTCCCAAGCTCTTGCTCTTAAACACTGATGAAGGGTCTTGAGTATACAGCTGGTGCCAAGCGGAGCAAGGTGGACTCCCGACCTTAGAGGAGGCCCCACCCTGGCCCCCCGTGTGAGGCTAGCTGAGTACAAATTGAGATGTATTTCCAATCAACAAAACCATTCAATTACTCTGAAGGAATCGGAAAGCCCCCCAGTGAAGCATCCACGTACACAGATTGGCAATGAAAGTCCCTGCATTCGGGTGTCTTTGGGAAGAATCTGGGTATATGCCGAGCTCCCCAGTTATTCTATAGAATCCTAGTTGCTCTGGAAGTAAGCAATTCACAGCACTCTGCCGGCATTCCCTTACCTATTAAATGGAGCCAGCTTCATGGAATTATTCCACTCCTTTTGTGTTAAATTGCTTTTCACATTTCCTCTAGTTCCTGCCTACGTAATCCTGAGTATTCCGTTCCCTGACTTACTGATGCTGCACACAGGTGAGAGACCCTAGCAAATAAAGCTCGGTTCTCTGATTGTTTGTATAACTCAGGGCTCTTTTTGCCACAAGTGACAGAAATTCAATTCAGACTAGTTTAAGAAAAATCCGAAAAAAAGCTATCTATTGACTCGCCTACCTGAGGAATCTATGGTGATGGGCTGGCTTCAGGAACAGCTAGACCCAGGGGCACAAACAATGTCACGAAGACCTAGTTTCTCCATCTGTCAGTTCGGCTTTCCTTTGCATTGGCTTAGTTGTCACGGGTCTTCTGATGATGGCAAATGACACACAGGAACTCTGCGCTTATGTTCCTATCACAGTGTGTGTTTCCGGAGGCATCTGGACTTACTCCAAGGGACTGATGTGGAACGTGACCTTGGGTCTCTCCTTGAACGGATCACCATGGCCAAGGGAATGAAATACGCTGACTGGGCAGGACTTGAGCATGTGACCGCCCCTAATGAGCAGGGCTGGGTCATCGAGTGACTGTGCGGACTGGGCGTGGGAAGAGGAGGTCTACAAAAATGCTGTTGTCAAAACAAGAGAAAACAAATGCTAGGCAGATGAAACCATCAGAAAGCGGCCATGGTGCTTATGGACAGGGTCTCACGGGACACCAGGAAATCATAAGAGGATTGGAAGGAGCCGCAGCATCACACTGTCAGAGACGCGCCGGTAAGAGGATTTATCCCGTCTTCCACTGACGGCTGCTTCCGATCACATAATACGGATGCGACCGTGGTGTGCGTGAAGGGGACTTACGATGGTAGAGGATGCAGGCTTGTGCTGGAGGACAGGGTTGTGTTGTTGTTGTTGTTGTTGCTGCTGCTGCTGTTGCTTTTACGAGCGCTGTAACTCCTGGTCTAGAAAAGTACAGCTTATGTGACCGATGCTGGGTGTGGTCCCACCCACCTTCCCTATGGCCCACTGAGTGCCGGAAGAGGACAAAATTTCCTCAATCGGTACAAAAGTGACTCACCTTGGGGCGCCCGGGTGGAGGAGTCAGTTGAGCGTCCGACTCTTGGTTTCTGCTCCGGTCCGGATCCCAGGGTGTGGGATCGAGCCCGGAGTTGGGCTCCACACTGAGCGTGGAGCCTGCTTAAGATTCTCTCCCTTTCTCTCTTTCTGCCCCTCGCACTCTCTCTCTCTCTCTCTCTCTCTCTCTCTCTCTCTCTCTCTCAAAAGAAAAAGGCAATTCGTCTTTATCATCTATCTTTTCAGGTTTCTCCAAGACCCCAAACAGCGGTGATTTCTGTAAATGAGGTACCTCCTTGAGCAAGCTAGTGGAGTATCCGCGCAGACTCTGGTGCTGACAGCTCTTGGCGACAGAACCCTTTCTGACTGCCACCAAGTCAGTCTGAAATGGAACCAAAAAAAAAAAGGGGGGGGGAACACAAAGAATTTGGGTGTTTGCATGCGCATACACACATAGTTTTATAGAAATCATTTAGTTAAATGCAGTAGACCACCCAATGCTAAAGAGTTAAGCCAAAGGTAGAAACAGAAAAATTATTATGACCAGCACAAATTCTGCTTGGGGCCTCAGGGACCTGGGTACCATGGAAATAGTAATTGTATTCAAGGCTATTTTACATGACCCACATATCAATGAAGAAGTTTCATATTTGGGGAATTTAATGATCCACAGAAAATTGCCAGCAAGTTAAAATACTATATAGTGTTGATTACTGTATTAGATTTCCACCTCTTTTTCAGTTTGATCTCTTCACAAGGGACACCGAAGGACTGATGAACTTAACAAAAATTCTCTGGAAACCCAGCAGAGAGGGCAAGCCGAAGGTGAATGGCCCTGGAATGACTTTCCAGGACCATGACTTCTACCAAGTTAGCCCTCTTTGCTTAAGAACTCAGCACTGCTATTAATTGTCAGGGGTGAAAGCCCCAGTCTACTTGCTCAAGGGAAAAAGACAGTTTATTGCATAACTGGAGAACCCAAGGAAGAGTCTGGCTGTGTCAGGGACCCACGTCATGTCATCAGGAGACGGCGTCTCTCTCCCTTTCGGCTCAGCCTTCTACTGCACTCGTTTCATCCTTGGGTACATACTGCAGTCCCCAGAGGCTCCAGACTTACATCAGTCCAGGCGAAGGACAGGAGGAAATAGATTCCATTGCTGGTAGTTCCCTCACAAGTCCTATGAGACCCTCTGAACAGGCCAACGTGGATCATGGGTCTCTTCTGGACCAATCACTATGGCCAGAGGATCTTGAGTCCCTGACTGGCCAGTTCTGCTTCACCGGATCCACCCTTGGACGAAAGAACACAGCTCCTTTTAATGGAGGAAGGGCTGTTTCCTCAAAGGAAATGCAGGATACTATCAACGGAAGAAAAGAAAACACTTTCTTCACAGCCAAAGAAAATCGTGTCTATTAAAAAGAGTTTGGGGGCAATGAAATCTTCCATCAAGGTCAAGAACAAATGGCTACCCAGAGACAGACAAGGAGAGCAACTATCTTACTTTTCCAGCCTCCCGTCCTTTCCCTGTCGTTTTACTGCTTGCGACCCGGCCCGCTTCTCACCTGTCTGAAAATCAAACCGCAGAGCCCCCCATTAGATGGACCTCTTTTCTTCAGAAAAAAAAACGACCCTGAATTTTGTACATGATTTCTCCTCTCTCTCTTAGGCAACTAAACCAACCCCTCCGAGGCCGTTTCAAGGAACTGGAAATCATACAGGTACTCGATGTTAGATCCAACGATAAGACTTCTGGAAGGCACAGTGAAGACAGCACGAATGGCAAATGCCCAGCACCCAGCGCTGTAGGCTTCATGAGGAGCATCGGAAAGGAACACAAGAAGAATGCTATAAATCAGAGTCGCTGTCCTTCTCACACAGAATGGAGAAAGTAATTGTTCTTCAGTAGGACACAGACTACCATACTGTCTTCAATAGACTTTCCCCTTCCTTAATCCAATTATCAGTGAACGAGTGAACCATTACTACAACTCACAGCAAAATTCAAAGACCTTTCATATCTTTTAGAAATCATGGCATTTTGTTTAGTGTTTATTTTTGAGAGAGAGAGAGAACAGTGTGAGCGGGGAGGGGCAGAGAGAGAGACACAGAATCTGAAGCGGGCTCCAGGCTCTGAGCTGTCAGCACAGAGCCCGACCCGAGGCTCGAACTCCCGAACCATGAAATCATGACCAGAGCCAAAGTCGGAGGCTTAACCGTCTGAGCCACCCAGGTGCCCCATAGCCTCTGACTCTCGATTTCAGCTCCAATCGTGATATCCTGGTTCATGGTTCAACCCCACATCGGGCTCTGTGCTGATAGTGTGGAGCCTGCTTTGGATTCTCTCTCTCTCTCTCTCTCTCTCTCTCTCTCTCTGCCCCTCCCCCACTTGCTCTCTCTCTCTCTCTCTCTCAAAAATAAAAATAAACTTAAACAAACTAAAGAAGAAGAATCCGTTTGCAATGTGAGTAACCACTCCCAAATCCAGGGATAACAAACAGGTATGTGCCAACTCTCCTTGATTCAGTGATCACCTAGGCCAGGGGTCAGCAAATTCGTTCTGTGAACACCTGGATGGTATGCATTTTGGCTCTGTGGGCCACACAGCCTGTCACAACCACTCAACCTTGCCTTTGAAGCACAAAAGCAGCCGTGGACAATATGCAGCCTAATGAACGGGGCTGTGTTCCAATAAAACTTTGTCCATATAAAAATAGACGATGGGCCGGATTTCGCCCCACGGGGCGTAATTTGCTGACCCCTGATCTAGAACGCCGTGTGGAGAAAGATTCTGAGGGTCTGTCTGAACTCAGGAGGAAGGACTGCCAAATCAGTCAGTGATGCCTGCCAAAGGCTCGGTAGAGAAAGGGCCGCGGCATATAACCACACGTCTGCTCTCCCTGCAAGGGCACGACGAGTTCCTTACTTCATCTACACGCCCGACATGTCCCCCGTGTCGGGAACTGTGAACCCGCAGCCCAGGGTGGAAGGTGTAGTGTGGGTTCTCCGTTGAGGTTAACTAACTGCCCCAGATAGGGATCAAGCCCATGACCTTGGCCTCATTAGCACCAGCCTTCACCAGCTGAAATAATCTTGCTACCGATCGGGCTACTGGAAAAGCAGGAAAAAATAATGCCCTTGTTCTTTTTAAAACGGTAGCGACTCACACTGGGAAAACGATCATTAGGGGAACCAAGAGTTAGCGTCTGTCCCGATTTAACTTCGTGTCATTAGCTATCCTTGGCTCTCTTAGTTCAGGGGCTGTGGACTAATGAAACTTATAATAAGCGTGATACACCTTCCATAAACACAGGCTGCCGTTACCTCCTCTGCGAGGCATGTAATGCACTATTTAGTAAGAAAGCCAGAAATGATTTCCAAACTATATAATATGGGGAAGATGAAAAGCACAGGAATTCATAACGCTGTGGATTTTTTTTCCTCTTCCAACCATGTCATCGATGGAGATTTAAAAAAAAACAACAACTTTTTTGGGGCGAAGAGATTTAAAACGAAAACAGAGAACCAGGCATTTCAAATATTTTAATTATACCTGTTGCTTTGGAGGGGGTCTTTATACAGATTACAAAGGAGTGTAGGAAGCATCCACAGAGTGGATGAACCGATGAATAGAAATGCAGGAAAAGTAAGCAGGCCTGGCTTCTTCACGGGCATGTGGCCCACACATCACCCAGGGCGTAGTGCATATTAGGACCCCTGCGTTCACAAGGGCCCCGTGCTTGGCTCAATGCTCACCGGTGGTCATCTGGAAATTCTTAATAATTTTTGAACACGGGCTCCACATTTTCATTTTGTACTGGGCCCCACGATTATGTAGCAATACTGATGCATGAGTTACTAAATATAATCTCGTTCCAGTCTCTTCAATACCATTGGTGAAAGGGATCCAGGGATCATGTCATTCTTGCATTCATTCCTTATTTCTTTCATTTTTTTTTTT
Organism: Panthera tigris; assembly: GCF_018350195.1. Classification (NCBI taxonomy): domain Eukaryota; kingdom Metazoa; phylum Chordata; class Mammalia; order Carnivora; family Felidae; genus Panthera; species Panthera tigris. The sequence goes on along the minus strand of NC_056662.1, from coordinate 6,723,878 downwards.
TTATCATTTATTCACTCAATAGTGAATCTTTGAAGGCTTCCTCTGTGTCCCCCACTGCTGCAAGTTCTGTCTAATCTGATCATTGACACAACTCCGTACAAAGGAGAAACAGAGACTCAGGACATACATAAGGCCACATGGCTGCAAATGTCAGTTCTGGCCCATAGCCTCTAGCCTGTGGAATTCTGGAGGCTGTTGTTTTGGTTTTTTTTAATGACTTTTCAAACCTCACCCCAGAAAAGTCTCACATGTGGTTGTATGCTCTCTTCACATTCTGTGTTCCCTAGATTCCTCAAAGTACTGCCCAAAGAGGGACCCTCAGCCTCTGTGGGGGCACCTCTCCGATTCAAGTTAGGTGAGAACAGCATCACAGGACGATCACCTATGTCACGTCAAAAGTCCACTTCAAGGAAGCTGTGTAACAAACACACAAGTTAATGGTACACTTAAAGTGCCAGGCCCCAGGAACCAGAGGTGATTGGAAAACAGCATGGCCTGCCTGGGCCTCCCTACTCACAGATAAAAGCTGAAATCCGGCCAAAGAGCCCTTGGGACTCCCCGTCACACTGTTCCCAAATTGTCCCTAAGAATGGGAAAAACAAAACCCTCATTTTACTGTTTTACTGAGGTAGATATTTTCAAGCTTACAGATTAAAAAAAATTTAATGTTTATTTATTTTTGAGAGAGAGAGAGAGAAAGAGAGAGACAGAGTGTGAGCAGGGTAGGAGCAGAGAGGGAGACACAAATCCGAAGCAGGTTCCAGGCTCTGAGCTGTCAGCACAGAGCCCGACGTGGGGCTCGAACCCACGAACCGTGAGGTCATGACCTGAGCCGAAGTCAGACGCTTAACCGACTGAGCCACCCAGGCACCCCTCAAGCTTACAGATTTTTGAAGCACGAGGTATGTCCTGTTCAGAATTTTAGAGCCTTATGCTATTAACATAAACAACAGGATAAAATGGCCTCTTCAGAAATCTCTACTGAAAAACCTGAGGATCTGGGGCAAGCCTGCCCCCCGCCAGCACGACCATCAGACTCAATGCCTTCTGGCAGGGGCCAGACATTTTAACAGGGCCGCGTTTCCAATTAACATTTCTTTTTTTTTTTTTTTTTTATTGTTTATTTATTTTTGAAAGACAGAGTGTGAATAGGGGAGGAGCAGAGAGAGAGGGAGACACAGAATCCAAAGCAGGCTCCAGGCTCCGAGCTGTCAGCACAGAGCCCGATGCGGGGCTCGAACCCATGAACCGTGAGATCGTGACCTGAGCCGAAGTCGGACGCTCAACCGACTGAGCCACCCAGGCGCCCCAAGAGAATTTCTTCCAACAGGGCGAGAGAAATAGGATTGGGCTCTCCCACACTAGCTTACTCGCAGCTTTTACCCTCGAAGAGTTAACACTGAACACACTTCCTGCCGGCACTGTGCCACCTGCGTGTTTCCTTGGTGGAGCAGGAGGTTTCCTGAATCCGGTCAAAAGAGAACTTCGGGGTCAATTAGAGATATTCTGAATAACTCAAAGCGTCCCCTGGCCCTAAATGGCCCGGAAGTGAGTCACCTAGGGCTGTCCGGAGTCCCCACACCCGACCCCAGCAACAGATCACTATGCATTTGGCCAAAGGAGTCAGAGCTGGCAACACTTCCCCAAAACAGAGCGTCTTGGTGTCGTTTGTACAAGACGCTTTGCTTTCCTGCCGTAGCCTCAGGACACAGCAGAGCGTCCAGTATATAAGATGCTCAATAAATACGGAGTGGATCAATGGCTGAATATATTAATTAACTAGCTAATTAGTTAATTAACTAATTAAAGCACTTTTTGTTTTCTTAGCTAAAAGTGATCATGTCCCGAGTTGCCGGAAGGTCTTCCTAGTCACTCGGCCAAGCTTGGCCAGATGCGAGGAAGCTGTCTCACAGCACTGTGAACAAATAGTGAAAGTGACCATTCCTTGAACGCCTACTCTCTCCTCCATGCTTTCCAGGTACCATCTTATTTCATGCTTATGGCAATCTGTGACATAGGTCTGATTTTTACCCCTATTTTACAGCAGAGGCAAATGAGACCGGACACACCAATTAGGAAAAACCAGACTCCTGGAGAGGAGACAAATTTTGTGGGAAATATATTCGGCTGGGGACTCTTTTTATCAAAAAGAAGACAATATTGCCAATACAAAACTGGAGTATTTAATGTTGCTTGAGAAAAATAGTCACAATGATTTGCTGGAGACTTAGAGAGTCACGCCCCTTTCTTGTAAGATCTCTTCAGCAGTATCAGGACTGCAGCACAGAAATACTTCCTGATTGCACCACGACTTCCCCTTCTCCCTAGAACATTCCACAAACTCATAGAAACACAGTGGCCCATGCAAGAGAGGAGCCTTGATGCCTGAGCTTCAGTAGCCTCAGGGTAAATACGTCTCTGCCTAGATCTAATCGCTCTGAACCCTTGTTTCCTCATCCATAAAATGGGGTTACAACAGTGCCTATCTCACAGGGTTGTTGGGAGAAGTAAGATTTTAGTACACATAAAAGTACTTAGGATAGTGTTGGACCCTAGAGAGCATTAAGAAAGAAAGAAAGAAAGAAAGAAAGAAAGAAAGAAAGAAAGAAAGAAAGAAAGAAAGAAAGAAAGAAAGAAAGAAAGCGAAAGAAAGAAAGAAAGGAAGAAAGAAGAAAGGAAGGAAGGAAGGAAGAAATAAAAAGAAAGAAAGAAAGAAAGAAAGAAAGAAAGAAAGAAAGAAAGAAAGAAAGAAAGAAAGAAAGAAAAAGAAAGAAAGAATAAAGAAAGGATGGAAGGAAGGAAGGAAGGAAGGAAGGAAGGAAGGAAGGAAGAGGTGGGGGGACAGACGGAGGGACAAACAGTCTTGGCAAATGTGTGACGCTTTGATAAGTCCTTCAAACCTGTTTCCAGAGCACCTGGTTGACAATGTTCAGTGAAAGACCCAAGTAAGAAACGGGAATCTGTGTAGAAGAGCCTGAGCCTGAATCTCGCAGCATGTCAGTGACACAGGGGTGACGACGACGATGAATGATTGCCATCTGTTGACTGTTTACAATGTCCACTTATAGATCAGCTCTATAACCCTTGCCCTGGTTCACCCACAGATGTGTGGGCTGGTTAACACATGGTTAGCAAAAATTACGAGGCAGATGCTCTGCCTCGCTTCTCAACCTCAGACTTTTGAAAAAACTCCACCACTGGCTCATGAGGGAAGATGAGGGAGTGGCTCTTAGAAGCGGAGGCTGGTGGGATACTGACTAAAGCACACGGACACCAGCCCTTGTGAACCTCCACGTAGGTCCCTCTTCCGCGTACAGATCATGACTACGGGACAATTACTCCCCCTCCCCCACATCTGTCAAGTAAGGGTGACTTTACCTGTCTTCCAAGTTTGTTGTGCAGATTATATGAGATGTTGTGTGCAAAGTACCTGCTGGGGTCTGCACGGAGTAATGCTTAATTATTAACACTTCTGCAAAGGCATAGAAATATACTTTCCCTCTTGCCCAGTAATTGAACTCTAGAGAATTTTTCCTAAGAAAAATTAACCAAAGAATAAAACTATAGGAACAAAGATATTCCTTGTGGGACAATCTGCACTTATGCTATTTTTTAGAAAAGGATTAAAGATGCTTGTTATCTATAATAGCAAATAACTGGAGACAACCTAATTACTCAATAGCAAGGTAATATTGAAGGTAATTATGGCACATCGATATGATAGAATATTATGAGGACATTAAAAATGATAATTATGACAACAGCATAGTGACATGGAAACATGTTATGTTTGCATAACATACATGTTTGTTACACATAACAATGTTAGGCAAGAGAGATGGAAAATGACACATCTGTTCCGAACTAACTGGGACTACATTGGTCTCGTTCACCAAAGTGCAGCTGGTACCTAGTACGGGGTTAAGCACTAGGCAAACGTACTGATCGTGGACCCGGACTTGGAAAGTCAGGTGCAACAAAATTAAAACGGTAACATGGTAGTAAAGGGTGTTTTCATTATTTCTACAGTCAAAAAGAAGGAAGCAAAGAAGAAAGGTATGGAGGAAGCAGAAAAAGGAAAGAAGGGAGGGAGAACGGGCTTCAGCCTCTCTGTGACACTGAAAGCCACTATGACATGACGTTAGGAGCTGAGACCTTGGGGTCACATGGACTTACATGTGAATCTCAGCCCCCACCCCTGGCTTCTGCCTGCCTGAACAAGGTGGACAAGTTATACAATTTCTTTTAAATCAAGCACACACAGGCGTAAAATAGATCAACAAAAGCACCGTCTCTTGGGAATACCATGAAGATTAGATAATTCATTAGATAAGCCCCGACGATGGTACATAGTAGACGCCAATAATGGTAACCGCTTTTGATATGACCACTGGCATCATTTTACCAACCTACGAAAGAAATCTTCTAAGCCTCTAACATACAGCAAAGGAAACAAATAATGCTAAAACTCCCCAGGCAGACCCCAGGAAGGAGCCATCCAACAGCACTAAGGGACACTGGTGCTCCCCACCTGTCTGGAGCCCCTTCGTGGTATCAGAGAGGGAGGGACAGAGAAATCTTCCAGTTTAAGGAAGTGTCTTCTCACAGATTCACTAAACCCACGTATTTTCTCATCAAACACTTACTTTCACAGACCAGCTGCAATGGCTCCATCCACAGAAATAATTAACATGCCCCTGGCAGCCTTTATTGATATTCGGTTTATAAAGCAGTGACCTAGAGACAGGGCATCTCTTGCAGATTAATGGCTCACAAGGGTCATTACTGGCGCAAAGGCACTTCCAGGGGCCACGGATTCCTTTCGACTGGTTGTTAGCCCACAGTTTCAACTACCAAATGCTTTGTGCACACAAGGGTCTCCATTAGCAGTTGGAATGTGCCTGCGATAACAGGATTTGCTTTCATACGCCCCACTTTGCATTTTTCAAAGCAAGGAGAGAGGGGCTTAGTATTGGAATCAAATATTTATTCATGCTGGAAATCTTTGCACAAAACAACCCCGTTCTGCTTATACCCAGTACAACGTCTCCATCCCCACCGTTGAGATGGCTTATGCTTGGCCCAAATCCATTCTCCTTTCTTCTTTGCTAACAGAACACCGATTATATTCTGAGTGAAACTGCTCAGCCAAATGACCACATTTCCCAGCCCTCCCGGCACCTGGGGTAGGTACTGTGATATAAGCAGAAGTCACTTTGTGGGACATCTGGGAAAACTCTGGTGCTGTCTTTTTCCAGATTCCTACCCGGAGCACCAGCAGGCAGCTCGTGGCCTTAGGAGATGTTAAAGACAGCGGAGCCAAAAGCTGAAGGAGCCAGGGCACCTGCTGACTTTCTGCAGCTGCTACCCAACAACCCTCATCGCCCTACCTGCGGCCTTCTTTTAGGTGTGGGAGAAAAAAAAAAAAAGTCAAGAAATGTGAAGGGTCCAATATTTCACCCTTCTCACAAGACAACCAGTGAGCCTGCCCGTTTCAAGGATCCTGGCAGAAGAAATGAGACTCCTAGGTCAGAGACAAAGGAATTTACTGCTCACAGTGCGGCTCATGGTCACCTCTGTTTCCCTGCCCCGCCCCCAAGTCCACAGACGGGGAACAGCCCCGGCGGATTTCATGCAGGCAGTAGCTTTGCATCACAGCTGGGGAACCCTAGACTCAGGAAACCTGATTATTTTTTTATTACTGGCTGTAAACAAATCTGTCCAACGTTTACCTTATAAAGGGACATTATCTTTATTCTACTGCACAGCAAAACACATCTTCCCCTTGCCCCAGAGGGAGACACTATCTTTCAAAGCTGTTTGCAACAAATATTCTGGAGAAGACACTCCAGAACAAAAGCGGTCAGTGCCTCTGCTCACAAAACACGAGAAAGACCCGTGGAGAACCACCTCCCCACAATCAGCATCTATTTGTTCAAGCCATCATTATTTCCAGTCTGCGTTACCAGCCACTGAATGGAAACCCTCACCAATTCTTTTAGTGGCTGCACGGTCTTGTCGTTTTCTTTTACACATAATAGAATGCTGGTCACATGAATCTCTTCTAGATCCAGAGGCCACGTAAGGCAGAAGAACGCATATGGGCTAACTCTGGAACCAGACTGCCTGGGTTCGGATCCCAGTGACACAAGTTACTTAACCCCTCCATGCTCGGTTTGCTCATCTAAACAGCAAGGATAATGAGAGCAGGTGCCTCACAGTCTTTCTGAGAATTAAGTATTAACATAAATAAAGCACTAGATAGTGCCTGGCAGCGTGAAGTGTGAGCTGTGAATGGAGAACATAGCAGGCGCAAGCAACAGTTTGGGAATCACACACACAGGAGAGTGGTGTTGTGTTGGCGACTCGAGCAGTTCAAAATGGCTTTATCCTGCAAAGTAGCAGGCCTGCCTCCGGAGGGCTCCCGGGACAGAGAAGGAGAAGGCTTGCGAATTGCACAGCACAATGCCTGGGACTGGTGAACGCTCCTAACAAAACAGCTGTTGTTGCCATTACCGTGCATTTTGTGTTAGACTTCAGATCTACCCTTTAATCATTTAGCGACATCAGAAGACCTTTGTACTTCTTACTTTATCACATGAATATTTTTAGTCGAACATTATTAAATTTCTCTGATTGCAGACCCTTTTAATCTTCCAGCTTCGTTCTGACAGAGGTCACCTGGGGTCGCCCCAAACTCATCAAATTCTCCCATCAATTCAATTGCATCATAGAAAGACACAGGTTCTCAGAGCTAACCATTTTCATGCTTCCGAATGGGTGAAAAAGATTTGGTCTTTCTTTTTAAAAGGTCTCTGAACTCCATTTGTTCTACATAATACTTTATGAGAAGGATCCAAGTGCTAATTGAAAGCATTTCATTCCCCATATATTAAATAAAAATGAGATCTGAACTGCTCATCTACACTAAAATCCTCCAATGCTACTCACATTTTAATATGAATCTAACATACTGAAACAATTCCAAAAATTTGAAAGTTGAAAGATTTTTATAGATTTTCTTAAAGTAAGATTGATTCGAATTATTTTCTAAATACAACATTTACTAGAATGTCACTGTAGAATTTCTTCATTTCATCACACCTTTCTGACAGCTGAGAAAGGTCTCCTTCATACTTGTAAAATCTGTAATAAATGTGCAGTCTTGACTTGAGCCACCTTATTACATGACCAAACCCCAACCCCCCCCCCCACCCCAGCAGCAAGCTCAAAATTAAGCGGTTATATTAGTAGACGGTGAGCTTGGGCATGTGTTTCAATAATATGCAAAGATTTGAAAAGAGCTAGATGTGGGGCAATCGAAGGATTTTTCCATTTATTAAAGTGTTAGGGATAATATTTCATCCTAGCAAGTTCCTACAGGTGCATCTGTATCCTTCATCATTTTTTTCTTCCTGACATCACCCAGCTGAATTCTCAAATTCACCAAAATAAATCTTGGGTTCCTTCTGCTAATATATTTTTCAGCTACAGGGCTATAAAAAAAAAACACTCTGAAAAATAGTCTCAAGAATTTTGGGGGTTGCCATTAGTGAGCCAGGAAGTCCAAATAACAAAAATCACCAGAGTCAGACACAATTCAACAAGTATTTATTGAGGAACTATGATGTATAACATATGAGGGGTTCTCCCTTAATCGACTGGCAAACTCCTATTCATCCTCCTTGGAAGTCTAGATGTCCTCCCCTCTAGGAAGCCCTCCCTGATTTCCTTTAGCTCAGGGTGGAATACGCATAGGTATCCCTCCTGTGTCATCTCAACGTGCCCTAAGCACATCTCAATCATTGCATGTATCCCATTTGGTATAATTTTTTTAATGTTTTTGTATCATTCGCTTGTATCCTAGGTATTAACATCTGGCTTAGAGCACAGCAGGTGCTCTGGTAGGTGTTGTGACAGACATGAAAAATCTTCAAAAAGTTTAGTGTGACGAGAAGCCAGAACAAGTTGGAGGTAAGGCAGGGGGGAAACTGCCGCTCTAGAGGTGAGGCCGGAGTAGGTAATGAACGTGCTGCACGCCACATGACGGACCAGAATGCAAAGGGCAGTCACATGTCTGCAAGACACAAAAGGGCAACATAAAAGAGGAGAGTGGGCCAGGCGGCACTACCCGGACTGGTGGGGGCTTTGGCAAAATGAACGGCAAAAAAATCCCAGAAGGCAAAACGTTCTAATTTCCAAACAAAGCCCATCTTCAAACACGACGGATCTGGCCACCTGTTTGAAACCTCTGAGAAAGTTCAGTTCCCAGTCCTCGTTACCGAGTGCGGCCTTTCCACTTACATGCTAGCAACAAAAGAAAACGATCGCTCATAAGCCTGTAGGCCAAAAGAGCAGGCATTTCTTCTTTCTGTTTAAGAAAAAAAAAATGATAATAAGGACTTCTGTCTGCAGCTAAGAGGGAATCAGAGGGACCATATTTCCCTCCGACATGAAAGATCTAGAAAGCCAGCCAAAATATATGAAAAATTCATTTATAGACATTGGACAACAGGCAGCACAGGACTAAGGAGAGAAACAGACAAAGCAACAAAAAAGAAGAAGAGAAAAAACAAGCTGAGCCCCACACGGCACCAGCTGACTACCTGAAAGTGGCTTCCAGGCAGGATGAGGAGAGCAAGCCCAAACAAATATTGGTTGATGCCACAGAAACGAGGAAGGAAAAACCGAAGTCGCAGAGGTCAGGGCGGCTAGAATTTAGGTATCACACTATCAGAATATGCACAGAAAGACAGCTGCAGAGATCTGCAGAAGCATCTTCAGCCAAACACGGAGACGCATGTACATGAGAGGAACCTATGTAAAGCCAAAGAAAGAACCACTGGAAAGATGAAGAAAGACTGTTTCCGGAGTTTACACAGGGCTACGAAGAGTTTGCGTTCCCAAAAACCAGAGAGAAAAGATTTCATAGTACAGAGGGTACCGGGTAGAATCTTCAGAAAAGTATCACATTAGTAATTACACTAAGTTAGCCTGAGACTAACAGACACTCTGGTCCTGACTTAACAAAGCCTGAAAGCAGATCTCCAAAGAATTCAGCTGGTTGCAAGTCATGTAATAGCATTCTGGAACAAAAATCCAATGCTATCTAAAGAAACATAATAAAATCAACTCCAGCAACCAACAAGAGAAACTTTGCAATGTCCAGCATCCAACAGATAATTACAAGGCAGGAACAGAAGCAGGTAACTAAGACATAAAGATATAAAAAATATCATTTAACAGAAATAGAAGAGACGATGGAACCAGCAGAAAATGAAGTGAAAGCAGCTATCATAAACAATGTCCCATATGTTCAAGAAAGTGAAGTAAAGCATGATCGCAAAATAAATAAAAGAGATGTAAAATATCTAAAAGATGCAAGTGGAATATCTAGAGATAAAAATTACAATACCTGAAATGAAATATACACCAGATGGAATTAACCTTTTGAACACACAAGAGAAACAATCCAAAATGAAGGATAGAAAGAAAAGAATATACAGAAAATACAAAGGATATATAGGAAAAAAAGAGAAAGGAAAATGAATTGTAGGACAATATTTAGCAGATATATATATATATATATCCTATACATACATACATATATGCATACATATATATGATACATATATGAAAAAATATTCCGCAAAGTTTCAAAATATATGAAGCAAAAAACTTTCAAATCTGCAAAGGTAAATAGACATATACACAATTATAGGTAGATACTTCAATAGTCATGTTTCAGTAGTTGGTAAAACAGACAGAAAATCAATAAACATACAGAAGAGTTGAACAAGTTGTCATAATTTACATTTATTGAACACTCTTCCTCACAAAAGAGAAAAACAAGGACTTGGAAAACAAGAACTTAAATCCCCCCAGAAAATATTTGGTAATTGAGCCACACACTACTGGGGCCCCTGAGTGGCTCAGTCAGTTAAGCATCCGACTCTCGATTTCAGCTCGGGTCATAAATTGAGTCTGTTAAGCACTGAGCCTGCTTGGGATTCTCTCTCTCTGCCCCTCACCTGCTTGTGAGCATGCATGCACGCTCTGTCTCTCTCTCTCAAAATAAATAAATAAATTTTAAAAAAATTTTCATGAACCACACACTTCCAAATACCCCATATGTTTAGGGAAAAAATCACAAAGGAAACTGGAAAATCTTTTAAGTTGAATGTGAATGAAAGCAGAATACATTAAAAAATTGTGGGATGCAACTAAAGCAGCAAGTACAGAGAAATTTATAGCATTAAGTTGCCAATATCAGAAAAGAAGGTCTGAAATTCATCATGTAAATTTCCTCCTTTAAAATATTTGAAGAACAATATTAACTCCAAAAAAGGCAGAAGGAAAAAAGAATAAAGGGCAGAAAGCCCTTTAAATGGAAAAGAGCAGAAATCTCATGAAATGGAAAAGAGAAAAAGAGAAAATCAATGGAACAAAATGTGGTTCTTTGGGAAGATTTTTCAAAATTGAAAGTTTTCTGACTCAACTTAGCAAGAAAAAGAGAGAAAACACAAATCACTGAGACCAGGAATGTAACAGGTGGCATCTCTACAGTTCATAAAGAGAAGGATAATAAGGGAATATTATGAGCAACATTATGCCATTAAATTTGACAACTTAGATGAAATGGAAAAACACTTGCAAGATACAAACACAAAATATTACTCAAGAAGACACTCATAATCCAAATATCCCTACATCTATTAATGGAGTTGAATTCATACTTTAAAACCTCTCCACAAGGAAAACTCCAGGCCAGGTTGCTTCACTGGTGAATTCTATACAGTCTTAAAAAAAAAAAAAAAAAAAAAAAAAAAAAATATATATATATATATATATATATATATGAATATACATATATATACATATATATATGAATACATACATACACACGCACACATACACACGCACACACACACACACATATATATATGAATGAGGCGGTCACACATCCTAAGTCATTCCAGGAAACCAGCATTAGCCCATTAACAAAGCCAATAAAGACACTATTTTAAAAAGAAAACTACCACGCACACGCATACCTTGTGTATGGATGCCGAAAATCCTTAACGAAATCTTAGAACATTGAATCTAATATGTGAGCCAAATGAGATTCATCTCAATAATATAAGGTCGTTATAACTTTTGAAAAGCAATCAATGTAGTTGATTTAGCCGACTGAAGATGAAAAACCTGATCATGTCAAAAGATGCAGAAAAACATTTCACAAAATTCCACAGCTAATTCATAATACAAAAAATAAAACAAACACAAAACTCGCAGCAACCTGGGAATCGAAAGGAATCTCTTCAACCTGATAAAAGGCACGTGTGGAAAACCTAGAGCCAACAACACACTGAAATGGCAAAAAACTAAACCTTTACCCTTAATATCAGGAACAAAGCAAAGGGGCCTGTCCTCATGTATTATAATTGGAGGTTCTCCCCACTGTAATGTAACATAAACAAGTAGTATGTATATGGATTGTAAAAGAAGAAAAGGTTTGTTTACTGATACACAACATGGTAGAAAATCCCAAAGAATCTACTAAAAATAACCAACAGAACTAATAATTGAGCTTCGAAAAGTTTCAAGATTCAGGGTCAATGGATAAAAATCACTTAGATTTCTAAATACTAGAATTGAACAACTGGAAATTGAAATCTTAAAAATACTAATTAGAGGGGCGCCTGTATGGCTCAGTCAGTTAAGCATCCAACTTCGGCTGAGGTCATAATCTCACCTTTTGTGAGTTCGAGCCCCACGTCAGGCTCTGTGCTGACAGCTCAGAGCCTGGAGCCTGCTTCAGATTCTATGTCTTCCTCTCTCTCTCTCCCCCTCCCCCACTCACACTCTGTCTCTCTCTCTCAAAAATAAATAAACGTTAAAAAAATGCTAATTAGAATAACACCAAAATGATAAAATGCTTTGGAATAAACTTTAAAATGAAATAGTGCTAAAATAAAGAATGCCTAAATAAACAGAAGGATATACCACGGTCAAGGATTAGAAGATTCTCTACCTTCAAGATGTCAGTTATCACCAAACTGATCTATACATTCAGCATTCCCAATCACACTCCTTGAAGGAATTTTTATTTATTTATTTATTTATTTTAATTTTTTTTTTCCAATATATGAAATTTATTGTCAAATTGGTTTCCATACAACACCCAGTGCTCATCCCAAAAGGTGCCCTCCTCAATCCCCATCCCCCACCCTCCTCTCCCTCCCACCCCCCATCAACCCTCAGTTTGTTCTCAGTTTTTAACAGTCTCTTATGCTTTGGCTCTCTCCCACTCTAACCTCTTTTTTTTTTTTTTTTCCTTCCCCTCCCCCATGGGTTTCTATTACGTTTCTCAGGATCCACGTAAGAGTGAAACCATATGGTATCTGTCTTTCTCTGTATGGCTTATTTCACTTAGCATCACACTCTCCAGTTCCATCCACGTTGCTACAAAGGGCCATATTTCATTCTTTCTCATTGCCACGTAGTATTCCATTGTGTATATAAACCACAATTTCTTTATCCATTCATCAGTTGATGGACATTTAGGCTCTTTCCATAATTTGGCTATTGAGAGTGCTGCTATAAACATTGGGGTACAAGTGCCCCTATGCATCAGTACTCCTGTATCCCTTGGGTAAATTCCTAGCAGTGCTATTGCTGGGTCATAGGGTAGGTCTATTTTTAATTTTCTGAGGAACCTCCACACTGCTTTCCAGAGCGGCTACACCAATTTGCATTCCCACCAACAGTGCAAGAGGGTTCCCGTTTCTCCACATCCTCTCCAGCATCTATAGTCTCCTGATCTGTTCATTTTGGCCACTCTGACTGGCGTGAGGTGATACCTGAGTGTGGTTTTGATTTGTATTTCCCTGATAAGGAGTGACGTTGAACATCTTTTCATGTGCCTGTTGGCCATCCGGATGTCTTCTTTAGAGAAGTGTCTATTCATGTTTTCTGCCCATTTCTTCACTGGGTTATTTGTTTTTCGGGTGTGGAGTTTGGTGAGCTCTTTATAGATTTTGGATACTAGCCCTTTGTCCGATACGTCATTTGCAAATATCTTTTCCCATTCCGTTGGTTGCCTTTTAGTTTTGTTGGTTGTTTCCTTTGCTGTGCAGAAGCTTTTTATCTTCATAATGTCCCAGTAATTCATTTTTGCTTTTAATTCCCTTGCCTTTGGGGATGTGTCGAGTAAGAGATTGCTACGGCTGAGGTCAGAGAGGTCTTTTCCTGCTTTCTCCTCTAGGGTTTTGATGGTTTCCTGTCTCACATTCAGGTCCTTTATCCATTTTGAGTTTATTTTTGTGAATGGTGTGAGAAAGTGGTCTAGTTTCAACCTTCTGCATGTTGCTGTCCAGTTCTCCCAGCACCATATGTTAAAGAGACTGTCTTTTTTCCATTGGATGTTCTTTCCTGCTTTGTCAAAGATGAGTTGGCCATACGTTTGTGGGTCTAGTTCTGGGGTTTCTATTCTATTCCATTGGTCTATGTGTCTGTTTTTGTGCCAATACCATGCTGTCTTGATGATGACAGCTTTGTAGTAGAGGCTAAAGTCTGGGATTGTGATGCCTCCTGCTTTGGTCTTCTTCAAAATTACTTTGGCTATTCGGGGCCTTTTGTGGTTCCATATGAATTTTAGGATTGCTTGTTCTAGTTTCGAGAAGAATGCTGGTGCAATTTTGATTGGGATTGCATTGAATGTGTAGATAGCTTTGGGTAGTATTGACATTTTGACAATATTTATTCTTCCAATCCATGAGCAGGGAATGTCTTTCCATTTCTTTATATCTTCTTCAATTACCTTCATAAGCTTTCTATAGTTTTCAGCATACAGATCTTTTACATCTTTGGTTAGATTTATTCCTAGGTATTTTATGCTTCTTGGTGCAATTGTGAATGGGATCAGTTTCTTTATTTGTCTTTCTGTTGAAGGAATTTTTATATAAATGAACCGAACGATTCTAAAACTCATATGGAAATGCAAAGGACCTAGACTAGCCAAAATATTTTTTAAAGAAGAACAATATTAGAGGATTTATAGAAATTATTATAAATCTCCAGTCATCAAAACAGTGTAATATGGGTTTCATAGCAGACATATAGATCACTGAAGCAAAAAAAAATATTCCAGGAGTATACTAACACAGATGTTATCATTGATTATCAGCAAATGTTCATTTCAGTGGAGAAAACACATTCCTTTCAACAAATGGTGCAGGAACAATCAGATACCCATATTTAAAAAAAAAAAAAAACCTTCATCCATTATCCACAACACACACAAAAATTAACTCAAAATGGATCACAGACCTAAAGAGAAGAGAATATTATAAAAACTACGAGTAGGAAATATAGAAACAATCTTTTTGACATTGACTTGGACGACAATGTCTTAATTGGGACACAGAAGTATCAACTAGAAAAGAAAAACATTGATAAACTGGACTTTATCAAAATTTAAAACTTGTGTTCTACATGTGATATTATTAATAAAATGAAAAGGCAAGCCACAAATTAAGTGCAAATAGTAATAAATACATATCTGATGAAGGATTTATGTCTGGAATATATAAAGAATATATATTTATTATTATATCCAGAATATATAAACAGCTCAATTTAAGACCAATAATAATATTAATAATAATAAAAGGGCGGGGCGCCTGGGTGGCTCAGTCAGTTAAGCACCAGACTTCAGCTCAGGTCATGATCTCACGGTTCATGGGTTTGAGCCCCACGTCGGGCTCTGTGCTGACAGCTCGTAGCCTGGAGCCTGCTTCGGTTTCTGTGTCTCCCTCTCTCCCTGCCCCTCCCCCACTCTCTCTCTCTCTCTGTCTCTCTCTCTCTCAAAAATAAATAAACATAAAAAATTTTTTAAATAATAATAAAAGGGCATAAGATTTGAATAGTTAACCACACCATAGAAAATATATGAATGAGGGGTGCCTGGGTGGCTCAGTCAGTTAAGCATCTGACCTTGGCTCAGGTCATGATCTCACGGTCCATGAGTTCGAGTCCCACATTGGGCTCTGTGCTGACAGCTCAGAGCCTGGAGCCTGCTTCAGATTCTGTGTCTCTCTCTCTTTCTGCCCCTCCCCCACTCACGCTCTGTCTCTCTCAAATAAATAAATGTTAAAAAAAAATTTTTTTTTAAGAAAATGTATGAATGAAAAATGTGAACCTAAAAAGATGTTAAATATCATTACTCATTAAGGAAATGTGTTAAAATTCTTCAAATTGGACACTGGAAAAAGTTAACACTACTAAAAAAATGTAATGCTCCCATACATAAATTAAAAATAAAGAATTACAATGAGATATTACCAATACACCAGTTAAGATCTGGGGCTATAATTAATAAATTAGACTAACAATACCGAGGCACCTGGGTGGCTCAGTCAGTTAAACGTCTAACTATTGATTTCGGCTCAGGTCACGATCTCACAGTTTGGGGGATTAAGCCCCGCCATCGGGCTCTGTGCTGACAGTGCAGAGCCTGCTTGGGATTCTCTCTCCCTCTCTCTGCCCCACCCCAGCACTTGGGCACGCGCTCGCTCGCTCTCCCTCTCTCTCTCTCCCAGAATAAATATAAATAAACATTAAGGAAAAAGACAGACTAACAATACCAAGCGCTAATATCATAAGGATACGGAGCAACTATTCTCACATAGCAGTCGTAGGTACGTAAACGATTACAGACGCCTTGATAAACAGCTTGATGGTATTTCATAAACAAACTACCCACGTGACTCAGCAATCTGTTGGCATTTACCCAAGGTAAATAGAAACACACATTCACATAGAGAAATGTACCCAAATGGTTACAGCAGCCTTATTAATAATCACTAGAAACTGAAAACAACTCAAGCGTCTGTCCGTCAGTGGGCAAATGGATAAACAAATTAGGAGCCAACCATCCAAAAGAATATTGCCGAGTAACAGAAATCTTGCATACTGACACCCACACCCCCAGGTCAGTCCCAGAGCCGCAAAGCCAAGTCAGAGCAGCCAGATGCCAAAGGCTGCAGTCTGCACGATTTTCTTGATATCAAATTCTAGAAAAGACAAGACTAGGGTGACAGAAAGCAAATCAGGGATCGCCTGGGCTGCGGGTGAGGGAGGGGAACTTTGAGGGTGTTAAGGGTATTTTCTCATAACTGGGGAAGGCCTCATGACTCCGTCCGTTTGCAATCTTGCGAACCCTTTTTTAGTGTATGTCCTTCTCATGTCTCTTCTTTTTTCTAAATTTCCTGAATTTTGTCCTAAAGAAATATTTTTTTTCAAAATATTAATTTGCTTAAAGCATTTAACCAACAAAATGAGAAACAACCAAAATAGCCAACAATGCAGAAATAAACAAATGATGGCCCCTCCCTTCAAGGGACTATTATGAATGTAGCCAATAAAAATCACATTTTCATAGGGGCGCCTGGGTGGCTCAGTCAGTTCAGTGTCAGACTTCGGCTCAGGTCATGATCTCACAGTCAGTGAGTCTGAGCCCCGTGTCGGGCTCTGTGCTGACAGCTCAGAGCCTGGAGCCTGCTTTGGATTCTGGGTCTCCCTCTCTCTCTGCCCCTACCCTGTTCATGCTCTGTCTCTCTCTCAAAAATGAATAAACGTTAAAAAAAAATTTAATCACATTTTAATACACTATTTAATGACATATGGAAATATTCATGCCACAACCGGAAATACAAAAGCAGCAGAGAGTACTTTGTAGTCATATAATCTTAACTTTGCTCGTATACACAATATACGTATGGATACATGCATACAATTGTCTGATTTCTTTGTTCTACGACAGGACAGGGCGATGCTACCTGAACAATGTAAAAAAAAAAAAAAAAAATGCCAAAGATCTCCCCAGAACCAGCACTTGAAAGGAAATCACCTGAACCAAGGTCGTACATAGTAAACTGTCATCCAGGAGTGGGGATGTCGCTTCAACGGTTGCTACACATTGTTGTTACAGATGCAGGATAAGCCACACCTGTCAGCACTATCTACATTGCACTCAGATGCAATACAACGAAACGTGCAAGACAACAACTTGACAGTAAATTGAAACTAGACAAAATGCAAACGTGCCTGAAGAAACCAGAAAGCAGACCGGGAGGTGGTGTAGTTTCACCAGAAGGAGCATGTCTGATTTACAGCTGCTTGAGCAAGACATGTAACCTGAGCTCATCCTCCTCTTCTGGAGAATGGGGAACAATACCCCCCATTATTCATGCCTCTCAAGGTTATGGCGAAAATCAGATGAATTGATACACGCAAGACGAAGTTTTAAACCGCAAACCGCAAATCCAACGTGAGGTAGTCTTGTCCCTGGGATTTCGGGGCTAGGAACGATTAGCAGCCATTAGCAAGTAGCAGCCTCTTGATTATACCTTTCATTTAAATTTAAATGCACTTAAATGCTCTGATGGGAAAGATACAGGGAATCTTTGGAGCTCCAAGAGCAAACTAGCTACGAGTAGTGGCCATCCCCAGGAAACGGTCAAGAGAATTATAGCTACAAGCACAGAAGTGGATGGACTGATTCCAGAACCCCTATTCCAAAACCTTGACCCCCATCAGGGCTGGCTGGCATACTGGAAAAGCCACATGGTACAGAACCAGACAGACAGAAGTTTCATTTCCAGCTCTGTGGCAGATGATGCAGGATTCAATTTCACCGAGCCCCACCCAGTTTCAGCCAATGTGGAATTGGCTAAGAACTCCTCCCAGGGCGCTGCAATGAGGCACAAGATAAAATATGTTGTATCCTTGACATGGCTTGATTGTATCTCCCTCTTGACCGTGACTTAGAGTTCCATAAACTTCTCTAATTAATGACACCCAGTGACAACCTTTTACACACACAGGCATCAGCACAGGACTGGGGACAGGAGACACAGGTGCATGCCTCCGAATGTCCAGACCAAGAAAAAAAAAAAAAAATCCATCCGTCCACAAGTTCATAGGTATGATGTATACCATTGTGAAATACGTTATGATCCTATTTGTTCCACAAGTTTTATTTAATAAATCAAAATTAAGTACTCAAAAAGAAAAAAAAAACACCTCTAGTAACTTTCTCTGGGGATAAATTGTTTGGGGCTTCCTGGCGTCTAACACTAAGAGCAGCTTCCTGCTCTTGGTTCAGAGAAAACGTGGCTAACTCTGGCTGGTGCAGAAGATTTTGTTGAACAAGGGCACAAATCAAGGTGAAGCTCTTCTCCTTTCCTCGAAGCAGAGATAACCACAAATAGAATACGGCGATAATAGGCAGGCGGGACTATTATATTCTTTTAAAAATTGGGAACAGCAGGAAGTTGATAGCTCCGAGGTAAATGTGACAAGAACTAAAAGCACAATAGGATCTAAATCCATCCGGCTGCCAAATTCGGTAATATCCTGATGAAATTATTTTTTTATATAAAAGAATACATTTTCTCACCGCCTCCTCGACCCTCCTAACTCTTCTCTGGAAGAGTCTCATCAACAACACCTTAATTGATGGCGACTGACTGGGATTTTAGTGGATCCGATGGCCACGCTTGGGCCCCGCCCCTGAGGGCCATTTTAAAGCAATGTATTTCAGCAACATTCGGTGTTCACGTAGATAGCAAGTTCTTAATAGAATCGGGGAAGATGTTCTTTGGCAGAAAATGATTTCGTAGACATTTTTCATTATGATAGATGTGGTATTACAGCCGTTATAAAAAATTTCAAGCTGCGTGCTGCTTTGTCACCAGCGTTATAAATCACTCACTCGTATATTAAAGTCTGTGGAAGGCAACTGAAGAGAAGGGGAAAAAAAGCCCTCATCTCCTATTTACAGACTGGGTATAATTTGGTATTATTCTTAAAGGTTCAAGGCAGCTTAGAGAATCTGTATTCGGTGCTTACCTTAGGATCAGGAGATCACATTCCATTACTGCTGAAGCCAGGGAAGGAACGGCCACGCAGTTGAGTTAACATTTTCTGCCATAAATCCTGATGTGAAAGGTAAAGGCTGTGCTTCCAAGAGATGGAGAGAGAAGCCCACTGCCATTTGCAAGATAAGCTAGTAATGGAATTAATTAGGAATTAATAAATTACATGCACTAGAAGCAACTCCGTGCCACTGATGCAATTTATTTTAGGCACGTGTAAGTCTATGTGTATGGTGGTCTATGTCTGTCTGCCTTTATAGGCGACTGGGATATCTCAGTGCTTGGATTTCAGTTGGACTGAGAAGGTCCTAACATCCTAAAATTTAAGGATGCCCTCTTTCTTGAAACCTTATTGATTCTGGACGTTTTAAACACAATACCATAGGAATGGCAGGGAAAGGCAAAGACCAACGATGGACTTAACGACCACCCTTTTTTCTGCATCAAAAGCACATGTCTAAATTCAATGCACACTGCTTTTAGCTCTCCTCACACATTTAGCTTTATGATCGCAACGGTCCGACCCCCAGTTTGGCTCACTGTTGGTGGGGAGGTGGGGGTAATAACTGAGGAAATGTCCCCCACCACCTGTGGCCGAGCTTCTCAACTAGTGGTTCTCGGCCAGGTATGATTCTGCCCCCGCCCCCCTCTAGGAGGCACGTGGCTGTCTGGAGACATTTTTGGTTGTCATACTGGGGGCAGGGTATATTACTGGTTTCTGGTGGATACAGACCAGGGACACTGCTGAACGCCCTTCAGAGCACATGGCGGTTCCCACCACAGAGAATGACCAAGCCCACAGGGTCAACAGTGCCGAGCTGGAGCCATCCTGGTCTAGGGTTAACCAGGCCAATCCTCCAACCAAAAAAGTAATGATCTGATCTTTTTTAATTACCACATGGAGAGAAGAATTATGAGCCCTGGGTGAATTCTGATACTGGCTTCAGTTTCATTACTTGGGACCCGACTCTATTATTTACACAGACTGAAGATCTTTGCATCTCTAAAAAAGAGGGCTCTCATCAGAGGAATGTGGGCATTCCCCATCTTCCTCAATGAGGCCCTTCAGATATCCCATAGGAAACTCTAGTGACTAATTAGAGCTTCAGGACAGCGGTCATAATCTATTCCAAGATGGTCCCTCCCATCTTCTAATAAGGGAAGCCAGCAGACAGTGGAGCCAGACGATTCTCTATAACTGTGTTACCAACACAATTACTAAAGGGAAAAGACTGGAAAGGGAATACAGAGGAGGGAGGAACGAAGAACAGCAAGTACGAAAACCCTCGACCCCGTTAATTTTCACAATTCTGAAATGGGTTGTGTTTTGTGTGATTTGTACCACGAAAAACATGAGGCTCAACGCTGTCGGGTAACTTGACTCTAGCTCTACTCCTAGTAAATAAAAAGGCAAGATTTGAACCCAGTAGGTGTGACTGCAAGCTTCATTATTTTTCCAATGCTTTGTCATACCATGGAATACCCATTAGAGATTCATTCTTATGCTTAAACCACTCTTGATTGCAGGAGCCCGCACGGGAAAGTGGTGACGGACTGGTTGACTGGTTTGAAATACAAATTTGGTAGGATGCAAACCTGGTTATGAAACCCAAAGGAACTTGTTGATTATTAGGAAATCTTCATTAATTCTGGATTGCACTTGAATTAAACGCCCAACAGGGAGAACACAAAGCCAGTGAGGGAACAATGGCTCCTCCTGACTCCTTCCCAACTGGCTTCTCCTGCCAGTGTTTCCACTGAACACAGAGGCTGATCTGCACCAAGTGGGATATTTTCTTTGTGATTTTGCCCCCAGAAGGAAGACTTGGTGGTTGTTTACAACTCACCATCCTGCTCCCCAGCTAGAGTAGGAAAACGTACAATTTGAACCTCTCCTACGCTGTTTAAATCACAGCCCCGCCGACAATTTCCTAGGAGTATTCTGACACATTAGATCGGGAGTTCTAAATCCTGAATATGCATTGCATCTAAGTTGCGAGGCGCCTTCTAAAACATTGCTGCCAGGGGCTCCTCACATCATTTAAAAGAATAAAGTCTTTCACTCAAAGGCCACTACTGTCTGATCTCAAACCACACGCCCCACCCCAAACTTCCCTTCCATCGTCCAACTAAACTACTAGCTGCCCTTCAAATCCACCCACACATGCTCCCCTCCTCACCTGGCTGCCTCCATTCATCCTGTTTAGGATGGGTGCCTCCCCTGCCCCCAGCCCCCAGCACTTAACCCGAAACCCACCCTCCCATGGAAGCCCACCCCAGTCGAGCCAATATGCACTGAATCCGCGTAACATCCATTTGGCCCATTCGTGGAGCCATCGTTCACTCAACGGACACTGATGAAGTTCCCTCTGTGATGGCGATCTTTTTGCACACACATAATGTGTCCGCCCCAGTATCTCCCTCCAGGGCAAACGTCAGGCAGGCTTATGGCCATGAGACAATACTCAAGTTCCCTAAGTTGAGGGTTCCTATCCTGTAACCGATCCATGGCACGCGCAGCTGTCCCCTGGCCTTCGGTGCGTCACCCTGTGGGAACGGAGGCTCAGGGGACCCACACACATACTGCACTGAGTGATCATCGGTTCTCTTGCCGCTGACCCGAGAGTCTCTCACATTCTGCCAGCACCTATGAAACCATGGCCGGCCGTTCGTTCGCTCGCACAAAGGCCGAAACGTTAGGTCCTTCACAGATCTTAAGAGGGTGTGATATCAGCCCTCCCTTAAATCCATCCTATGAGATCTTCAGTGAAGTCTGGGTTATTTACCAAGGTTTCTTCACAAATAGATTGTTCGGGGGGAAACACAGAGAAGTTCCCGAGTCAGTGCCTACATTGGTAGAGGATGAAAACAGGGACATCGCCATGAGGACAGCAGACCTCAAGAATACACTTAAATATACCTCAGGTCTTCCTTATTCTGAGCTTCTCGAAGGAAGGCATCATGGTCTAGTCACTGCAATAGCCCGGTGCCAGCCAACATGTGACTTGAAGTATCGTTACACTCAGTAAATGTTGAAAGGCTGAACGACCTGATGGCATATGAGACTATGCTTATGATGTACTGTTGAGAATCGGTGCCCAAAGTTTCCTTCTAAAATGTGAACCTGATCAGGGCATCTGGGTGGCTCAGTCACTTAAGCATCCAACCCTGGATTTCGGCTCAGGCCATGATCTCACCGTTTATGAGTTTGAGCCCCGCAGCAGTGCAGAGCCTCCTTGGGATATTCTCTCTCTCTCTCTCTCTCTCTCTCTCTCTCTCTCTCTCTCTCTCTCTCTCCCTCCCTCCCCCTCTTTCTCTCTGCCCCTCTCTCCTCACACTCTTTCTTTCTAAAATAAAATAGACTAAAAGAAAATAGTAAAAGAACCTGATCATTTCATGCCTTTCAATTCTTCCACGACTCTCCATCATGCGGAGAATAGAATCCAAAGTTCTTACTATGGTCGACAAGGACCCGGGTGATCTGAGTGCTGGCTCCTCCTGGACCCGTCTGGTACCACTGAGGCTCCCCCGCAGCCCCGCCCACCTCCTCGCCCTTCCCAGACACACCGGGAACGCCCCATCTCAGGCCTTTGGCATTCACGTCTCATCCTCCTAAATACTCTTCCCTAAGACATCGAGATGGATCACTCCCTTCATTTTACCCAAATTTCACCTCATCAGGGATGCCTTCTCCAAGTGCCAGTAGAAAACAGCATCTCTTTATCGAGCTTTTTAAAAAAATAACACCTTCACTCTTGTGTCCCGGAAACCACAGGTGTCCCGGAAGAAGTCTGAGTCAGCCTCCCCAGTCTGGAGTTTCTGGAACCTCCGCAGGCTCTCAGGGCCACTGACCCAGGGCACACCAGGTGCATGTGCTCCGAGAGAGTCCCCACAGCCCCCCTCCCCCCTCCCCGCCCCCCCCTAGTACAAGGCAGGGTGGCCCAGCTCCCTCTGCAAAGGGGAGATAATGGGAATCCTGTGCTGTTCCCTTTCCCCTGCTTCGCATTTAAGGAGTTACTGATGGCCACAAGATAGTCTAAAACCACCACAGATGCCCGGCCGGCCGGGCTTTGGCTGTTTGCATGCTTGAAATTTTCCGCTTTAATGACTGCAACACAGAAATCTTAGTTAAGTTTCAGTCATAAGCCGCGAATAAAATGAATCCTTTAATCATGGAGAAAATTCCCCAGCTGAAGTAAACAAGCAGGTTTTAAACAGTTCTATATATCTGGGGTTTCACAATATTCTCGAAGGAGATGTTTATAGAAATTCTAAATATCAAAAATAACCCTGCATCTTTGGGGCTTAGAGAGCCTCAACTCTAGTGAATGAAAGTCAAGTGTAAAAAGAAATGAGCCTTAATTGCATTAGAACAGCTGCGGGGTTTCGACACGACAGTGGCTGAAATCAGGATGGCGGAGGCTGTCGAACCGCCTTGTGGCAAACAGGGTGAGGCTGTTTGGGTCAGATCCAGCCAGACGGGTATTTCTGCCCATTTTCCTGTTTGCTTGGCTTTTGGTTGGGCGGCTGCTCTATCTGTAGGTTTTCTGCCTCCTCCTTGTGGCTGACAGCTTCACAGTGAATCTCATTTAGGAGAGTTGCAAGGCAGGTTGGGGTACCCAGTACTTCTGCTTGGCGGTAACAGAAAGGGAGGGAAGGTGGCAATACTCCCAGACGCCCCTAACTGAGGTCCTGTGTGATAAGAATACACAAGTTCCACCTCAGGGCAAATTCTGAATCCAGGAGCAGAGAAGACAGGCATTTTCCAATCAGTCCATCTCTAAGTTAGTTTCAGCTACTTAGGATTCCCTTGGCTTTAAGAACTGTAAGCCAGAGATCAAAACCCTTTTGTAAACTGCCTCTGAATAATGTAGCAAATGGCATCTTGAAGCTAAGGCTGGATCATTACAGTCCGAAAAAGCAATATTAAAGTTGGAGCCTTGCCCCACCCCCCATCCTGCAGGGAAAAGCTCATTTCCTATAGAGAATTTTTACAATATGCATTGGGCTCCTTAATTGTATCTAATTGATGGATTTCAATTACAAAGGAACAAAAAAAGTAAGTGTGGCCGCTACTTACAGGATGGAAATCATTCTTCTATCTTGGAAATCTTATCATTACAGGAGGTCCAACCTTTGGCCCAAGTGAGGAATTTTACTCATCTACCCAGAACATGATTAAAAAGAAACCCAGAATATAATGAGCGAATTACTGCCGGGGCCAGCATGCCCAGAGTGGGTTTTAAATAAAGCATGAATTATTCTCAGCTATAGAGCCCCTATTCAGGAGAAGCAGAGAGCCAGGGGGACAGTACAAGAAGAGTTAAAACCTCTACCCGAAGACCCCACGTCTGCTCTGAACCCCAACCCTTCTATTGTGAGTGTTCATCAATATTTAATTTCCTTTTTCTCTTATCTTTCCGTTCCTGCAGCCCTGTGCTCTATTCAACTGAATGATGCTGGTATCATATTTGAGATGCCAATAAACACTGCCAGGCTCACACTAATAAGCGCCTTATTACCCTGGGTATTCTGCTCAGCTCAACAAGTATTCAATGGGTGGCTACTATGTGCCACGTTCTGAGAATATGAAGATGGGAGAGGACACAATTCCCCGCGATTATCAGGAACCTCATTCTGGAGCCAGACGGTCAAGGTCTTGCCTGCTACCCTACTTGGCGACATCACGTAACTTTTTCTCATTTGCAAAATACAGACGAGGACCCTCCACCTCACACAGAATCAGGCAAACACTTTGAGTGTTAGCGTACATAAGCAGTGGCTGGCACATGCAGTCAGCACTCTATAATGATAGCTGTACTACTATTTTTCTGGGAGGCCTCAGACGACGAAAAGAAGCAAGAACGATTATTCCAACCCCATGTGATAAATGTGATATTGATCAGCACGGGAGCTTTGGCAGCGCAGAGGATGGCCTGGGTGGGAGGGAGAGAAATTGGGCTGCGATAAGGACAGATTTTCAATAAGAGATGAAACCCAATTGAAATTTTTTAAAAAGAAAGAAAAAAACCCAACCAGGAGCCTATACCTCTCTACAAATTTCCACTTCTTCCTGAAAAATGAAGGTTTTCTCTACTCCCCCATCCTTTTCTCAAGACAAAATGCCTGATATTTGCTAAGAGAGCTGATCTTAACTGATCTTAAGTGTCCTTATCCAGCCCCCCCCCCACCCCGCCCCCCCCCACACACAAAATGATAACCTTGGGAGGTGAGGGCTGTGCTGATTAACCTGACAAACATCTCATGATGTATACGTACATTAAGTCATCACATCACCTTTAAAAGATGACACTGTGCAACGTAATCATATACAATTTTGGTCAATCATCCTCAGTAAAGCTAAAAAAAAAAAAAAAAAAAAAAAGAACGAGGCTTACAATCCTATTACGAGATAAGCATATGACGTGTCTTCAGGCTTCGGCCCTAGTTCGGCCCCAGCGAAAACCCCCAGTGGTTAAGGGCATGGAAGTGGAGGCCAGATGTTCAAGCCCAACTGTGCCACTTACTGGTTCTGATACCTCGGATAAGTTACTTAACCTCGTGGGGGCCCAGTTTCCTCATGGGTGAAACAGGGGCCATAACGGCGGCAAGGAGCATTTAGAGCAGTGTCGCGCAGAGTATAAACCCCATATAAACAGTGATGGGAAAAATAACAGTGTCCCCAGGATCAGAAGTGGGAGTTTGGTTTCTAGAAGTGGACCATCCCAACTAATTTTTTTTTTAACAGTTTCAGGAGTTGCAAGTGACGTACGATCAATTCCGTATGTTTAAGGTGTAAATTTCATTTAAGTGTAAAATCATAAAAACTTGACATATATGTACCCATAAATCCATCACCACCATGAAAATGAGAGTTGCTTTTGAAAACTCTCTCCACGTCACTCCCTTCCCTCTCTATCCCCAACCCTGCCTTGTCACTACATATTCATTTGTATTTTAGAGAATTAGATAAAAGTGGAACCGTACTCTTTTTAAGCATCTTTCACTCGGCATAACTATTTTGAGATTCATCCAGGTGTTATAGGTGATTCGTTCCTTTTTATTAATGAGGAATATTTCATAGTTGTCTGTCCATTTACCTACTGACAGACATTTGGTGTTGTTTCCCACTTGGGGCTATTACAAATAAAGCTGCTATAAACAGTCATTTACATGTTTTCTCACGGACCATACTTTCTCTTGAGTCATTAACTTCATATGGCTCAATTACACAGTATGTATATTTTTAAATTTTAAGAAACTCCCGGGGTGCCTGGGTGGCTCCGTCAGTTACGCGTCCAACTTCAGCCCAGGTCATGATCTCACGGTTCATGGGTTCAAGTCCCACGTCAGGCTCTGTGCTGACAGCTCGGAGCGTGGAGCCTGCTTCAGATTCTGTGTCTCCCTCTCTCTCTCTGCCCCTCCCCCGCTCATGCTCTGTCTCTCTCTCAAAAATAAACATTAAAAAAAATTTTAAGAAACCCCCAAATTGTTTTCCAAAGTGTGCCATTTTACACCCCCTCCAGTAGTGAATAATAGTTCCTGTTTCTCCACATCCTCACCAACCCTTTACTTTCTTGGTCTTTTTAGATTTAGCCATCAGTATTCTTTTGCCCATTTTTTTTTAATTGGGTTGTTTGATTTGATTTCTCATTAGTAAGTTTTGAGGGCTCTTTATATGTAATCTGGACATAAATTCTTATCTAGATATGTGACTGGCAAATATGTGCCTCCAGTGTGTTGCCTGACCCCTCCTTATTCTCTTAATAGTGTCTTTCATTGTTTTTTTAATTTATATTTTAGTTGACATACAGTGCAATATTGGTTTCAGGAGTAGAATTCAGTGATTCATCACTTACATACAACACCCAGTGCTCATCACAAGTGCCCTCCTTGGGGGGCCTGGGGGGCTCAGTCAGTTAAGCGTCCGGCTTCGGCTCAGGTCATCATCTCATGGCTCGTAAGTTCAAGCCCTGCGTCAGGATCTGTGCTGACAGCTCAGAGCCTGGAGCCTGTTTCAGATTCTGTGTCTCCCTCTCTCTCTGTATCTCCTCCACTTACACTCTCTCTCCCAAAAATAAATAACATTATTCTAAAAATTACACAAAAGGTGCCCTCCTTAGTACCCATCACCTGCCTAATCCATCTCCCATCTACCTCCGTCAACCCTCAATGTTTTTTCTCTCGTTAAGAGTCTCTTCTGGTTTGTTTCCCTTTATTCTTTTCCCCCCTTCCCATATGTTCATCCATTTTGTTTGTTTACTAAATCCCACATATGACTGAAATCATATGGTATTTGTCTTTTTCTGATTGGCTTATTTCGCTGAGCATACTATATTCTAGCTCCTTCCATGTCATTGCAAATGGCAAAATTCCATTCTTTTTGATGGCTGAGAAATATTCCAGTGTGTGTGTGTGTGTGTGTGTGTGTGTGTACACACACCACATCTTCTTTATCCATCCATCAGTCAATGAACATTTGGGTTCTCTCCATAGTTCGACTATTGTTAATAGTACGGCTACAAAATTGCAATACCCCTTTGACTCTGTGTTTTTGTATCCTTTGGGTAAATACCTACTAGTGCAATTGCTGTGTCGCAGGGTAGTTCTATTTTTAGTTTTTTAAGAAAACTCCACAGTGTTCTCCAGAGTGGCTGCCCAGGTTGCATTCCCACCAACAGTACAAGAGGGTTCTCCTTTCTCCATATCCTCACCAACACCGGTTGTTTCTTGTGTTGTTAATTTTAGCCATTCTGACAGGTATGATGTGGTATTTCATTGTGGTTCTGATTTGTGTTTCTCTGAAGATGAGTCATGTTGAGCATCTTTCCATATGTCTGTTAGCCATCTGGATGTCTTCTTCAGAAAAGTGTCTATGCATGTCTTCAGCCTATTTCTTAATTGGGTTATTTGTTGTGTGGTTGTTGAGTTTGGTAAGTTCTTTATCGATTTTGGATACTAACCCTTTAAGATGTGTCATTTGCAAATATCTTCTCCCATTCTGTAGGCTGCCTTTTAGTTTTGTTGATGTTTCCTTTTCCTTCACTGTGCAGAAGTGTTTTATCTTGATGAAGTCCCAATAGTTCATGTTTGCTTTTGTTTCCCTTGCCTTATTCTCTTAATGGTGTCTTTTAAAAAGGATATATTATATTTTTCATTTTGATGAAATTCAATATAGCAATTTGTTTTTTTTATGGATAATGCTTTTGGTCTGTTATCTAAGAATTTCTGCCCAACCAAGGTTTCAGCGAATTTCTCCAATTTTATTTTTCCTAGAATGTTTATCATTTTAAGTTTTTCATTTAGATCCATGATCCAATGTAAGTTCATTTTTGGATATAGTCAGAGATGTGGACCAAAGCTCATTTATTTTCATATGGGTATCCAACTAGTTCAATACCATTTGTTGAAAAAAATCTATCCTTTCTCCACTGAATTGGCTTTGTACCTTTGTCAAAAATTAGTTGCCCATGTATTTGGGGTCTATTTCTGGACTGTCTGTTCTCTCCCATTGATATACTTATCCACCTTTCTGTCATCTTAATGATCTTTTCACACTTTGTTGATTACTACAGGTTTGGAAAAAGCCTTCAAATCAAGTAATACTAGTCTGCCAACTTTGGTCTTTTTCAAAGTTGTTTTAGCTATTCTAGGTCTTTTGGACTTCCATATGAATTTTAGAATCAGCTTATTAATTTCTACACAAATTCCTGAGATTCTGATCAGAAGTAGATTGACTATTTAGATAAATTTGGGGAGAATTTGTCTCTTAACAAAATTGAGTCTTCCAACCCATCAACATGGTATATTTCTCCATTTATTTAGATCTATAATTTTTCCTAGCAATGTTCTATATAGTTATGCATAGGTCTTTCATGCATGTATTTTCAATTCTGACTTTTACATTTTGTTGGATTTATCTCTATTTCATATTTGTGATACTATTGTAAATTGTACTGTTTTTTAATTTCAATTTCCACTTGTATGTAGCAAGGATATAAGAATACAATTAGCTTCTGTATATTGATTTCAAACCTGCAAACTTGCTAAATTCACTTATTAGTTCTAGCTTCTTTTTTGTAGATTCTGTAGGTTTCTGCATGGAAGATCATGTCATCGGCAAACAAAGGCAGTTTTACTCCTTCCTTTCCAATCTGGATGGTTTTATGGGGTTTTTTTCCCACCTTTTCTTGCCTTATCCCACTGGCTACAATCTCTATACAGTGTTCTTTGGAAGTAGTGGGAACATACACCTTTGTCCTGTTTCTCATCTTAAGAAAAATCATTCAGTCTTTCACCATTAAGTATGATGTGAACTATAGGTTTTTAGTTGGTGTCCTATATCAGACTGAGCAATTTTCCTTCTATTCTGAATCCATATGTTCTAGTCAGTATTCAACTGGACATTCAAAGGGGCCCTTCTGCAGGCGGTTCTCTCCACATAGCCCTCTGCCCTCTGGCACATGATCTTGCAAGTTCTGCCTACCTGGTTTCCCTGAACTCTCACTCCCATCTCCCCAGCTCTGGGATCTGCTGGGTTCCACCTGGATTCCCTCTCTCTGTGCCATAGTCTGGAAACTTCCTCAAGGTAGAAAACTAAGGCAAATGGGGCACTCACCTTTGTTATTTTTCATTTCCCAGGGATCACTGTCTTTCATGATCTCACCCCCAAAATCCATTGTTTTATATATTTTGTCTCTTATTGTTTCAGGAAGGAGGATAAAATTTTCATCTTAGTTGAAAGTGGAGGAGTCTATCTCAATTTCTACCTTCTATTCTTGTTTCTAATCAGGGACTCCCATTGTTTTCCCCACTAGCTGAGCTCCATGCCTAGCACTTTCTAGCACCTTTTCTCTCTCTAGATTGGCTCAAAGAAAAACTAGCCTTGGAATTGGGAATACCTAGGTTCAAGTGCTGGCTGTTGCACTTACTAACCATATTAGTTTATTTTCCCATCTGTAAATTGAAGTAACCAAACCTACTTTGCAGAATTGTAAAGATTCAATGTTATCACCATTAAAACAACTTCTCCAGTGACTGGTAAATGACAGGGACTCGATAAATGATGGGTGTCATTACTATTACTAGACTTCTTGTCCTTGCTTATTCTCTCTCCTTCTCTTCTTCCCTGCCTCCACCTTCCTTTCTCCGGATCTGTTCAGCCCTAATATTTGATGACTGTGGGCTGCAGTGACAAATTATGCTTCAAGTTAAGAATGGGCCCCATGACAGCTGAGTCATGCCATTAAGAGTCTGTAGAGTGGGAATGAATCCCAGCCCTGAAATATCAGAGTGTGTGGGTGGTTTCTGCAGGAATCACTGATGAGCACCTGTTAAATATTTTACTTTTCTTAGACAATCCTCCGTCATTCACTTTTAAGTTTTAAAATAAAGTCTCTTTACACTTGACAAAAGACCAGAGACACCTGGGCCACCACCCATGATTGTTCTAGTTGTTCTCTGCACAGCTCTATGAGGTACTTATCCCTCTACAGACACTGTGAATTTGTAGAGTTGTGACAAGTGCCCCAAAATAATAGCAGCAAAGTATTTTGAGAAGGGACACCTATTGCTAATTTTCATAAGTAGACCTTTGGTTAGAGAAAAGTTGAAAGCGGTTGAAATAGGTCAACGGAGTATCCCAACAGTTTCGTAATGGAATAAAGATTCATCTCCCCACTGGAAGTCTTCTTGGCTGTCCCCTTCTAGGTATTTT
This sequence comes from Panthera tigris, assembly GCF_018350195.1. NCBI lineage: Eukaryota > Metazoa > Chordata > Mammalia > Carnivora > Felidae > Panthera > Panthera tigris. The sequence continues at coordinate 6,693,221 of NC_056662.1, read as the reverse complement.
TTTCAGCACTGGGAATATTCCATGGATCAAATAAACAGTACAATGTAGTAGCAAAGAACATGAATATTCATATCAGCCAAGATGGTGTTCCAATTCCACCACTCACTAGTAGTACTATCTTGGGTTACTTATTTGAACCTTCTATGAATTTTCATTTGTAAAATGAGAGTAAATACACCTGCCTAATCAAAGTTCACGTGAGGCTGGCATGAGATAATATATGTAAAGTGCCCCATATATAGTGCATACCCTGTAAATGGTAAATAGTATCATTACCATTAACCCTGCTCTTATTATTATAATTATAATTACTGTTGTTATTGTTGTTAGCAATAGTTCATCTAACCACTGTCCAACACTGTCCAACAGAAGTTTCTACGACGACAGGAGATTCTATATCTTCGTTGTCCAATACGGTAACCACCTAGGCACGCGTGGGTACTGAGCACCTGCACTGGATAACAAAGCCCTGTGGAATCCACCTGTCCTGGTCTGCTCGAGCTGATACAACAGAACACCATGAACTAGGTGACTTACAAACAACAGAAATTTACTTCTCACAGTTCTAAACAGTGGTCCAAGATCAACCGTCAGACTTGGTGTCTGGTGAAGACTTCTTGGTTCATAGAAGGCTGTCCTCTCAGACTCCTTACATGGCAGAAGTGGGGAGGGAGCTGACTGGGGCCTCTTTTGTAAGGGCTCTAATTCCACTCATGAGGGTGGACCCTAGTGATCACTTCCTGAGGGCTCATCTCCAAATATCTTCACACTGGGGATTAAGCTTCTAATATACGAGTTGGGGGTCAGCAGGAGGGGGGCACAGATATTCAATGTGTGGCACCATCCATGGTAATCACTGATGGGTGAATCTCACAAAAATTCTGCATCCTCACCAAGGGAAGAAGTTCCCAGGGGTCAAGTGCATGGCGAAAGCGTTACCAGGAAAGCTAAGCTTGCACTTGGGCTTAAATCGATGTTCTTCCCAAAGACACTTGCCTGGTGTACTCCCTCACCTTTTTTTTTACATCCCTACTCAACAGCCTCTGGAAAGGCCCTTTCCCTGGCCACTCACCATCCCACCCCTCTCTACCACTCACCTCTACTCATTTTATTGGTCAGCACGGCACCTGCCACGGACACTGCACCTTTATTCGTCACTTTGTTGACTGTTCTGTCTCCTGCCACTAAAGTGTAAGCTTCAGGAAGGTAAATTCTTTTTCTGCTTTGATCACTTCTCCATCTCAGTACCAAGGAGGTACCTGGCATAGCGTAGGGTTCCGGTAACTATGTGTTGAACTTCATACAACCAGGTTATTTGAAAGAGGCCAGAGCCCGACATCTTATAAGAAACAAAATACTTCTGTGAAATTAAAAACACTCCTCCCACCTGCTAGCTTCCTGCCCGCGCCCCCCTCCCCCGCCCCTGCGCATTAAGACAAGGGCCTGGGGATTCTCCGGTGACCACCACCAAGAGCTCTAGAAGTCTCAACCCACAGGTGGTCAGGCAAGGAGCTTCATTTCCAGTATGGGGAAAGTGCTTTGAATTCTAAACAAGACCCGACATTTAACATCCCGTTTTTCTCTCTCAATAGTTTACTCCCCTCACAGCTAATGTGATTAAGCATTCAAAGCAAGGGGTGTACATTTTTATTAGGACTATGACAAGTGATTCAGAGGTAATTAAGCAATGGAATGTTTCACACAATGCCCACTCCACTTAAGGAATAAACTCTACATTTTTGGGGATTAACTGACAAAAAGAAAAAAAAAGGGCATTTGGAGAGTGTCACTTGCTATAACGAACAACTATCAGACCTATTGTTGGGCCTTGGGTCGTCAAAAGAAAGTGAAATTTTTCATTTGTACAGAAGGATAAGAAAGATAAGAAAAATCAATATACAGATATATATTACATGGTCAGTTATTAAAACCCTATTTTTCTTTTTTATAAGAGGCAGCGTCTTAAACATACATCAATAGAAGGATGAGTGAATATGTAGCACTTCAAAGAATGAGGTACAATGATAGATACGTATGCGGAAAGATGGCTGTGCTATATTGATAAGGAAAAAAAGAGTTGTGGTATAGTTCTCTTCTTATAAAAAGGAATTTAATCGGTAAGTGTACATCTTCTATGTGTGTTGAAAAAGTTTCTCAAGGACACGTGTCAAACTGTGGGGAGTGGCAACTTCTAGGAAGTGAATTTGGACCTGAAATGACAACAGGTACGTATTATTTTTGCAATTATAGAAGATATTAAAACATGCGAGTGTTCTAAGAATTAAGCTAAACCAAAAAAAGAAAAAAAAAAAAAAGCCAGAAAACAAAACCACCAGCAACACCAGGAGCCAGAGAATCACAGGAACAAACACCTGACTGCTTCGGGGAAGCAGGGCCCCCTCAACGAGACGCTTCCCCCACAGCTCCCTCCTATCCCAACGCCCACCCACAGCAGAACACAAGTCAACCGATTCGTCTGGGACTCAAAGAAACGGCGACCTGTGCCAATACAAGAGGAGAAACTGGCCACGACCGACAGACTGAGGAACATTTGTCGTCTCTGGCAAATCCCAAGATCACTGTGGCTGTCAGGGGTGATTTTTACTCTGTGCTAATTTTACCTTCTGCTTTCATGCCAGACTCTAACTCTCCCTAAGATCCAATTCCATTAAGGCCTGAACGAATGCACTGCCAAGTTTTTCAAGGGCTCTTTACATATAATCGATGTTAATAATAATGACGGCTATGCTTCACGGGTCTACCACGTGCCAAGCCACGTGCTAAGGTGCCATGGTGCCACTGAACCCTTCTAACAATCCTGCTCATAGGTACCGTCATCTGTGTTACATAAAAGGAAACGGGGTCTCTCCAAACTTAAGTGACTTGGGGTACCTGGGTGGCTCTGTCGGTTGAGCGTCCGACTTCGGCTCAGGTTATGATCTCGCGGTCCGTGAGTTCGAGCCCCGTGTCGGGTTCTGTGCTGACAGCTCAGAGCCCGGAGCCTGCTTTGGATTCTGTGTCTCCCTGTCTCTCTGCCCCTCCCCCGCTCATGCTCTGTCTCTCTCTGTCTCAAAAGTAAATAGACGTTAAAAAAATAAAAATTAAAAAATTAAATTAAAATGTTAAAAAAAATTAAGAACTTAAGTGACTTGTCCCAAGCCACACAACAAATAAGTGGTGAAGGGGAGAAGGGGAGAAAGGGAAAATTGAAGTCCTATCCAGTTGAGACAAGGATTTATCTAGTTCAAAAAGTATGAAGAATTTCAACATGGTGACAGCAGAGCATGGAAACAAGTGTGAGACCCTTGTGGGACACGGGCTCCCGGGAGGCCGTCTGCCCCTGAAGCCAGCCCCATATCTTGCCCCCTGCATCTGCAGACAAGACATAGATGTTCCATTCTGGAGTCTAGAAAAGCTGCCGCAAGGCTCTGCTGTAGGGGAATGAACAGGCGACAGCTTCTGGCACCTGAGAGCAGTCGGCGTGGGGCTTTGAGGAAAGCAAGCTGGGCAACGGGATGTGTCCCGAACTCCTACCCCATGAAGAACCTCCTTCGGGAAGGCTTCCTCCTCTCCTCCACCTCTTAACATCAAAAGCAGATTCTTGGCCTCACTCCCTTGTCCCAAAGGGACATCTGCTCTGTCACTGGCATCCCCACCACGCAAGGCAAACTGGACGATGATTTTTCCATAGATGAGCGTAAGTCAGTTACCCCCAGACTCAGCGCCCCTCCCCTCCCCCCCCCCCCCCCCACTGCTCCCAGCCTGTCACAGCGCCTTTGTGGCATAAGCAATGATTTGGCCACTCCACTCACTACAGGAACTAATGTTATTTTTAGGAGGAAAGCAATGTCACCCCCATATACTGAAATACGTTTCAAAACTTCGAGGGAATGAAGACCACATATAAACCGAATGTTAGCTCTCCTTGAATTCAGCGTTTGCCATCAGCTAGACACCAAGGCTTTCGGTGCATTTTCCCGTTCTTTACGGAAGCTCTTGGAGGGAAGTGCCATCTCCATCCCATTTTGCTTGTAAGGAAGTGGACGTTCAGGAAGGTTTAAGTAACCGACCCAAAGTCACGCAGCTAGCAGGCGGGGGACGGTAGTGACCGGAAAGCGAACCCTAGCACCCGCCCACGATGGCCAATATCTAGTGTCACCTGTTCTGGAGAAGGGCCGTCAAAGCGCGATACCAAGTATGACCACATACGAGCAATGTGGTAGATGGGACCAGGTAAAAACTGCAGACATTCACATGCCGAAAAACCCAGTGAACGAGATGGAAAGGCAAACCACACCCATGAAAGAATATACCCTGAAACATGAATCCCTTACACTACGTAGAAGCCACTCACAACTCACAAGCGAGTAAGAAAAAGGCATATACCCCGCTGGAGAAAAAATAAAATGGACAAAAGACATGAACAGGCATTTCACAACAGTCCGTAAAGAAAATGGAAAAAAGTACTCAGCCACACTAGTAATCCAAGAGATGTAAAGTACAATATGATGCCATTTTTCACCAGCAGCAGTGAGATTTTTTTTTAATGGTATAAAGGAGGTAATTTTTTGAAGTACGTTAATGAGATATTCTATTATTACTTTTCCCCATCTACCCCGCCCATACCCATTCTGCTGAAGTCCTCCGTTTGCTTCATGGAAGATTAGGAATCTGACAAATGAATTGGCAAAGAAAAAATTCCTATTTAGCCCTTGACTGCCAGATAGGTTTTGAGTCTCTAGTCTCAAGGAAATGGTCCCAAAGTAGGGTAAGGCAAGAATGATGGAAAGAGCAAACTGGATGCGGTTGCCAGTGTTGCAGAGTGGTCAGAGACGGTTTCTCTGGTGAGCTGACATTTCAGCCGACACCTGAAGGCAGTGAGAAAGCCAGACATGCAGATGTGTGGAGAGACAGCATGCCAGGCTGAGCCCACGGAGGCTCTGGGGTGGGAATATACTGGTCTTATCCAGAGAGAAGCCAGGAGGCTGGTCTAGCGTTGATCCAAGAAGAGAGTGGCAGGAGAGGAGGTCAGGAAGTCAGCTCAGGGCTGTGTCCTGTAGAACTTTATTATGACTTGGCAATGAACTTGGATGCTCTTCTGCAGGAGATGCAAAGTTAGAGTACGAGGTGACCACATGACTAGTCCCGGCCCAAGAAATGTGAGCAGTAACTCACTTCCCTGAGACATTTAAGAACCAGCCACCTCCACGTTCACTCTACCGTCAAGGCCATATGCAGAGATGGCGGAATACACAGTGGAGGGAGGCAGGGGCCGTGAGTCACTACACCGAGAAGTTTTGCAGTGCACTTGCCAGATCTGTGCGGGAATGTGCTTAAGAGAGAAACAGACTTTGCTGGGTTAAGCTTCTGGGATTCTGAGTTCACGCCTTATTGTGGCATTGCCTCATGTAAAGTTACAGAGTATTTGCATTTCTTGCAGATCACTTCCCAATTAGTGTGAGTGGTGGTTTCCAACAGGGGCTGGCAAACGATGGTCCATGGGACACATTTGGTCCACTCTCTCTGTTTGTAAATAAAGTTTTATTGGGACATAGCCATGCTTATTAATACACACGTATTTATGTACGTATAGCTTAAGGCTGCTTTTTCCCTGTGATGGCAGAATTGAGTATTGGCAATAGACAGGCAGAGTGGAGTAGGTCTAATCTACGCAACATAACCCACAAACCTCAAAATGTTTTCTATTTCATCTTTTACAGAAAAAAAAATTTGCTACCATCTGGTTTTGTGCGAAAGTTTTTAAGTGAGACTGACTTGGGTCTGAATCCTTGGCAAGTTATTTGAGTCTCTGAGTTGCAGTTCCTTCCCCTGGTGATTGGAAGGATGAAATGGGCTAACCTATCTAACAACTTTAACCCCATGCCAACTCCAAATGAACACTCATCGTTGTGATAATTGCCCTTGGCGTTAACCATTCAGGTCACTTCTCGTTTTTCATAGGATTCTACGCACATAATGAAATCACTCGGTTCCTCAGAATACATTCATAGAAGGAGGATTCCTAGGTTGAAAAGCATACCCACCTTATGGATTTTGTGACAATTTGGTAAATCTCTGGAAGGTCTGTACCAGTAAGGCTCCCCTCCCCCAGTCCACACTAGGAATTATCATGGTAATAGATAATGGACTTGCCTACAAGGCAGGCAGGCTGGGAAGTTTAAGCTTCCGGTATGCCTACAAAGAATAAGAAGATGTGACTGAGCCCAGAAAGAAGCCCCGAGAGAACCCAAAAATTGCTGCTATTTACAACAGCAAATAAGAGAGCGAATCGGAGACTTTTCACATTATTGCCTAGATAATTAAGCTCTACATATAATGAACAAAAACTGAAAGCAAAGGCATCATGCATATTGGCATTTCTCATTTGAAAGACATTGATACAGGGTATGCTTAATTAAGAGAGTACACTGTATTCGCCTAAATACGTAATGTATTTATCTGGACTCAGGCTAAACCCAGCTAAGGACCCCCGGATAATCTTCTAGGTGGTTTATCTGGCTTTGAATCATCACAAACCAAATGTAACAAGAGCCAGTTTCAGCAGGAAACAAGGCAAGGGAGTAGAGGGGCTGCAGGGTTTCGGGTTTCTTTGATCCAGCAGGACACAGATCGTTTTGGTGGGAAGGCAGGAGGCAGCAGAGGGGAACAATCCCCTTCTTATTTCATGGCTAGCCTTGAAAAACACACTTCAACAGTCCGTGTGTGTTTGAGAGTTCCCATGACAACCAAATCACCCTCTCTTCTTCAACAAACTGTAAAGTCATCTCCTACCTATTGACAACTAGATTACAAACTGCGTGCAGGCAGAGCCCGGGTCTGTTGTCCCATTACAGCTTGGAGCAGTGCCTGCCTGATAAAAGACATCAGTGCCTACGCTAAGTAGATGCCAATTGCCTGAACAGACTGAAAGAGCAGACAGGCTGGAGGGCAGGTCTCAGGGTATACAGGACTGCTTCTAGAGCGTGTGAGGCTGGACCCTTCTTCAGGTAAGTGAGAAGCTCTGGGAAATCCGCCTATAGTGGTATTTCTCACGCCCCTCTCTAAATGGCATCCTCCTCTTCTTCTGACAACAGGGGGCCCCGGGCCCTTGTCCTCACGCTCAGTGGACCCCAGGGAGGAGCATGGGACCTCACCCTAGCCCATCAGCGTATCACATTCCCCTGGCCAGTGGTTCAGAGTGGGCACACAGCCCAAGTCAGTCCAGAGAGAATGAATCTCAGGAGTTTTTCAAATACTGTGGGAAAGACACTTGTTCTTTCGCCCTGGACTTGAATGTGGCCAGATGTGAAGGTACAGTCGCGGGAGCTTTCCTGATACCCTGGGGAGCATCAGAACGAAGCCGAGACGCAGGGAACGTCCAGTTTCTGCTGAAATAGCTTCGGCCAGGGAGCCAGTCCTCCCCCCGGATGTTTCCTTTGCACCGAGCAGCAACTCTCCTGTTTAGGTGTCACTGACGGAGCATGCGTCACTAAGAAGACCAGCAAGGCCTGGCCCTTTTCCTCGTGGTAACTTTTCAGGACGAAAGCAAGCCTGGAGACTGGAATTCCAAACCCCAGGGTCCATGTCTAGCTCCCAGCCAGCGTGACCCCTTGGGTCCCTGAAAACGACTCCCCTCCCCCCTCCAAGGACCTAAGAAGGAACACGATGAGTCACACGTAAACTCTTTGGAGTCCACAACTCATCATTGTAATCAGGTTTGGGTCCAAAGGCAAGTTTCTCCCTTATGTTTTGATTTTCCTGTTTACTCCTCCACATCTCCCATCTCACTGGCAAATGGCCATATACCAAGTGACAGCTGCCAAAATGTGAGAAGTGATGTGTTGTCATTTCTGGCTGAGGCAGTGAAAAGTCCAGGCTCCGTTCTCCAGTATGCTTCTTCCCCTCTGTGGCTGCAGGGAAAGGCACACAATCCACACGGCACAGCCTACGGCAGCCGTGTGGAGGACGGCAAAGTCATCAGCGTGGGGCCCTGGCACCCCACAAGAGACGTGAGGCCTGAGGGACAGAAAGAGAACCACTTCTGTTGAGTTAAGCCACGGAGAGGTGGGGGCTGTGTGTAACGACCAGCCCACCTCTGCTGATCTAAGGCGGGCTGGGTCTGTATTCCTTCACATGCGCGTTCCCCACAAACTCAGAAAACATCTTCCTTCACGACTGAAGGGGATATTAAAACCATCAAAGAGTGAAGACGAGCACTTCCAGAAGTGCTGTGCACCAACCGAGGGATGAAGTCGATCTGAAGGACTACTCACGCGGGGTAATTCCAAAATCAAAAGGTACTTGTCTGGGGGACACGTGTGGACAAATACAGAAACGGAACCCAAACCCTTGGCATCGACAACGAAGGATGTTCCCTTCTCCTAGAAAACAGAACAGACGGTTGCACAAACATCATGATTCTTAAGCAAGTTGTAAAGTAAGGCCTTTCTACCTGCACATTATCAGCTGCTGAGTTCACTCTCTCTCCACGCTTTTTTTGTGTGTGTCTATCTCCCCGTAATGACCAAGGAGAAACCCAGCTGGTTATGCAAAACAGAACTCTCATCGGATTTTTCGGATGTTGATGAAAATGAGCTTTACGACGCCCTACAACAAATGCATACAAAGTGCAAATGGTTTTAAACATTTTTCCAGGTTTTCTGGCCACTAGGAGTACAGCCAGAGCCGACATCTACGGGGTTCGTGTGAAAATTTTCGAGTCCTTGTTAATAGATTGCTCTTTCTTATGTATTTATCAGTTGCATGTTTCTAATTGACTTCAAAACACTAATAGCCCTGCAAAAAAAAAAAAAAAAAAAAAAAAAAAAAAAAGGTTATTTTAAGCCAGGCCTGCGTTGTATGGCAAGTTGAGGCACGCATTTGAACAAAACGTGCTGTCAGTGTGTGCTCATTAGAAACAAATCCTTAGGGTAGCCGTATTTATGAAAGAGGAGCACAGAACAATAATTTAGGTAATAAAAATGTACTCAAGAGAAAAATCATTTTTAAAGCACGAACAAAGCAAAGTACAGTTTCCTGCGAGGTTGATACCTTTTCTATCCATTATTTTCATCAATACTTAAGAAAGTTTAGCTGGGTAGTTCCCAACTACTTAAAAATATAAATGCTGGGGCGCCTGGGTGGCGCAGTCGGTTAAGCGTTCGACTTCAGCCAGGTCACGATCTCGCGGTCCGTGAGTTCGAGCCCCGCGTCGGGCTCTGGGCTGATGGCTCGGAGCCTGGAGCCTGTTTCCGATTCTGTGTCTCCCTCTCTCTCTGCCCCTCCCCCGTTCATGCTCTGTCTCTCTCTGTCCCAAAAATGAATAAAAAAACGTTGAAAAAAAATTAAAAAAAATATATATATATAAATGCTAACCAACGTCAAATTTCTTTCCTCCTATTTCCCAGAGCTAGGTGCAGAGCCTCGTGGAAGGGAAAGGGGAGAAAAGAACCAGACGGTTTAAACATTGAAAACAAGATTTTCATGTGAGCTGGAGACATTCGCTTTAACTTTTCATTTTTGCTAAAAGAAGGAAAATCTTCAAAGTTTGCAGGATGTCTAGGACCTGGCCTTTTTTGCCAACATTCCAGAACGGATCCTCCAGTAAGAATGGGGCCTTTTTTTTCGAGTCTCTCCGGGAGCTGGTGCTCCCACGCAGGTGGCCTGATGTGAGTCCATCATAGCCAGTATTCCGTCCCATGCGCCCTGGGACCGGGACCCTGGCAGAGGCGGGTGGGCGCTGACATAGTGTCAGAGCGTGAGGCACATCAAGGGAGGCTGCGGGTACATACACGCACTTTCAAGTTTGGTTTGGGAGACCCCCCCTCCCCCCATAAACAGGCCGACTGCACTGGGGTGCAGCTAGGGGCAGAGCCTGGAGGGTGGTGACAGGCCAGGAAGGTCACCAGGTAGGCAGCAGAGGCTTTGACTAAAGATGTCCTGCAACACAGACCCCACACGTACCAAGTTCCGGCACACTGTGCTGTTGGGAGCTCATGAGCCACCAGCAGATAAGCTGGTGTTTCCACGGACCTTTTCCTTGGTCTCGTCTGCCCCAGGGGAAGTAATCTGTCATCCTTTGTTACTTGCTAGAAGGGTGACCTGGTAGGACTACCAATAGGCTAGAAGAGCACAAGCAAGGTCTCCTTTGCAGACCCACAGCACAGGGAGAACAGGACCACTGAGCGCCCCCCCCCCTACCCCGCAGAGGGAGGGCCGAAGGCAGAGAGGGCAGGGTTCGAACAGTGCTGGGCATCCATTTAGCAAGAATGAAGAGATCCATGAACCCACCCAAACCCTTCCTGTCTCATGCCAGTTTAAAAAAAAAAAAAAAAAATCTCATTGGTAATTCCCTTCAACTTAAAAAAAAAAAAATCAAAATATGGTCTAGCCTTGAACAGGGAAATAGCCTCAAGTTTGGAAAATCAAACGCTGTGCTTCAGTGGAAAAAGCCAGTGGGTCAACTTAACAAGAGAGAGGAAACTGGAACATGATAAGAAAAGTCAGATCGGACGTTCAGAAGAATGAGACCAAAGGAGGGGAGATCTTTTCTCTCCTTTCCCCCAGATTTCCAGAGTTGAGTTTGAGGGAGACCTGTATACACACACCCGTGCGTGTATGCACCTGCTACCAAATGCTGTCTCCGCAGGGCCATCGGCAGGAGAGCCAAGGCATCGGTTCGAATTGCTCCCCAGACTCCCCCACGGCGGTCTCCACGAGGGTGGCCACGCGGACCCCAGAACAGCTCCTGGAACCCTGGACCCCCTCCCCTCTTCCGCCTAGCAGCCCCCTAGTCCGGGTTTTGCTCAAGTTTGGGTTTGCTTTTAGGGACTTTACTCTTTACCACACGTCTTGGGGTATCTCAGCCTTTTGGCCGACGGCATGACTCTGCTTCTTGTGGAAGAATTTTTATTCCCTTCTTGTTCATTTCTTGCACTGAATTTTTTTTTTTTAATAAAGTGAAAATACCAGAGAACTTTGTGATTACATAACTGTCCTGGATTATTTTGGGAACCATTCTATTTGCTACTGAAATGTTACTCTCATTGACGCTCGGTTTATTTTGAGAGAGCATGCCTCCTTTTGACAAAATTAAGAAGTAAAAAATAAATGGAGTTTTTTTTTTCTTTTTTTTTTTTTTTTTTTGGTTAAACAACGCATCGCACTTAAAAGATAAATCCCTGCCTTAAAAATAGTTGCAGCAGGAATAGCGCCAATTTTCAGCCAAAGTAAAATCATCTCCTCACAATGATCTTCATTCAAGAGGAAAGACGGGGTGTGGCTATGTGACCTTGGCAAGGTGAGCTGGGTCTTTGTTTCCTCATCTGTACAATGGGAATAATACCAGAAAAGAGGTACTTTCTTCTGAGGAGCCTCCCCCCACCCACAGGGCCTCCGCATCCCCGGGATGTTCACCTTTTCCTGTCAGGCTCTCCCTCTCAGGAGTCTGGGACTGGCAGTCAGACACAGCCAGGCCGTGGGGGATTCCAGGTGAACTGGTATAAACTTGCAAACTCTAGAACAGCCTTCTCGTGCCGTGTTTGTGGGGTGACCAAGAAAGCTGGACGGGACGCCTGAAAGAGCCAGGCGGGTAGGCAGAGAAATGAGGGAGAGATGAGAGGCGCGGAGCCAGAGTTCCGGATCATCTTCTACCTTGGCCTCCCAGCTTTGCTTCCTGCCAGGTCTGACTGCGTTCAGCATTTGCCTTCCTTAAGACATCACTGTATTTAAATACAGATGTAGCAGGCTCCTGTGAAAATTCTAGACTCATTTAAAACAAGAATGAACTTGGGGCGGCCTGGGTGGCTCAGCTGGTTAAGTGGCCGACTCTTGGTTTCGGCTCGGGTCACGATCCTTGCAGTTCATGGGTTCGAGCCCCGCATCAGGTCTGGCACTGATTCATGGGACCTGCTTAGGATTCCGTCTCTCCCTCTCTCTCTGCCCATTCTCTGCTCGCTCTCTCTCGCTCTCTCTCTCAAAATAAATAAATGAATTTTTAAAAAATAGGGGCACCTGGGTGGCTCAGTCGATAAGGCATCCCACTTCGGCTCAGGTCCTGATCTCGTGGTCGGTGAGTTTGAGCCCCGCGTCGGGCTCTGCGCTGACAGCTCGGAGCCTGGAACCTGCTTCGGATTCTGTGTCTCCCTCTCTCTCTGCCCCTCCCCCACTGTGCTCTATCAAAAATAAATAAATGTATAAAAAGAAATAAGATCACCTCTCCCTCCCTTTTTGTGTATGTGACATAAAACAGTACTCACTTATTATCTGTCAGGATCCAGGCAGGGCAGTTTTTCTGGTCGGGGCCACTACAGCTGGGCTTCACCGGCCGGCCCCTTGGGATGGCTGCCCTTACGTGTTTTTGTCTTTATTCGAGTAGAATTGACACGGCAGTCTATCCGTTTCCAGGGCACAACGTGAGCTTCGTCAACTCCGTCCATTTCTCAGGGCTCATCCCGACCCCCTTGGCCTGTCTCCCCCATCCCTCTACGCCACCTCCCCTCTGGCAACCACCAGTCTGCCCTCTGTATTTAAGAGTCTGTTTTTTGGCTTGTCTCTTTTTTTCTTTGTTTGTTCTGCGTCTTAACTTCCACGCACACGAGTGAAATCACATGGTATTTCTCTCTCTCTGCCTGACTTACTTCACTCCACATAACCCCCCCCCACCCCACCCCAGGTCCATCCGTGTTACAACCTGAAGAATTTTAACTAGAACACAGCAGGGGGGGAAAAAATGCCAAAGACACATCTTTCTTCATCCAGTCTGGCTCTTCAGAGAGAACTCTGCTGCCAGCCGGGGTGCACGTCGGCCCCTCCCGTGCGCGGATCCCAATTAAAGTAAAACAAGGTCTTTATGCCCACGTGACCATGATATGCATAAAGGTGGCACCAAACCAACAAACATCAAGTGCCCAATTACCCAAATGTCTTGCTCACCTAACAGTCTTTAAATAGTCAAAGGCTCTCTGGCAAATCATTCTCTTTAGAAACACTAAAGGCAACGCTGAACGCAGATGATTTCACATCCCCTTCACAGCCACTCTTGGAATAATTGAAAGCGCTTCCCGTCGTAGACAGCGCCGGGTCAACACGGTCCCGTGGAGCCATTTCATTTAGCTGGGGGGAGGCCGTCCCAGCTCGGGCCCCCTTGGGGTTTTCACGTGTCCGACCGACAAGCAGCTTCGCACTTACGAGGAGCCTGAAGGCAAGACCTCTTCCAGTGAGCTATTTGACAGGAATCAAGCCCGGGGTCCCCCTCCTGTCACAGCCTGAAGGTGCATTGTGTCCAGATGTGTTGTAGCAGTGGGAAGGTCCATAAGGGCAGGGCCATCTGGGGGCCGGCTGGGGGGACAGGGAGATATCTGAGAGTTCCTGACTCTGCCACGTGCAGTTCAGAGAACTTCGCGAATGATTTCCGGGACCACGGAGGAGGCCAGCGTGTAGCTGATGGGACAAATGTGATGTGTCACTGCAGATGTGAGTGCACAGAATTCTCTTCATTTCCCTACACCCGCAGTATTCCGCTGTATGTGTCCAAGCGAACCCATTTACCAGTGAGCTAGCTCTTAGTTTAGCGAGGAGAAATTCACACTCACTCCGCAGCGGAAGGATAAGCCAACTTAAGAAGGTCTGATTGGGGTGCAAATCAACTTCCTCTCGATTGTGTTTCTCACTGATATTTTCTCTGGACCCCTGTCACCGGGGGACACAAAGTCCCCCACCTCCCAAACACTGGAACAAAATCTAAGGACTCGCATAACCTGGCTAAGCCCGGGCTCAGAGTATGAGATTATGCTTAAGAAGACAAGCTTCTTACCATCTAGTCAACACCCCCACATTTCTAGGAACATCTAGGAATTCCCAGGGGCAAAGAGGTCTATTCAGTGGCGGAGGAGAAGCAAAATCAGACTGTCTTTATTTGCTTCACGTGTATCACCGGTGTGTTGACTTCCGGTTTCAACTCCCCCCCCCCCAAGTAAAGAGTTTGGAAGCTGTCCCTCCCATCCTCATAACAAGAGAAAGCTCAATGAACTGAGAATCAATGTCTGGTCTGGGACCCAGGGGAGCACCAAGGCCAGAGAACAGACTGCCACCCTGAAACCCGAAGAGGGGACAATTCAGAGGGCCGCGGCCAGGATCCGCTCACGTGGAACAGGAGCCACTGGACCTATGACAGGTAGGAATACGTAGGTGGTAATTCTGATGAGCCGCTGGGGGCTGAGAACAGGCTAGCATGCGGCTGAAATCTTAGGGGGACCCCACAACTTCGTGGGCTTTACCTCTAGAAACCCCACCAGGTTCTCCCAGTGAAGATTCAGGTAGGATCCCCTGATGGCTCTGCCTGGGGGAGAAACGTAATCCTTGTGAATTACACACGGAGCGTTCGTCAAAACTCAGGTACTGCTGTCCTTTGTCCCAGACAAATCATAGGCGTCATGGGATTTTTGTTGGCGGTAACGCTGGACGGTTGCATGGATGGGTAAATGAGCGGAAGATAAGTCATCCAAGCCCTCATGGAAATTGTCATACGGAAATTCCTACATTTGTCCCTCACACAACGCCCTCGCTAACAGCTTCTGGTGTTAATGGCTGTGCCATGGTGTTAAAACGTCCTTGTGTGTTCAAAAAAAAAATTGGTGGGAAGGGCTCAATTTAGGAAGTTAATCAGATTTCTTTACTACAGGAGACTGGATCCCAGGCAACTTTCTCTTCCTAGAATTTAGCACAGCTCTTATTGGACACTCGGTAAATTAATCACGAGTGAAAACATCACAGAGTAATTCAGTCATATTCACTCCACAGATACTCACGGAACACCCACTGCTTTGCAGGCACCAAGCCAGCGCCTAGCGAGCAAAATGGGACAAACATGAGCAGAATCCACCCTCACGGAGTGGAGAGTGCAGCAGAGGAAACAGACGTTTCACAAGTAAGCTCACAGGTAAGTGCAAAATCAACACCGTGACGCTCGTTACCGTAGAGAAGCAGATGGAAAAGATACAGTAAAGCGAACAGCGGTCAGGGAGGTTGGGAGAGGCCAACAAAGGAGATGAGAATTTAAGCATTAGGAAAAATCAACGTGACAAAATGGAATACGGGGGAAGGATCACTGGGAATCCAGTAGAGACAATGTGTTGTCAATGCCCTTTTTCTTTCTTTTTAAAGTTTATATATTTATTTTGAGAGAGAGAGAACCAGCAGAGAAGGGGCAGAGAGAGGGAGACGGAGAGGAGAGGAGAGGCAGAGAGACAGGATCCGAAGCGGGCTCCGTGCTAACAGCAGAGAGTCCGATGCGGGGCTCGAACTCACGAACCGCGAGATCGTGACCTGAGCTGAAGTCAGACACCTAACTGACTGAGTCACCCAGGCGCCCCTCCTAATGCCCCTTTTAAGCCCTACAGCCAGAGGGAGCGTGGCACATACAAAGAATGGAAATGAGGTCAAAGTGGCTTGGAGAGGGGATTCCACACAGTTGTTTATTGGTTAAACCTCCAAGTGTTGTAGAGATTTGTTACGCGGCATTAGATGCCTAATACAGGTATAACTCAGAGAGGTCAAGGTTTCTGTGCTGGATATGCTCCCTTGACCCTTCCAGATTCAATCCCCACCACTGTCTGCCCTGCTGTTTGCCCTGAAAGTCATTTGGACGAGCTGCATCAACCAGGCTCCCTTGTCCTCTGGATTCTACTTGGGTTTGGCCAAGGGGTGGCACCAGGAGAAAGTCGGAGGGTGGGAGGCAAGAGAGGTCAGCCTATCTCTCCTCTGCTCTCCCAGCTGAGGTGCACTTTGACACTCACTGTATTCTCTGCCCAAGGCCAAGAGCTCTTAGGGAGCAGTCCTTCCTATAGCTTCAGTCCTCCCTGGGTTCCAGGATCCACTCTCCCCCTTGCTCCTTCGAGCTTAGAGGCATAAGCGGCCTCCTGCTGTTTCTATCCCTGGGTGGCTTCACCATCCCCCACTGTTCCCTTGATTAACCCCACCTACGCCCTTGCAAGCAATCCTTTCCATTGACTCTCTCTTTATCCATCCCCTTTGGATGTTCTATCAGATTCTGGCGGCCACAACTCAGCTAGAAAGTAGCAGAGCCGGGACATTAAGTTTCAGAAACGCAAAATCATTTCTTTTTTGAAACTAGAGTATCTATACCTTCCCTCAGCGGGCATAAGCCCAAAGACTGAAAACACACCAACATGGGTCCAGAGCTTCTGTGGAAATTGAATCGGCCTCTTTGGGCCTCAGTTTCTTCATCAGCAAAAAAGGAACAATACCTACCAGTCAACTGGTCACGACATAAAATTGCCGTGAGAACTGAAGGCAAAAACTCAGGTAAAGCACACGGTACACAACACGGGCCAGTAACATGACCACTACTGAGACGCCGTCAGCGGGGCGCCTGGGTGGCTCAGTCGGCTAAGCAAGCCCAACTCTTGACTTTGGTTCAGGTCACGATCTCACAGCTCATGAGTTCGAGCCGCGCACCGGGCTCTGTGCTGACAAGGTGGAGCCTGCTTTGGATCCTCTGTCTCCCTCTCTCTGCCCCTCCCCAACTTGCTCGCTCTCTCTCTCTCTCTGCCTTTCAAAAATAAATAAATGTTAAAAAAAAAAATTTAATGCCATCAGCAAAATATCTCATTTTGTTAAACCAGCCTGACCCTTTTTGCATTGTCAGTAGCCACAGGGGCTGCGGTAATCACCAGTTCAATCGGCCGACCCACAGGAAGATACTAGAAGGAGGCACAGAGATATTATCTGACCCGTTTTGTATGTACCTTAGCCCTGCAGAGCTGCGCTAGTCAGAATCGCTTACCAACGTCGTGTGCGACTCCTAGTTCAAAAGAAGCACTTGGCTTGTTCAGGCGCCACCACTCTTCGCCATCTCAGTGGTGTTCAGAGAAGGGAACTGGTCCCGGAGTCCTGTCACATCGAATCTTCTCCTCCTGGGGTCACACGTTAGCCAGACAGGTTTTTGAATGTGCAAAAGCATGAGGGAGGGATAGAAGAAAACAGGAATCTGCACTCGGTGACATTACCAGAAACATGTTTTGACTTCCGATCGCGGTTCTGAGAAAGGGCAGCACTGTATGCCACGTTTACAGCCGTTCCAACTATGTTTTAATGAGTCCCTGAATGCTGACAGGAGGGCCACTTAGACTTGAGTAATTGGGTCACCGCAGTTTCCCAAGGACAGGGGGCAGGCTGCGGGGTCTGATTGTTGGCAGAGAAGTGGCTGGTGGACCCGATTCAAAGTCACCGGAAAGTGACGGTGTGCCGGAAACGGGGCCAGGAGCCGGAGGGTCCCCAGAGGAGTGGCACAACCCCGCCAGGAGTGTGGCCCCACTTGGCAGTCCGCTGTCCTTGCAATTAGACGTGCTGTGACTGCTTCCCAGCGTCCGCTCGTGCTCCCCACCGAGGTCTCTACGGGCTCACACCCCACTCATCCATTATTTATACTTAGGTCTCTTTAAGTCGACCCAAAGTCTTACTGAAGTAAATTTACTGTTGTTGAAATTTTGTATCGTGACCACCAGCAGAAGCCACCATCACTTGCGATCAAGAGAAACCAACAATTAAAATAAACACCATGAAAACAAGCATCATTACCAGATTCCCACTGGAGACGGTTTTCTGTGGAATGGTCTGAGTCTGCTACTAACTGTCTCCTCGATTTAAAAAAATAAAAATAAATAAATAAAAAAAAAAGGAGATTGGCACGTGTTCAAGCACCAAACGAGATTTTTTCTCTCCTATAATCGGAATCATTAAAAGAGAACGGGAAAGAGAACAACTTTCGGACTGTGTTATTCAATTTTACTTTATGCTGAAATCACCGAGGAACGCGTCCACAATCATCTTGTTACGTAACCCAGGGTTAGCCATCTGGGATTTGGCGTCTCCTCTGCACGGCTGAAGCCTGGCCCTAAGCGATACCAGCCATAAATCACGGTCTGTGGGGCTGGTGCACATTAAAGAAAGTAACTATTGCAATTAATCTCTTCCAAGTGCCATCTAAATGCGTCTTGTCTGCTCCCCAGGGTACGGATGCCACCCTTTGCAAAATGCCGAGATACACTGAACTTCAAGCTCCATGGGCGAGAGACCCGTGTAGATCACCACCTTGCAGTGCGAGAACTACATCCCAGTGGAAGGAGCCACCTTCTCTGCCGCAGAAGGGGTCTCTGTGGCCAGAAAGACGTCAGGGAGAGATTCTGCACAAAGGAAGTTGGAGGACATCAGGGGTCTCATCCCGATGTGATGAAGACCCCCCGCCCCCAGGCCTTGGAGACAGAGTCGCAAATGGAAAGCACTCCTGATGGGTCCTCAGAGGACCCGCAGTCCACAGGCCAACACCTCCTCCTCGGAGGTCAGGACCCTTCTCTGGAGCCCCGGGTTTGGCTCAGGCAAGCTTCTGCCCTACGTGCTTCCTACAGCTGGATGGTTAGGCAGAGCCCACAGGACTGATCCGGCCGGAATCTGGCAAATCCACAGTCGGCCGGAGTGACCAGTGTGATGCGATTCACTCACAAGTTCGTCTCATGCATGTTCGTTAGGTCCCTACCACGTGCCAGGTACTATTCCGTGTACTAATGGTACAACGGGAGGAAACGGGCAAATTCTCTACTCCTGTGGAGTTTGTGCTATGGCTGGAGAGACAGATAATGAGCAAAGGCAGGAAATGTCAGGCGATCATCCGTGATCCATGAGGAAGACGGTCGGGAGTGAGGAGGGAGGGGCCGCGTTACAGGGAGTCCAGGAGGGCCTTCATTTTTCCTTAAGTTTATTTATTTATTTTGAGAGAGACAGAGACAGTGTGAATGGAGAAGAGCAGAGAGGGAGGGAGACAGAGAATCCCAAGCAGGCTCTGAGCCGGGCTTGACCCCATGAAACCGCGAGATCACGACCTGAGTCAGGTGCTCAACTGACTGAGCCACCAAGGCACCCCCAGGGGGGCCTTTAGACAGTGGGCAGTTGAGGAAAGGCCTGACTGGGATGAGAGAGTGAGCCCCGTTCGTCTGTTGGGAAGGGAAAAACGTGCCAAAGGCGGGACCCGTGACGGCAAAGGGCAAGCACCCGACCGGCGTGTCTGGGAGCAGCAGGGGAGGTGGCAGGAGACGTGGTCGGCGGGAGGCCACACGGTGGGGGCGTCGGCATGGACTCCGGCAGAGGCGGTCGGCCCCTGGAGAGGTCAGAGCAGAAGAGCGGACGCCGCGTGACTTGCGCTATGGAAACACGACCGCGGCTGGCAGGCAGAGAGCATCACGGGGGCCGGGGACCAGGCAGGGTTCCGTCCGGAAAGGGTCTGGAGACGAGGCGGGGCACCCTGGTGCAGGGCGGAGGCGGCGGAAGTGGCAAGAAAGGGACACATCTGGAAGGCGTGGGTGACGGCACTTACAGAGGAGGGAGCTGAGTCAGGGGTGATGCCGAGACTTCTTGCGAAAACGGAGCTGCCGTTTGTGGAGATGCAGCGACCTGGGCAGGAGGCTGAGAACGGGGCTCCGGGCCGGTTCGGTTCCAGACCCTTCAGGGCTACAGGAGCGGAGACGTGCACCAGGCGGCGGGAGGTTAATAATCACATTTACCGCCTCTTGCCAGCCTGGCCTCGGAGTCTCCACGCTGCTCTTCTCCTTATCACCTCAGGTCCCGCCTAGTCTGTCCTCAGGCGTCTCCCGCCCCCCACGCTCACATCCTCAGTCGGGGTTAGGGACCCCTTCTCCGTGCTCTTCCCCCCATGATCTGGTGTCTCTCCTGCCGACTGCACGGGACAGAGTTTTAATATTTTTTTTAATGTTATTTATTTATTTATTCATGTATTTGGTGAGAGACGGAATGAGTGGAAGAGGGGCAGAGAGAGGGGGAGCAGAAAGAGAATCCCAAGTGGGATCCACACTCGGCACCAGAGCGCGACTCGGGGCTGGATCTCACACCCGGGAGATCGTGACCTGAGCCGAAATCAGAGCCGGGCGCTAAAGCGACTGAGCCACCCAGGCGCCCCGAGTTTTAATATTGATACAGAACTTCCCTACAGTTATGTCCACCAAAGGGCTTTCCGTTCCCACGCCTCAATGCCCTCAAGGTCCTGTGACGGTCTCTTTGGCCCAGACTGGCTATTTGGGGACTGCTTTTTCCCCAAGCCATGAATGCGCAGAAAATTACGGGAAAAGTACCAAGGAAAGAAGCCTAGTGTCGGGGGGGGGGGGGGGGGCGGTGAGAGAAGTGCAGGCCATTCCGATAGGTTTATTTTCCCATCCACGTAATTCTCCATCCCCAGCCCCCACCCCCACCCCACCCCCAGCCCACAGCTTCCTTGCGGACCACTCGGAGCTTCTGAAATTAAAAACATCACTGCTTGTCTAGCAGACAAGTAAGGGTGGGACCCGGGGAGGTAGGGAGAAACATAATCATGACATGTCAAATGGTCAGGCTTTCCCTCTAGAACCCAAGGTCCGTTTTCCTCAACTCAGAATTTGAGGGATTGTGGGTAGAGGAACCAGACATTCCAAATTTTATCAGGAAAAGATGCCATCTCTTACTGCGTGACTTCGGACAAGCGGCTTAACTTCTCTGAGCTGTTTCATCTGCCCGAAATGACAGTATTCGTGATATGAATCTCACAAGTGATGGAAAGTTTGGAGGAAATGTGTTAAGGGACCTACAGTGTCTGGCCCAGAGCAGACACTCAAAAAAACAAAAACCAAAAAACAAAAACAAAAATCCGGCAGGCTCTTTGCCAGGTGATGGCAGGACCCCCACGTTATCTTCAGAATGACAAAAGACAACTCTAAATGCTCCTCAGAGAAGCTTGGAGTCCCGAAGCTGCTTTTCCTCTTCAGGATGTCACTATCAACAAGGTTCTGATTAACTTTGCCAAAGATCTTTCTAATTTAAACTGAGTTCTGTTGGACAGTTCAAGCTGTCAGAGGAGGAAGAGGCACAACCATCGCTGACCTTTTCAAACAAAGCTAATTGCTTGGGGTTTTAAGGTTATGGCGCTGAAATTTTGCCATATATTGATCCAGGGGTGCAAATTTCCCTCCTAATTCCTCATTTCCTCTGGAGGAGAAAAGCAGGAATTTGTCATGATACCGCCCATCTTCTGCAGGAGGAGCATGAATATTCAGGAACTTCCCGCTTGCAAATCGAGTTGGCCAATCGTGCAGAGCGATTTCTCAGGCCAACGCTCTGACCTGACCATTCAGTTTTTCGTTTGGTCAGTAAATACTTCTCGAGCGCGTCTGGTGGGCCAGGAAGCGTGCTGGGCTCAGAAGTCGCAGTGGCGGGCACGCCTGACGGGACAGGGGGAGGTCGCTGCGAATCAGGGGATTACACAAATCAACATGGAGTCGGGGAGAGCTAGGGTGGGCCAAGAGGGGCTGGGGCAGTGGGCCCCCCCCAGGTGCTGGCGGAAGTGGGGGCTTAGTCTGTGGGGGACGTGAAGGCAAGTCAGTGTGCTTTTCAGGGTCATCACATGCCGGAAAGTTTAAGCGCTACTGGTCCTAAATGCTCCTCCCTCTCCAGACAGACCTCCCTCCCACTTTCATCTTGGGTGCTCCAAGAGGAGGAAGGACGAGAGGGACCGGTCAAGTTCACTGCAGCAAGGCTTTCCAGGAAGACGGGTCACCCACGCCAGGATGGGAAGGAGGGCCTCGGTGCTCCAGGCAAAGCCATGAGGGCAGGGCGTTCCCCCGAGGGCACACAGAGCAGTGATCCTGGGCCACTGGAGGGAGTGGACCAACCAGAGCAGGGGCCGGGCAGGTAGCACACACGAGGGGAGTGGGCTGGAGGGAGTGGGGGAAGGGACACAGACACAGGAGTGTGTGTCCCAGAGAAAGGGCAACAGCTATTCAGCGGCAGCTGATCTATTCTCAAGAGAAGCCAGAATTCAGATATTTAAGTAAAACATGCTCTTTTTTTTAAGTATTGACAACCAATTTAACAATCAGAACACCAGGGGCTCCTGGGTGGCTCAGTCAGTTGAGCGTCCGTGTCTAATTCTTGATTTAGGCTCAGGTCATGATCCCAGGGTCATGGGATCGAGCCCTGCGTCAGGCTCTGTGCTGAGTGTGGAATCTGCTTGGGATTCTCTTTCTCTCTCTCTCAAAAAAAAAAAAAAAAAAAAAAAAAAAATCAGAACACCATATGAAAAGCAAAGTACATCCATTGGACAAATTGACCTTATAACCTCTCCACTAGGGTAATCAGAAGAAATGGGAACCAAGGAAGAAGAAGCAAGATGAGAAGGAGCCATCTTCCCGGGGAGAATTAACCACAGCTCCCTCCCCTGAGCCCCTGGGCATAGACCTGGTCCACTCATGGGCTCGCTCTATCATGGGGACGATTCTGTTAGGCTTGGCCACTCCTCTCTCTCCCCCAGGACTCCGTAAGGGCCTCGAAATGGACCTTCATCCACTTTGCATCCACTCTGGGCAGGATGCAGTGTTGGGCACTTGGTAGTGATCAGCAAACGTTCCTTTGGTAGAATGTATCAGCTGCCCCCCCATCTTCCAGCCCCCCATCTTTCAGCCCCCCCATCTTCCAGCCCTCTAGCATACTCGGATGGCTTAATGCTCACTCTGAGAGAATACCTACCACCTCCTGAGCACCTGCCCTATCCCCTGGAATGACCCTGACCCCTTCGCCCACATCTCTCCATTTATCCTCCCAACCCTACCATCAGGTCTCGACTATTCTCCTGCCCGCTTCACAGAAGAAGAGACAAAGGCTTGGAGAGAGAAGTCAAGTTTCTGAAAGTCACGAAAGGAGTAAGTGGCAAAAGCTAAGCCCCAACTCCAGGGCATACCTACTCCACAGTGCGAAACCATAACCTCTGTGCTGCACTGAGATACAAGCAACGGAATAGCACCGAACAAAAAAGCTACCGCTCCCGGAGAGGGCACAACAGCTCTGCACAGAGTGGCCACCATCCGTGGTTTGGACAAACCGCTGTAGGCGCCATTTGCTCCTGGCCGCACGCTCGCTTGCCAGCTACGACCCACGCTCCGGATGGGAGAGAAGCTCAGTTCAACGGTCTGTCACCTCACCGACACCTGGGACAAACCCACACCAACCCACCCAGGCCTACAAAGGAAATGGCAGCCCCCAGCCCTCTCATCCCGGTTTCTTGGCTTGAACGGTGTGTCCTGTACTGTAGAGTGGAGGCAGATACCCAGGACCTAAGGTCGATGGATGAAAGCAGGTTGCAGCAACATACGTGATATGATCCCACTTTAAAATAGTAAAAATCAGGGTGCCTGGGTGGCTCAGTCAGTTAAGCCGTCAGACTTTGGCTCAGGCCATGATCTCACTGCTTGTGGGTTCGAGCCCCACGTCAGGCTCTGTGCTGTCAGCTCAGAGCCTGAAGCCAGTTTCGGGTTCCATGTCTCCGTCTCTCTCTGGCCCTCCCCCCCACTCACACACGCGCGCTCTCTCTCTCTCTCTCTCTCTCTCTCTCTCTCTCAAAAATAAGTAAACATTAAAAAAATTTTGACAATAAAAATAATAATTTCTTAAAATTTTTACTTAATACAGGTAATTTCAATGAGTCTGTGTGTGTGGAGAAGGGTCTGCAAGGAGCTCACTCACCTGCTGACAGTGGGGTGTCTGGGGCTGGGGGCTGAGAGATCGGTTAAGGGTGAGCTGTTTGCTTTTCGGTTCCAATACTGTTGAATATTTTGCTAGAAGCGTATGTTACTCTGCATCCGGAGAGAAGACGCCCAAATGGGAGGCCATTCGTGCCTTTGGAATGTGTCCCCTTTGAGGAGAGCGTGGCCGCCATGGGTTGAACCCACACGGTGTGGCTAAGCCCTCCCTTGCTCCGCGATGGGTCCCTCCCTCACTGGAAACACAGAACCACTAGCAAAGCCCCCAACGTTCCAACGTGGATGGGAAGACAGGGCACGCTCACACACTACATGTGGCCGATAAGAATCATAAATAATAATAGCGACTGCCACGCCATTTACCGAGTCCTCCTTCCGTGCCCGACACTCAGCTACGACTGTTTATATTAACCCGCTTCATCCTCACAAAGACCCGCGATGAGGCTTCTGCGGTTATCCTCTGTCGTTCAGACAAGAGAAGACGGAGAGTAAGTAATGCGCACACCATCACATCACTACATGGCACACCCGGGATTCAAACCCAAGTCTATGCTGAACCATCCTGCCACTGCCCCTAGATATTCGTAAGGGCATATCTGGAAGACTGGGTGCCGGTACGTGCCGCCATCCCCACCATCACCATCGGCATCATCACCACCACCGTCAGAGGTGAACGGGCACCGCGCACCAGGTATGGTGATAAATGTTCATTTATGTACATTGTACATAATCATTATGTAAATGATCATTTACTCAACGATCTGGCCAACGCCATCCTTCTGTTAAATAGGCAGCATTGGGGTGCCTGGGTGGCTCAGTCAGTTAAGCGTTCGACCTCTGATTCGGCTCAGGTCATGATCTCACAGTTCGTGGGATCGAGCCCCGCATCAGACTCTGCGCTATCGGCATGGAGCCTGCGTGGGATTCTCTCTCCTCCTCTCTCTCTGCCCCTCCCCTGCTCGCTCTCTCTCTCTCTCTCTCTCTCTCAAAATAAATAAATAAACTTTAAAAAAAATAAAAATAAGTAGGCAGCAAGAGTACTGCTACTCTTTACAAATGAAGAAAATGAAGTTTAGAATGGTTAAATCAACCAAAGTGGCCAGAGACTACCCACAAACTACAAAATAATAACACTCAAGCTTGAGCCTATCAGAACAAAGATAATTCGTTATTCGATTTTTTGCCTTAAGCCGGTCTCAATGGTTCCCCCACTTTTTACCTCGGTGGTTTACCATTTTTTGCTCTATAGTTCAAACTGCCAGAATGGTCCGGTTTTCTATTATTATTATTATTATTATTATTATTATTAATATGCATCAGATTGAGTCAAGAGAATGTTGGAATATCTGTCTGACAGAGATGTGTCCTTACATCTCACAATAGTAAAGAAGGAAATTCAAAATTTCCCCCAAAACATCTACCGTCCTGACTATATGAATAAAATGTCAGTGGAAACGTAAATTGTTATGAGATCTATAAATACAAAAACATGCTCTACGATAATATTAGATACACCAACTACATCCCGTTGTCAAAACCTTAGCCAGTGGATAGAGCTAATGGGACATAAAGAGTACCGTGTTCCCTTTCCTGCCACGAATCTCAGGAAATTTTACACCTGTCAGTAAAAGGAATCTTTTATATTATAAGATCATGACATTTCTAGGCTAAAAAAGACCTCGAAGGTCATCCAGCCTAACCCAGACCAAGATGTGTTAAGGCTTCTTCCCCTTGATCAAACGGACACCACAGACTCCGACAGAAACCGGACTCTAACAGGGTTGGTGTCTGGGAGCCTCGCGGGGGGAAGAGCCTCATCCTACCTCCTACCCGACCCTCTGGAAAGCATCCTGGTCCAGTTTCAGCAAATCCTTTTTTTTTTTTCAATTTTTAAAAAATGTTTATTTGTGAGAGAGAGCGAGAATGCGCAAGCTGGGGAGGAGCAGAGAGAGAGGGAGACACAGAATCTGGAGCAGGCTCCAGGCTCCGAGCTGTCAGCACAGAGCCCGACGCGGGGCTCGAACTCGTGAACCATGAGATCATGACCTGAGCCAAAGTCAGGCACTTAACCGACTGAGCCATCCAGGTGCCCCTCTCTTTTTTTTTTTTAAACTTATTTATTTATTTTGAGAAAGAGAGAGACAGAGCATGAGCAGGGGAGGGGCAGAGAGTGAGGGAGACCCAGAATCTGAAACAGGCTCCAGGCTCTGAGCTGTCAGCACAGAGCCCGACACGGGGCTCGAACCCACAGACCGTGAGATCGTGACATGGGCCGAAGTCGGACGCTTAACCGACTGAGCCCCCCGGGCGCCCCCCGTAACAGCAAATCTTGACACACCACTCCCTGACTGGGAATCGGAACCAAAAAATTCCCAGTTTGCTCCCTGCTTCCTCTTACTCAGAAGATAAATCAGCTGTAGGACAGGAGAGAGTTCTGAGGGGTCCTGGAAGGTCTGGGTATCACCTAAAGTTACATAATTGATGATCCTCTTTAAAAACAACTACAGGTCGGGGCGCCTGGGTGGCTCAGTCAGTTAAGCGGCCGACTTCAGCTCAGGTCACGATCTCGCGGTCTGTGAGTTCGAGCCCTGCGTCGGGCTCTGGGCTGATGGCTCAGAGCCTGGAGCCTGTTTCAGATTCTGTGTCTCCCTCTCTCTGCCCCTCCCCCGTTCATGCTCTGTCTCTCTCTGTCTCAAAAATAAATAAACGTTAAAAAAAAAAATTAAAGAAAAAAACAACTACAGGTCTAGGAACTCAAGGCCTTTTAACACTTCACACACAAGAGACCGAGAACAGCTAGACAGACCAAAAAGATGAATGAATGAATGAATGAATGAATGAATGAATGAATGAGTATCTGGACATAACAAGAGGCCCATGTGGTCTTGGCTGATACTCTGTGTCCCCATCTATTCCAAAAAATAATAAAGCATAGCAAAACATGTAACCAATAGGAATCCAAATCTTTACTCATTCCCGTGAGTCTTGATATAACATAGGATATTATTCACATACATTAAACATTTTTTTTCAATGCATGGCACCCAGTTCTGCTACTCCCCGTCCTCCACATGGAAAAGTATTGATCCCCAGACTCGCTGCTGAAACATTTCCTGGAAACACAGTCTGTATGGTTCTTCTGACCCTTTATCACCCTCCTCTTTGCCCCAATTTATGCTTGTTTGTTTGCTGATTCACTTCTTTTACTATGTCATTCCCTTGCGCCTCTCTGACATCGTTCCTTGAGGCCTTCCCTTCCCATCACCCAGATCCTGCTCAACAAAGGAAAGCTGGGGCACGGGGCGCCCGGGTGGCTCAGTCGGTTAAGCACCTGACTCTTGATTTCGGTTCAGGTCATGGTCTCACCATGGTGAGATCCAGCCCGGCATCAGGCTGCGTGCCGACAGTGTGGAGCCTGGTTAGTGCTCTCTCTCCCTCTGTGCCTTCCCTGCTCACGTGCATTCTCTCTCTCTCTCTCTCTCTCTCTCAAAATAAACATACATGCATACATTAATTAACTAAGGAAAGCGGAGACTCGATGCCTGAAGCCAAAGTCACTTCCTTTTATAAGGCAAGGGCAAGACTGAAAAAATTGTAAATTAATCTCCTTCAGCTCATTTATACACAAATGTACGTGTATTTTCAAGATGTATTTCTGTACGTAGACCGAAAAACATGTTCTTGCCTTTTGATCACAGCGGCTTGTGGCAAAACTGTCGGTTTATACTCAACCGAATGCCAAGAGCCGGTACAGAAGTTCATAGCAGCAAGGAACTCTGTCATGGAAACTTTTGAGAAGGCAGGTACTACACTCAAGTGGGAAACCGCACCCAGCCTCCCGGAGTCCAGGTAGGAATAAACAAAAGTCGCACAGCGGGTCACTGAGCGGACACTCAGAGAGCCCCGGCTGAATTCAGGGCTGCTAAGGAAAGAGTGAGGTCCCTGAAACAGTGGGGGGGGGGGGTTTGTTTGTTTTTAAAAACGACCGTTGGGTGGGTTGCTATTTAATCGCATCACTGGGGGGAAAAGGTTCAATTTAATTTTTCATTATCGAAGCCAATTTTTATTTCCTTTAATTAAAATGTGCATTAAATACCCTCTTCTCCAGCCCCGTTAATGAGACTGAGGAGAGGCACGTGGCTTCACCCCAGAACACCAACAGCCGATTGTTCTGGGCTAGTTTCTGCTGATGGAGCCTCACGGATGGGCCTCTGCTGACCTCACACTTAGGTCCCCAGCACACAGCGTGGAAAGGTCTGTTTGGAGGAGGCTGGCAAAGAAAAGGAGAATAAATTATTCCGTTTGCTCATCTGACACCCACATAGATCAGACGGGAAAACAACAGTCACCACAGATTTCTCCAACTTCTTTTTCTTTTGTTCCCCAGGGACATTACCTTTATTTCATAATCTTAGTGACCACAAACCCCAATCCCCCCTCACAGCCCGTCTCCGCTACCACAATATTTAATTGGGAGAAAATGCAAACTGCTCTTTGATGATCCCTCGCTTGGTGTTAAAAAATTGGCTTTACGTCCAGATCGATCGGAAAGAAACCATTGGAAAAGCTTGTCCTTGCACATCGCAAGTGCCTGTCGGGACACCCTGGTGTATTTCACCGTTGTTAAAACAGCAACCCAAAATAAATAAATAAAATAAAACAAAGAGGGAGCCCATGTGGGGCCTGAGTAATGCAACGACTGGAAAATCATCTCTGCTTTGGCAGAAGATTAGAATCAAGGAACGCAACCATTTTCATCGCGGGTATGACTCTTTGTAACGGATTTCAGCGATGGCCCCAAATGGATGGTGCCTGCTCTTTTGTTACCCACAGTTGATAAATGTGCATCCATTTTTCATTTTGAAGCGTTATTTCCTTTTGCAATTTGCCAAGTGCCTTTTCATGCCCCATTTGAAGACTGTCCCTCGAACAAACCTCCTTCAGGGAAGACAAGTTAATTATCTGACCGCCACTCTGATTGTTGGCTGCTGGAAATAAAATCCTTCGCCAGCCCAGATGGTGAAATGCCAACTCTGCCATTTGATAATGGTGTCAAATTCCCGCAGGTCCAGTCGTGGGCAAGTAGGAGAGCAATGGCCAAGAACCCAGACCTGGAGTCAGTCAGACGTGGGTCAACCGCTGCACTTACTTTGGGCAAGTTATTTGACCTCGATGAGCCTCAGTTTCCCCCTCTGTAAAATGGAGGTAAGACTAGTTCCTGGGCTCGGAGATTATTATAAAGATTAGACAGCATGCGTACTTAGCTGTTGGCACGTAGTAAGCACTGAACAAATATTTCTGTTCTGATAACTGTAACGACCAAAGAGTCCCCTGCCGCTCACCAGGAGAGACTGTTGATTTCACGACGCTTCTCTAGACATCACTGCAGAAACACTTCCACACTAGACATATTCTCTCACTTCCCCTATGTTTAGTGGTGCACATTGATGACTTCGGGAAGGACGGTGCCAATGTGCTTTGTGTGTGTGGTCTGTAGCACATCGCTGCTTGTTGGGGAGATTTTTCCAAAGGCAAATCAACATTCCTAGGTGCTTCTCCTTTTTCCTGAGGCAACACTTAGCCACTCTCCTCTACAAGTATATCCTTCGTAGTCATCTAGTTTTTAAGAGTCCAAACAGAAGGAATCTGGGACAATGTCATTCCTGAGTTAAAATAATTAGTTTACCCCAAGAAAAGAGAAAGGAGGGGGTAGAAAAGTCCCTTCGGTTTAGTGTTTAAACATTCAAGCTGTGGGATGCATATTCTAATCTGAGTTTCAGAAGAGGAAAATAAACAGTACAAGAGCCAAATATGTATTAATTATGGTTTATTTATTTAGCGCCACTGATGCGTATCAAGCTACGCAGACGGTAAATTGAAGGGGGGAATAAGGTCCCAGTTCAAGGGAGCAAATCATCTCAGAATACCTCCACATCTGAATGTCTTACATAGAGCTCAGTGGCCGATGATGACGACAGGAAAATGGGAGTTAAATCCACAGAAGAGGTGTGAGGGGGACAAGGCAGAGGGTAAAAAAAAAAAAAAAAAAGAGAGAGCTAAAGGAAACAATTCCAACACTGTTTAAGATCCCGGCCATGCGGGGGATGTCAAGGGAAAATTCCCGCCGCCTGCTCCCAACTCCTCTGAATCCTTCACGGACCAAGAGAGACAAGACTGCAAATCCATGGCAGTCGCTCCGACCACCTTCCTGCGGATGTCACCACTGATTTCTAATCATGCAGACAGAAGGCTCAGGATGCTCCTAGAAAGACATTTCCCCCTTGATGAGTTAACATGAGGAGACTCGCCAGTCCTGACAGCCATATGTAACTGTGAGTCATGCAGGTGCTGCTTGAGAAATGCCTGCCGGAAGATTCTAGAATCCTGAACCTGCAGGCTGCTGTGAATCATTTTGACAAGAGCAGGAATCATGACACATTCCTCTGTTTTGATTTCCCAAAAAGACCTTATTTTTTATAAAAGTCTCCTTTACTGGGGTCTAATGTATATAGGATACAATTTACTCATTTTTCAAGGCACAGTCTGATGAATTCTGAGAAAGGCATACAGTCATATAGCCACTAGCAGAATCATGGTGGAGAAAATGTTCACAACCCCAAAAGGATCCCTCATGCCCCTCTACAGTCAATCCCCACCCCAACCCCAGGCCCTCGTGACCACGGATCTACTGGCCATCAACATGATTCTTGCCTCTTAGAGAATTTGCTACGAGGGCTCTTGTCTCTGGCTTATTTCACTTTCAATAATGCCTCCAAGGTCCGTTTGTGTCTGCAGTATGTATTTGCTGCCCAGCCTTTTTCTTGCTGTATAGTACTCCACTGTGTGAACGCACCCCAGTTTATTTATCCATGGACATTTGGGGTGTTTCCAACTTGCTGCTAGTATGAATACAGCTGCTGCAGATTTCAACTACAAGTCTTTGTGTGAACATATTTTACCTCTGGGGGGAAACGCATAGGAATGAAACCACTTGGCCATACGGTGAGTGTGGGTGACATTTAGAAGAAGTGCCTCTATGTTTTCTAAAGAAGCTGTATCATTCTGCTTTCCCATCCTTGCCAACACTTGCTAGTGTCAGTGTTTAATTTTAGCCATTCTGGTGGATGGGAAATGGTATCTGCTGTGATTTTAATTCCTATTTCCCGAATGACCGATTATGTTAAGCAACTTTTCACGTGCTTGTTCACCGTTCATATATATTCTTGGGTGAAATGTCTACTCAAAGATTTTTGCCAATATTTCAGTGGACTGTCCTTTTTTATCCAACTTATCGATTATTTCTTTCATGATTCATTGTTTTTATGTCTTAACAAATCTTTGCCTAACCCAAGGTCAAAAAGATTTTCTATGTTTTTCTATAAATTTTATATTGACAGATCTTGACATTTAGATATATGACCTACTGCACTTTAACTTCTGCATGTGAAATGGGATAAGGACTGAAGTTCACTTCCACATATAAATATCCAGTTGTGGGGCGCCTGGGTGGCTCAGTCGGTAGAGCATCTCACTCTTGATTTCAGCTCCCATCATGACCTCATGGTTCGTGGGATCGAGCCCCACGTTGGGCTCTGCACTGTCAGCACGGAGCCTGCTTGGGGTGTTCTCTCTCTCTCTCTCTCTCTCTCTCTCTCTCCCCCCTCCTCCCTCTCCTCTCAAAATAAATAAATAAACAAACATTAAAAAAGAAAGTTATTTAAAACAACACCCAGTCATCCCAACACCATCTGTGGAAAGACAGTCATTTCCCACTGAGCTGCCTCTGAGCAAAGCTTGTGAACGCCACCAGGTAAATGGACTCAACAGCAGGAGCTCCAAGTGAGAGGTGGTGATGGGATGATTCCAAAACAGTGATAGAAGTGTTTAATAAACACAGTAGAGAATCCTACTCCACAGCCATTTAAAGTGATGATAAAGATCTGTATTTATCAATGATGAAGATACTTAATAAAGTATCACTTAACAAAGCAATGAAAAATTTATCACTTAATCAAGTGATGAAAAATGTATCACTCGATAAAGTGATGAAAAAACCATATTACAAAACAGATAGATAGGATGATTTCATGTTTCTAAATAGAGTAGAGGAGACAATATGAAACACAAAGACAGGGGCACCTGGTTGGCTCAGTTGGAGGAGGGTGCGACTCTTAATCTCAAGTCTGAGTCCCATGTTGGGTGTAGAGATGACTTAAAACACACACACACACACACACACACACACACACACACACACACAAAGACAGACAGACCGACAAAAGGTCTACTCCAAAAGTATGTCGTGGTCATCTCTCCACCAACATGAGTTAAAGATGATTTATATTTATATTTTTGGCAATTTTCTAAAGTTTCTCAATGTGTGTAAGGGGTGTTTTCATGATAAAAAAGACTTTCCTATTTTGAAAGAGTGTCACAGGTGGAAAGCCAGAAATGAGGGTGAGCAGTGAGTTCCTGTTCCAGATCCGAAGGGCTAAGCCATCCCATTTGTCACTAGTAAGTCTTGGTGAGTCTCAATGCCATGTGAACAGCATGGAGGGAACCTCAAGTATAGTTCCAGACAAGGCACCCACTCTCTGTAAAATGCATGCTGACGTGTGTAATTCTTAGATCCGAGGATGCTGAGGTCGAATGCATGGCAAGAGAAACTGCTGGGAAACGTACGAATAATGGTAGAAATCCGTAGTCAAGCTATTTCCGATTAGTTCTCATTCAGAGTCAGTTGATCATGGCCGTAAGGCAGCATCACGCCACTGTCTACAGAATCTTGGAGTGACTCCGAATTAACTATAATTGGATTTCCTGCCTTGCAGATTATCGGCAGTGGCTCTAGAATTGGCCCATTCGGCCCAGCAGCTCTCCAGCTGAGTGCCATCACGGAGCCCAGTAGCCCAGCATCTCTCCAGAAGAGTTGCACGCGGATGCAAAAACAGAACAAGGTAAAGGAATCAGGGATGGACTAACACAGAAACAAGATGCCGAAGAGATTTCTACATCCGCCTGCAGGTTTTTGATAGTAAAGTTATTAACCAGCCAGGCAACAAAGGGGAATAAGTAAACCTAAGTTAAAATTAGAAAGATTTTCACTTTGGCCGCAGGATACACTTTCCTGAGAACATGGTTACGTTCGTTCACTACGAACACTGTGGCTCAGACCACGTCCACGGTTTTTCAATGATGACCAGTTGGGGCTCAGATCCTAAGGGGGCCCCGCGGGGCCAGTTCCTTGGATTCTTGAAAAAGCAACCAGACTTTGGCAATCAGCCTCCAAAATTTTAACCACACATCAGTGATCAAAATCATCATTGATTCCATCAATTAATAGTTCCTGATAATTAAATATAACCTGGCCACTGCCCATTTTCCCTCAGTACCTTCTATTCATTCTGTAGAGTGCTTTAGGAAGTAAATACGTCTGAATGAACATCTCCCATAGCAAGTGTGATACTCCCTTGAGATTTCTTTCAGCGTGAGGAACAGTACTCCCGGCCTCCACAGCTCTGGCAGTCACAGAAATGTCTGCCCCACACCCTCTGGTCACCATCACCTTTTCCTACAGGTGCCTGTGCTGCTGCACCCGGGGAGCAACAGAGAGAGAGGAGGGAGGAGAGGAAGAAGGTGCAGGCTTGGCTCTGTGGGGTTTCAATTCCTGAAAACTATTCGCAAGTCTGACTTAGGAAAGTAATTTCACACAGAGTCAGGGGTTCTCAGAAGGAGAACCCCCTTTTCTCCCCCTCAGATACTAGCTATTTTGAGGCTTCTTGGATGAGGACTCCTTTGGGGTGACAAATTTCTGCCTTCAAAGACTGTCAGGGAAGAAAACTGAGTGACCCATTGTACCGCATTACTCAGCTTCCCTTAACGCCGGAAACAGGTGTAAATTTCTGGAGTTGCTATACAAAGAGGGAAAATAGGTAATGTCAGCCCATCACAACAGTAACAGCTAATGATTATGGAAATTCTCTATGAACTGATACTACGCCAGGTGCTTCCACATATATCACTTCATTTAAAAAAAATTTTTTAATGTTTATTTTTGAGAGAGAGAGACAGACAGACACAGAGAGTGAGTGCGGGAGGGGCAGAGAGAGGGAGACACAGAATCCAAAGCAGGCTCCAGGCTCTGTGCTGTCAGCCCAGAGCCTGACACGGGGCTCGAACCCACGAACTGTGAGATCACCAACTGAGCCGAAGTCGGTCGCTTAACCGACTGAGCCACCCAGGCGCCCCGACAGCACCTCATTTTATTCTCACCCCAACCTATGAAGTAGGTTACTACCATCACTTCTTTAATGGTCCGGGAACTGGAGCTCCGAGAGGTTAAGCAAGCAGTCCAAGGTAACACAGCAGCAGAATCAGGGTTTGGACTCTCATCAGCCTGTCCCCAACCTGGGCTTTAAGTCACCAGCTGTCCTGCACGTTCTACACCCAAGAGAAGCAGACTGAACTCCAAGAGCAGTTACTGGCCTCATCACAACATACGCTCTTTGAGGTTTTGTGTCTTTTTTTTTTTTTTGCATCTAAGTAAGATTAACCTAAACAGAGCTCTTCCTGAAACCGTGTTGATCAGGATGAAGCAGCAGTGAAGCCATCCAGACAAAGCCTGGTGCAGCCTCACCGCAGAGCAGTGCCCTCTACCCCGTTCCCAGCCACCACCAATGCCTTCCCACGGGAAGACTTTCAGATTTTTCTGCGAACACACTGTGGGAGTTTAACGTGGGCCCACCTGACAGCTGAGAGGAGACTTCTGTCTTGTGCTTCCAGAAAAGGGGAAAAAAGGAAGAAACAAGAAGAAAAACCAGAACAACAAAACCAGGGAGAAGCCTGCTTGTCTTTTCAGCACCCGTTCAATCAGTTCGGAGTGGCAGCTGGCAGAGTTTCCCAAACCGTCGAGCAATGACCCTACTCAGGAAAGACTTTCCAGTTAGACGAGAAACCAACCCGACAACCCCTCCAGCATCTAGCAGGGCAGCGTTATGACCTTAACCAACAAAGTGGTGTTAGCATTAATTCCTATAACAATAGCTTTTTTTTTTTTTTTTTTTTTTTTTGCTCAGGGGGATTAAGTGATTTACCCAGTTCATCAGCAACACAGCAGGGATTTGAACCCAGGCCCGTTTGAGTGCACAGCCCCGGCTGCTGACCACTCTTCTGGACCAAGCGTCAGCACACGCTTTCCGTAAAAGGCCACGTCCGTAATATTCTCAGCTTTATGAGCCACGAGGTCTCTGGTGCAACTTCTCAGCTCTGCTTCTGTGAACAAATGGGCGTGGCTGGGTGCGAAGAAAACTTTATTACAAAAACAGGTCGCCAGCCAGATTGGGCCCAAGGGCCACAGTCTGCCAACCCCCACTCTAGTCTTTCACAGAGGAGAAAAGACCTGAGCTGCATCTGTTAGGGACTGTGCATTCGTTTGCGAAGGCTGCCGGGACAAAGTGCCACGAACTGGGTGGCTCAAACAGAGATTTATTTTCTCACAGTTTGGAGGCTGGTAATCTGAGATCCAGGTGTCAGCAGGATTGAGATGGGTTGAGAGAGTCCAAGCCCTCTCTCCTTGGCTTGTAGATGGCCATCTTTTCCCTGTGTCTTCCCATGGTCCTCTCTGTGTGTGTCTCTGTCCCTTAATCACCTCTTTTTATAGGGACACCAGTCATATGAATCTACCAGCCTCCTTTTAACTGAATTACCTCTTTAGAGACCTTGTCTCAAATACAGTCACCTTCTGAGGTAACGAGGCACTTAGGACTTCAATATATGGATGGCGGGGGGGTGGGGGGGGTGGGGAGGGACACAATTCAGCCCATCACAAAGGGAAGATCTCAACAAAGAGAGGAAGGGAAGAAAAGTAAGGAAAAGTATAGGGTTTTATGAGTGTCTGTATAAGTCAGCCAGACCTTAAATTGGGTGGTTAGGGATCTTTCCCTGAAGAAGTGATATTCTAGTTGAAGTTGCCTAAGAATAGCATCAAGCAATCAAACCAACAAAACAAAGAATATTTATTGGCTCATGGAATTGAAAAGTTCAGGCCTAGGTCTAGCTTTAGGTATGGTTTGATCTAGGGGCTCAATCAGTGTCACCCACAGAAGGTTGTGTAAGGAGAAGAATGCCTTTATTTGTTCAACAAACATATACCGAATTCCCTTTTCACACCAGCCCTCTCTTAGCACTAAGGCTTACCCAATGAATGAGGCCTTCAAGAAGGTTCCAGTCCCATGGATGCCACCATAGCAGAGACCTTGAATGAGGGTAAAACCCACACAGAAGAAAACAGTGCTGAGAAATGGAGAAGAGGACAGATCTAACGGCATTGATGAAACACCCGCATCAGGGTGCCTGGGTGGCAGTCAGTTAAGCATCTGACTTTGGCTCAGGTCGTGATCTCACGGTTTGTAGGTTCAAGCCCCTCGTCGGGCTCTGTGCTGACAGCTCAGAGCCTGGAGCTGCTTCGGATTCTGTGTCTCCCTCTCTCTAACCTTTCCCCACTCACTGGCTCTTTCTCTCTCTCTCTCAAAAACAAATAAACATTAAAAATCTTAAACAAAAAAACACCTGCCTGAAGCCACACCTGAAGGTACCATACCCCTAAATATCTCAGTCCATGGCCAGTAACTTCCATTGATTTCGTTTGCTGCATTTTGCTGTGTACTTGGACCATCCCAACTCAAATATCCCTTCTGCGTAGGAAGTGATGCTGACCATCCGTAAGACCAGGTCCTCTTTACACCCACCCATAACCCCCAGCACTTTTTCATGCCACTTATCACACCTGCAGTTAAGTTCTGTAACTAATTTCCTTGACAGCTACCTCCCCTGAGAGCCCTATGCTGGCACACGGTGGGTGCTCGCTCCACCAAGCTATTTTTTTTTTTAATACGTCTCCAGAGCAGTTTTAGGTTCCCAGCAAAATTGAGCAGAAAGTACAGGAAGTTCCTGGGGCCCCTGGGTGGCTCAGTCGGTTAAGCGTCCGACTTCGGCTCAGGTCATGATCTCGCAGTCCGTGGGTTTGAGCCCAGCGTCGGGCTCTGGGCTGCCGGCTCAGAGCCTGGAGCCTGCTTTGGATTCTGTGTCTCCCTCTCTCTCTGCCCCTCCCCTGCTCATGCTCTGTCTCAAAAATAATAAATAAACATAAAAATTAGTTTTAAAAAAGTACAGGAAGTTCCCATTTACCTCCTGCCCCCCCCCCACACGCACACGCAGCATCCCCAATTATCAATATCCCGCACCAAAGTGGTCCCCACCAAAGTGGTCCATTTGCTACAATCAATGAACCCACTGTTGATACATCATTGTTGCCAAAAGTCCCTAAGTTACGTTAAGGTTCACCCCTGGTGTTGTACGTCCTGTGGGTTTTGACAAATGTATAATGACATGCGTCCACCATTAATTACAGTGTCACACAGAGTAGTTCCACTGTCCTGACCCTCCTCTGAGCTCCACCTCTGCATTCTTCCTCCTGTCCCCAAGCCCTGGTAAAACTTAAACAAGAAACAAATAAGCCCTTGTAAACAAACAAGAAAAGTGTATTTTTTATGCCCCTGCTACTCTGGGATGCTGCTTTCTGTCCTGGCCCCTTCTTCCAGCCTCCGGGGCGGTTCCCTCCAGGTTACCAGTCTGTGCCCAGGATAGGACAGGAACACAGGGCACTCAGTAGCATCTCAGCAAGGGGGCCTCGAAACTTCCAGGCTTATGCCCTCCGCAGCCTCCATTCCACTTGGCAACCGGCAGCCCGGCCACTTTTTGTCCTGAGATGTGCCAGAATGCATCTGGAGTAAGGAAGGCAGGATTCCCCCACTTCTGACAGATTCACTTAGTGTAACGTCACAGGTAAATGTATCCAAACCCCGGAGATGTTCTATTTATGGTAACTGCTCTGAAATGTTACCAACGCATGTCTCAAAATACAGGTGTTGTCTTGAGCATGTGATGAGAGGGTGAGGTGTGCCTCTTTTCCCTTCTTCATCTTGGACCCCCTCCCGGAACAAAAGGCTTCTGACAATTAACGATTCCCTGTTTTGTTGGTTTATTTCAAGCCTTCCGGAAGGTACTGTGAGCCTCAAGGCTCAGCCTCCCCATCTGATCTCACTAATGCAACTTACGTAGTATGTGCCATTGCCAATGTGAAAGAAAGGGATCCAGGATGCCCCCAAAGTGTCTTTCGTACTCTCATCCGCCTGCTGGGTTTTCGGACAAAGACAGATTGAGAGGGCGGGGGGTGGTTCACTGCCCAGTCCTCTTCTGCTTGAAGGTAGGAAGGATGCTTCAACACCAATGGATTCGGGGGTGTGGTGCTGATTTCCCAACATCCACCTCCTGGAAAAGTCATGAAGCCTCATCCATGGCTCTGCTTGGCCTTTCCTTCATGCCCGGTCCTCACCATATCTCCCGCCTCAGGCATCCCCCTCCCTATCTCATGACCCAAAGCCCAGAAGGATGGGATGCTCAGAGGGGGACCGGTACCTTGGGCTCTGCAACCTGAAAGAACACGCCCTCCAAGGATGCGGTGAGGAAGGGAGCTGCCAGGACTTGGGACTCCCCTCATAGAAAGCATCATCCGCTCAAATTCTGTGTCCCCCCTCCCCCTCTCTGTGCCCCTCTCCCCCGCTCACACTCTTTCTCTTTCTCAAAAATAAACATTTAAAAAAAAATTTTTTAAAGGGGCGCCTGGGTGGCTCAGTCGGTTGAGCATCCGACTTTGGCTCAGGTCATGATCTCACAGTTCGTGGGTTTAATCCTTACATCAGGCTCTGTGCTGACAGCCCGGAGCCTGGAGCCTGCTTCAAATTCTGTGTCCCCCCTCTCGCTCTGCCCCTCCCCACTCACATTCTGTCTCCCTCTCTAAAATAAACATTAAAAAATAAAAAAATAAAAAAATAGAAAGCATCATTCACTTCACATGTGCTACCTGAGCATGCCCGGCATGACGGGGCCTCTGGGGACGAGGCCGTGTGAAGGAAAGAGGAAAAGAGGACAGTCTGTGCCCTCATGGAGCTAAAATTCAATTCAAGACACAAATGTTGACCACACAAATCACACAAGTACGTGTAGAATGTCCAATGGTGACCGAGAATACAAAAAAGTACGTGGTCCTGTCTCTGGATGACAGCAGGGATGCGTCCCGTCAGGGCAGGCTTCCCTGGGGACTTAGGACTCCCGGCAGTCACTTCCTCAACTCACTCAGGTCTTGCTTGAAAGTCATGGCCTCAGAAAAGATGTCCTGGACCCCCTGAAGTAGCCCTCTCCCTACTCCCTGCCCTCACTCTGCCTCAGTCTCTCACTCTACTCACCACCCCCTGAAATTACACTGCACGTCCACTGGCCTCTCTTTGCTGAGAGAATATAAGCCCCACTGTCTTCTTTCTGTCCCAGCAGCAGTACCTACAACAGTGCCCGGCACATAGTAGGTGCTCAATAAACGTCTGTTAAATGAACGAGTCCGTTGTGCAGATCTCTGAATGACCACTAGGTGGAAACACTAGGGACCCATGAGGGGAACCAGACCTTGGGCAGTGTCACCAGTGTCACGAATGCCCGAGGGACCAGCGTCCGAGGGGCGAACGAGACGGGACCACCGAGGATGAGGAGGCAGGGGGCCGAGTGGCCGGGGCGGAGGTCATGGTGTCTGGTGTTGCTCCAAACAAAACTGTGACCAGCCAGCATTTTCACCTTTACCCTAAAAGGAAGAGAGGGCTAAAGAATCATTCCAAGCTGGGAGGGAGATTGCGAGGGTGGTTAAAATATAACCAGATTCGGGGCACCTTGGGGGCTCAGTTGGTGGAGCGTGTGACCTCACGGTTCATGGGTTCGAGCCCCGAGTCGGGCTCTGTGCTGACAGCTCAGAGCCTGGAGCCTGCTTCACATTCTCTGTGTGTGTCTCTCTCTGCCCCTCCCCTCCCCGACCTGTGCTCTCTATCTCTGTCTCTCTCTCTCTCTCTCTCTCTCTCAAAAATAAATAAATACACACTTTTAAAAATTAAAAAAAAAAAAAAGAGTTGGAGGGGAAGGCTGGGAAGGTTCCCCAAGTTCCACGCGGTGACCCACGAGACCCAATGCGGTAGCCACGGCCCCCACCCCCTAACAGTCAAGAACAAGGGGGCTTCTTGGAAACCTGGGGCTTAACCCCGAACCCACTGCCTTACGAAGACATCCTCCCGCGCCCATCCACCTGAGGGGGGTGTTCTTTTCCCACCTAAGGTAAGCCTCCGACTCTCTGGGTTTTCTTTTTCACTCGACTCGAAATTCTCTCGCTTTCCCCCTCGCGGACCTAAGACAGACACTAAAGGTGCAGGAAGGGGCCCCTCCTCAACGCACCCAGGGAGAGGGAGGTTGCCTACAACACAGTTACACCTCCAGGACCCACCACAAAAGTACAATCTCTTTCATATTTTATGTTCTATCGACCACCTTGCTGGTGAATTTAATCCACCTCTGAAACCCACCGAGAGCCCGCGTGGTACCGAATATACGGGGCTTTTGCACAATTTTGAAACACGGGGTGCCTCTGGTTAGAAGTGAAATTGCCAGGAGAAAATCTTTGCTACTTAGCAAGCGTAGCGTGAGGGGAGAATATCAATCAACAGCATGTGTACATGCACAAGCGTGTGTGTGTGTGTGTGTGTGTGTGTGTGTGTGTGTGTGTGCGCGCGCGCGCACGTGTGCGTGTATGTGTGGCACAATGGGAGGAGAGAGAAATTGCCGATTAAGTGGGGGAGTCCCCTGCTCTCTCTCTCACGCACACACGCACGCGTCTGTACCCTTGACCCTAAAGTGGAGGCAGCTTGAACCCTTTGTGGGTTGCCATCACCACCTGCCAACGCGTGTTAACGACAGAGCCCTGCACTTCTCTGATACACATGAACGAAGCCCAGAACTGTTAACAGGCTTGCAACGGCGTCCTGGATGGCTCACACCGAAACCGTGACTGTTCCAGAGCCAGAACGCAAGGGAAAGAAAACACGGCGTGGATACGACTGCCCACGACCTCTCTGACGCGGGGACGCAGCAGCTGTGGCACATCTTTTGTTCCGACCAAGGCACCGATAGGAAATCTGAGCGCGAAGAGGCTGCCGTCACGGCGCTGCATCTCGAAACCAGCTCCCTGTATGCCCCTCCCCATGTGGCATCAACGTGCTGGAGTCCGGGACCGAGGGCGGATTCCAGACCCGGCTCTGGCCGCCGCCTCTAAAGCATTTATCCAGCCCCACTCTGCACACAGGTGGCTTCATTGCCACCAACTGCAGGCAGCTGGCTGCTTCGCGATCCTAAGACGGGCCCGCAGAAAACCGTGCCAGCCCTCGCGTGTCCGCCGGTTAGGGGGTGTTGCTACCTCTCTGATCTCAGGTTGGGGTCCACTCTGGGCTCTGCCAGTTACGGTGTGATGTCAGGAAAGCGACCCAACCTCTCTGAGCTTCAGCGTTTTCCTCTGCAAAACAGGAAGGGAAGGTCATCACCCCACCCCCCACCCCCGTTCTAACACACACACTGATTTCAGAACCGTCCGTAGGGACTAAATGCAGTAAGACACGTGAACTGGTTAGCGAAGGAAGCGTCTCACGTTTTGTTCATCTACGTCTTTCATACAGCTCAGTTGTAGATATTTTTCTAAGCTACGGCAAATATCAACTGATTCCATGTTCAAGTGACCTTAGGAGGCAGATACTGTTGTTTCCTCTGCTCTACGGATAAAGAAACTGAGGCATCGGGACAATGTGGGATGTGGCCACAATGCCAGCCAGTCAACGGCAGCGCATTGCTCAAACCCACGCCTGGCTCCGGAACCCATGTGCTTCGCCGCTGCACTAAGCAATCAAGAAATGTTCGTGGGGCGCCTGGGTGGCTCAGTCACTTAAGCGCCTGACTCTTAGTCTCGGCTCAGGTCACGGTCTCCCAGTTTATAGGTTTGGGCTCACATTGGGCTCTGCACGCAGCGTGGAGCCTGCTTGGGATCCTGTCTCTGCCTGCCTCTCTCTCTCACTCTCTCTCTCTCTCTCTCTCAAAAAAAAAAAAAAAAAAAAAAAAAAAAGACTAAATAAACTTAAAAAAAAAAAAGAAAAGAAATGTTCATTATTCTCGTTGTTTTAATCCCTCATTCTAAGCATCTCCAAAGTCAGCATCCAGCCGACTGTCCTTCCTTTTACACATTTCGCTCAGCTCCACTTTTCCAGTCCACTCACCATCACCTTAGAAAATTCTGTTTCCAGGGCACCTGCGTGGCTCAGTCGGTTAAGCGTCCGACTTCAGCTCAGGTCATGATCTCGTGGTTCGTGAGTTCGAGCCCTGCACCGGGCTCTCTGCCATCAGCACAGAGCCTGCTTCGGATTCCGTGTCTCCCTCTCTCTCTCTCTCTCCCCCTTCCCCATGCGCCCTCTCTCTCTCTCTTTCTCGAAAATAAATACACATTTTTCAAAAAGAAAATGCTGGTTGCCCTGTTCTAATCTACCCTGCACATCACTACAGAATCAGCTCTCCTCAACTGTTGCATTCTGCCTACCCTACCTGCTCAAACCCTTCAATACCTCCACTTTGCTTGCAGGGCAAAGCCCAAACCCCTGAGAGCCCTTCGTCAGCTGGACCAACCCAAACTGTCTCGTGCCACCCTGCGCCAACCCCCCGGTCACCTGGTCCACCCCGGGCCACAGAGGCCCTTCTCCACTCTTCCTGCCTCCCCAGTGCTCACGCTGGCACTTGCCCAGAAATGCCTTCACTGCACCTTTCCAGACTCTGCACATCCTGTACCCACCCTTTACTGGGCACCAGGAGCCCAGGGACGGCGTGAACTAGAGGGCAAAGAGGGCCATAGAAGAGGTGTCCTCAGAAGGATCCATCTGGAAGCAAATTTCTGAAGAGACTCAGAGAGACAGAGACGCAGAGAGAAGAAACAAGGAAGCCAGCGATCCCAATGCTGAACTTCCTTAACAGCATCTCCTTCTCTGA
The DNA here is from genome assembly GCF_018350195.1 of Panthera tigris. Taxonomy (NCBI): domain Eukaryota; kingdom Metazoa; phylum Chordata; class Mammalia; order Carnivora; family Felidae; genus Panthera; species Panthera tigris. The sequence continues at coordinate 6,650,682 of NC_056662.1, read as the reverse complement.
TTAATAACAACATCAACACGGAAGTCTCAAGCTGATGTTGAACAAATCAAAAACAACCCATAGATGTGTTTTTCTTTCTTTTGTAATTTTTTTAAATACAGAGAATTCACAGGAAAATTCAGATTGCTAGCTTCTCTTTATTTTTTTTAGTTTATTTATTTATTTTGATGGAGAGAGAGAGAGAGACTGTGTGTGGGCGTGTGCACGTGCACACTAGTGGTGGAGGGGCAGAGAGAGAGAGAGAGAGACAGAGAGACAGAGAGAGAGAGAGAGAGAGAGAGAGAATCCCAAGCAGGCTCCACACTTTCAGCACAGAACCTGACATGGGTCTCAATCCCACAATCTTGAACCTGAGCCGAAATAAAGAATCGTATGCCCAACCGACTGGGACACCCAGGCACCCCTCTACCTTCTCTTTAGAAGGTTTAGCCACTTTGGACGCACATTTTCCCCGCGACAATATGTGTCAGATCTGACTGGTTCTGCAGCTGCTCCCTTTACACAGGACATTCACCTTCTAGTTTGCCACAGTCCCCACCACTCTCTATTATTCAACACTGAAGTCAAGTTGCCATTTACCATTGGGCTTACACTCTTTCTTTCTTTGCAGTAGAAAGCCACTTTTTTTTATTTATTAATTTTGAAAGAGACAAAGATAGCATGAGTTGAGGGAGGAGCAGAGAGAGAGAGAGAGAGAGAGAGAGAGAGAGAGAAAGAAGCCCAAATAGGCTCTGCACTGCCAGCACAGAGCCCCACGCAGGGCTCAATCCCACAAACCACAAGATCACGACCTGAGCCAAAATTCAGAGTTGGACACTCAACCAACTGAGCCACCCGGGCACCCCAAAAGCCACTTAGTTATAACTAAGGTCTGTCATAGAAGAAAGATCAAATACAGACTAAGAGGAACACATATCTCCAGACAAAAAAAAGAGGCAAATACTTTTGGTACCTGGAAATGAAGAATATTCTTATATCTTTAATATGCAAACCCACTATCTGATTTGACTCTTTGTGTGTTTACCTGCCATCGTGGCCATTAGAAGTTGTGACCCCAGCTTTACATCCTTCCTGGAGCTTCCTGCCAAGCCTTACTCTGCTTTGACTCTGGAAGATGGGGAAAGGCCATCTTGGAAGCCATCACAAACCAGGACGGCCCCCAAAGGCCGGTCCAGTGCCCTGAACCTTCTCCTAACATTGCTTCTGCTTCCAAAACTCCTCCTCACCTTTGGAGAAATCATATGAACTCATTCCAAATAAGGTATGGAGGCCTGATGATGGTTTCACGTACTCTCCCTCCGGGTTACAATTTAACAGGTGCCCACAGTGCTTCATAAGCTGGTGGTTATAAATGGGCTTCCTGAGTCCTTAAGTTCCTCTCGGGGGCTGGTGTGGGAAATCAGTTACGGGGAACAAGGTGAAGGGAAGATCACATCATTCGCCAGACCAGCTCCAATTTCTGCTGCCTTCTAGAATGAAGGTCCCTTTAAGATGCCATTGGAGGGGGGGCGCCTGGGTGGCGCAGTCGGTTAAGCGTCCGACTTCAGCCAGGTCACGATCTCGCGGTCCGTGAGTTCGAGACCCGCGTCAGGCTCTGGGCTGATGGCTCGGAGCCTGGAGCCTGTTTCCGATTCTGTGTCTCCCTCTCTCTCTGACCCTCCCCCATTCATGCTCTGTCTCTCTCTGTCCCAAAAATAAAATTAAAAAAAAAAAAAAAAAAAAAAAAGATGCCATTGGAGGGGAGAAAGGGGAGGGGCGGTGCCACCACTTTTAAGAAAACAAAAATGTGTAAGTTTTAAAAGCAACGACGTCGCAGCTACGGTTTTGATTGTGAGTAAGCAAAGAAAACCAATTCAGACTGCGTTTACAGTAAGTGTAATGGCCCAAGGAAGTTGGGGGGGGGGGGGCGGGCACTCCCAGAATCTGCGGGAGCTCAGATGGGTCAGACTTGAGCGCAGGCACCCACAGGCAAGCGGGCAGCAGGAAGCAAAGCATCCATACTGGAGCAGAGTAGCTCGGACGCTACCCTGTGGCCACCGCGGTTAGAATGAGTGGCTTCCCATGAGGCCTCTCCTTACTCGATCAACCTGGAAATTCCAAGTCCCAGGAAAGCGCGTCCACTTAGCCCAAGATTTCTCAGCTGTAGCACTGTTGACATTAGACATTCGGGGCTGGAGAACTGTTGAGGGGCGGAGCTGCGCACCGTGGGGTGTCCAGCAGCACGGAGCACTCCCCACTGCTCATGACAACCAAAAATGTCTCCAGACATCGTCAAAGGTCCCCTGGGGCAGAACTGCCCCCAGTTAAGAATTATCAAGTCAGGGGGCGCCTGGGTGGCTCAGTCGGTTGAGCGTCCGACTTTGGCTCAGGTCATGATCTTGTGGTTTGTGGGTTTAAGCCCCTCTTTGGGCTCTGTGCTGACAGCTCGGAGCCTGGAGCCTGGAGCCTGCTTCGGATTCTGTGTCTCCCTCTCTCTCTGCCCCTCCCCTGCTCACGCGCGGTCTTTCTCAAAAGTAAACAAACATTTCAAACAAACAAACAAACAAAAAGAATTATCAAGTTAGCCTAACTTCAGAGATACCCTGGCTGTCTTGGGATGGGGCTGGAGGGTCTGGGCCCTCAGCGTCCATAACAAAAGGCAGGTGCCTAAAATTATCCTCAATACTCAAGATGATAATTAATCAACAAGGAAATCTAGGACTATTAGGGTAATGAGCAACGGAAAGCTAAAATTCTGCAAATGATTAGTTCCATCACCTCAAGCTTCAAACAGAAGGGTGCTCTCTCTCTCTCTCTCTCTCTCTCTCTCTCTCGGCCACTGTAAACAGCCAGCAGAAGTAATGAGATGGGAAACATCAACTTTCCCAGAGCACCTCATATCTGCCATTATCTGCCTGCCCACCTGCCCATCTCATCAGCTACTCAGCAACTAAAATTCTCCAAATCCAGTGCAAAGAAAAACGGCTGGTTCCACGAGAGACCTTCCAGTCTGCATTCCCCAGTCTGGACTTCTCCGGGGCGCCTGACAGGATGTGCCAATCCTTTTAATGGGGGTGGGGTGAGATCACAGGTTAGTTCTCTATCAACCAAGACAGCAGATTTGCTCCCCCTGACCCCTCATTCCACAGTCCCACTGAATCTTCACTGTGCGACCCTTGCAGGTTCGGGATCATGTGAATTCGTGCCAACAAATCATCTCTGCCGCCATGTGCTTGGAATTTTTCTCCCCCTCCCCGCCCCGGACACAGCTAAAGTTGCTCACTGCAAGCCTCATATCTTGGAAGCCCTTCAAAACTTTTGAACTTAGTTCCACCACAACGAATGGCTTTAAGATCATCCAAACAGTGAGAGAAGAAGGAAGGCCGAAAAGCGAACAGAAATACACAAAGAAGCAAAGGAAGAAGTCTCTGAAAAACTTGAATGACCCCCCTGCACGTGATGCCTGAATTTAAGTCTGCTCTATATTTGCAATTCATTCTTGGTGCACAATTACATCTTAAGTAGATAATCCTCGGTAGAACAGTTCTTCTGTAAACAGCCAGTAATTTTGATATATTAGAATTAAAGGAAGTTTCCTAAGGCCAAATTCTGCCATGTTTTAAAAATACGTACCTTGGTTATTCCGAGAATAATTTTGCTTCAGGGACCCAATTAAAGTTATCAAAACTGTAGGTTCTCCTGGATGCTAAAGATGCAATATATTTTGCACATACCTCTACCGGTTATTATTTTTCAGGGATTTCATTTTACAGATTCAAAAAAACAAAATCTGCAACCAAGGGGAAGGGTTTTCGAAGATCACATAATTCTAAATTGCGAGCAAAAAGCACAAAGCCCCGTAATCACGAAGGCTTGTAATGAAGGAAGGACCAGGTTTGCTCACGGACAGTTGAAAAGGCAATTGCTGAATAGGTCTGTTTATGAGACGCTGTGATTGTCAACGCTCTGAAGTTTAAGATGTGGTGCGCACGGTTCATAAGAGGCGTAAGCAAAAAGCAGAGGTTTCTGCTGCTGCAAAATTACGGGGTGTCCCATATGGGCTGGCATCTTGTGCGATTGTAGATATGGTAATTACCTTGCAAGAATCCTGACGTTCCATGCTTTCCCGGGGAAGAGAGGGGAACAATGATACAGGTGATGACAGCCTTTGAGTGTCTCAATCCTCCCGGCTGCAATTGTTAAGGTCTGAGCAAAGGAGCGGCCAAAGAGAGCCAGAGAGCCAGAGAGAAGGTGTTACGTGTGGAGAACAGGTAAATCAAAACAGTTCTATTTGTGAGATCTGTCAAATTCTCTGTCAGCCTGATAACTGGGTGAGGTTTCCGACACATTTCAGTTAACTGGGTATTATACTTGCAAAGAAGATTTGATCAGCTTGACCTTTATCATTTCATAACTAGCAAAGGATTTGCCTGTCATACCATGATTTCTGTTATATGGCTTCAAAAAGCAGGAGCCAGAAAGCAAAAAAAAAAAAAAAAAAAAAAAAAAAGGAAAACCGCATTGGTCCATTTCGCTGCTGAAACATCACCAAGTCAACCTATAGGATGTGGTCCAAGAGACAGGACGCCAATCTGGCCTCCAGAAGTAACAGCTGGCTGGGAGGCTTGGTGGGCAGAGGAGGGACCTCCTAGGTCTAGAATTTCAGAAGCTGAAATTTCCAGATTTTTTTTTTTCAAAAATAAGTTGGATCTGATTCCCCGCCCCCCCCCGCCCCCATTTTCTAGAGCAGGGGCCAGCAAACGTTTTCCGTAAAGGGCCAGGCAGTAAATATTTTAGGCTCTGCAAACCACACAGTCTCTACTTACAGCTAGCCAATTTTCAAGCCGCCATAGCATACTGCGAATGGATGCACACGGCTGTGTTCCAAGAATGCCGAGTCTTACAAGACAGCTAGCGGGCCGCACTTGGCCTGTGGGTTGTGGTTTGCTGACCCCTGGTGTAGTAGTCGGACGGGCTCCATATACCCTCACAGCTTCAGAGGTGCTACAGGATCTCCAAGGTTTGGGGGAAATCTCTCCCTGTAGCAGCTATGACGTTTTGCTTCAAACGAGGAGGAAAAACACCTGTCACAACGACAGAGCTTTATTCGTGTACTGTTTTTACCTTGTGGATCCCATCCTCTTCTCTCACGCAAACCCTCAACAGGTATTTTCAGGTCCATTTCACGCAGGCTTGTGAAAGCCTGCCTGGGTGAGAAGGACAGGAGTCCCCGATCTCCATCACAGCTTTGGCAGGTGCAGCCGGAGACCAAGGGGACGTGTAGCTGCTGCTCGCCACCAGATCCCTTTCCAATCCCGGGGAACACTTGCAGCTTCTCACTCAGGCTGGAGTGACCCCAAATAGCCGCACCGCCCAAAGTCCTGGCAGAATCACCCAAGTAGAATCCGGACGCCTTGTCGCAGGCTGATAATGCTTTCTTTTCAGTTCAAGGCGCTGGGATTTTTTTTTTTTTTTCAAAGCATCATTTTCCTTGAAAACTAAAGCCCTGGAAACATTCGATGCTTTTGAGGAAAGCTGGCTCTTTTTGTCTGTTACAAAAAGCCACCTTCCCTCTACTCTTATTGATTAAAACAAAATTGCTGGTTTCACATTTCATTCATTTTTGTTTCTCGAAGTTCTTGAGTAACGTGATTCTTCCCAACGCTATGATTTAAAAACAATGTGTGGATGTAAACTCTCATTAATACCAGTTTGGAAAATGTGAGTGTTACAAAAACGTTGCAATAATGAAATTGGCGTACCTGTAAGCCCGAACCTCAGAATTCTTTCGCTTAATCTATCCTGCCAGTTACTAGGAAGGACATCCACGTACTTGGATACTTGGTTTCATCTCTTTGGGGCTCCTTCCTCCCTCTCTGAGACCACTAATGGAACAGCCCAGAGCCTCTCACTTCCAAGGTGAATGAGCTCTGGCCTGGCCTTGTTTAAGACCCAAGACTTGTCATTCAGGGTCTGAAAGTTCCCACCCCATCCTCCCGCCAGCCATAAGAGGCTGAGGGCGGCTTTTCTACCCCTGGTAGAGCAATTTAAATAACAAGGGTCAGGATTAGTCCTTTATAGAATTCAGGTGGGAAAAAAAAAAAATCTGCAGTGGCAGTGAAATGAGAAAGGTAGACAGGATTCATTCTCCTACAATAGATCCTTCCCATCTTGCTAAGCACACACAGCCGTAATTATATTGCCCGCCGCTGACGTGTATATACTCTACCTCCCTGCCATAAACACACATGCGCCTCTATAGATGAGAACCGATTTTAATATAGAAACCTCGGTATCTATAATTCATGCTCTTTAGCCTTTACATATTTATTCTGCATTTTAATTAAGGCCAAAATCTGAATACTTTAGATGGATGGTTTCTTTCTTCTATGCATAGCTTATAGGCAAATTACCTGGCAGAAGCCCAAATGTTAAGCAAACATAATAGAGCCGGAGACTAGAGTAAGCCATTATCTGGACACAACCAGCCCCGAGAGCTTACAAAGCTCTCTCCTCTCAAAGGTAACCATCTTACGACCGGCAGCATTCACCCTCCCTGCAGTCGTGACAAAAATGCCAGGACAAAATGCCAAAGTGTGGGGCTTACCAGGACATCACACGTCTCCAAAGCAAAGCAGCAACGGGTCACATCTGGTGACCTCCAAGAAGGGAGGGTTCAAGGGGTTGGGGAGATGAGAAGGGGCTTGGAAGGCCCTGAAGTGTGCCCAGAATTCGCCATCAGGACCTAGGACAGAAGTTCCCCCAAACTAACACTGGAATAACCCACTGACACTAAACACAGGCCTGGAATCAGAAAAGCCAGAAGCTCACGCTTGAGTGTGGTTGGAACAACCAGACTTTTCCACAAAATGTTTGATGCCATGAAACCCTAAGAGGTTTCCTCATCAATAATTTATCAAGAGAGAGAGAATCCCAAGCAGGCTCTGCTCTGCCAGCACAGAGCCCAATGCAGGGCTCGAACTCCTGAAACCATGAGATCATGACCTGCGCCAAAACCAAGAGTCAGATGCTTCACTGACGGAGCCACCCAGGCGCCCCTCTTTTTCAATTTCTAAAACAGGTCAAATCTGAACCAGTATCTGTTTTGTAAATACAGTTTTACCGGAACACAGCCACACTCACTTGTTTACAAATTACCAATGGCTGCATTCTCTCCGGCACGTCAGAGTACAATACTTGGGACACAGACTGTCCAGCCTGCAAGAACTAAAGTATTCACTCTCTTACCCTCTACAGAAAAAGTCTGCCAACCCTGCTCCCAACAGTGGCCCCTCGGCTTTCTGCCTTTTATTTTCTTCCTTCTGGAAAAGAAGGGGCAAACAAATCAAAGAGACGTTTGGAATTCCCAAATTGTCTCCACTGTACTGTTTCTTCTAGTCTTTAGAGAGCGATGAAGAAGCTACAGAAAATTCTCCCCAAGCATCTTCTCTGGAAGTAAAACAGCCCATATTAAATTTTCAGTCCTCATAACACTGTACTGTTAAACTTCCACACCAACTAAGAGCAATGAAAACAATGCAAAACCACCATGGACAGCGCCTTTGGGCCAGGCACTGGGTAGTGCTTTTATCCCGTTATCTCATGTTGAGATCCATACCACCACAAAGTACGTTCTGCCAGAATACCAATTGCACACTCTTGATAAGAAGCAGTTTTGAAAAGCAGATGTGTCTGATTTCAAATCCTGTCATCTTAACTACTATATGCTGTAAGCTGCCTGAGCTCTGACCCCACCTTCACTGCTGATATTGATACACTTCTGCCAGGCACTGCTCCATTACCCCTCAAAATAGACCCATAGTGAGAAAAGCGATAGTATCATACCTATTTCGCTGATCAGGAACTCGAGGCTCAGGTAGGTGACATGACTCACCTAAGGTTACCCAGCTCGTGTGAGGTGGTGCTGGGGAGCTGACTGCAGAGCAGACTGGTAGGTTCTTCATCTCTGGGGCTCAGCCTTCTAGCTATAAAATAAGGGGTGTAACTTTTCAGGACTTTGAAGATGTAGCAAAAAACTGATTTGCTAAAAAAAAAGAAAAAAATGTTTGCGGGCCACTGAATAGACTTCCAGTCCTCCCCAAACCTCAGAAGCAGCTGCCCAGAGGCCACTGTGGACATCAAAACTCTGCCCCCAGGTCACGTCAGAATGGACATTCAATTCCACATAGATGAAGGTCTCCAGAGAGGACTCTACAAGGACATGTGTTTCTCTCCTTCCACTTACGAATTTCCACAAGTGCTCAGGGTTCCCAGATCTCCAATTAAAATGCACACTAAGTACATAAATAACTACTGAGAAGGCAGAAAGAGAATGTAGATGATGCCACGATATGAAAGTTGTCTGTGGATGCTTACAAATGGCTTTTTTTTTTTTTTTTTTTTTTTTTGCCTTCCAGAATTTATTCTGCTGTCTTTGAGAAAGTATCCCAACTTCCTCTGCAGGAATCACCTTGCCCCTGTTGGATCAATTGGGTTAAATGGAATCTCAAATGTGCTCCACCCTTGCCTGGCCAAGAACAGGCCACACCCCAAGCTAGGTTTCTCAGAGCTGGTTTTGGAAACTCCAAAAAGAGGGTGTTCACATACAGGATTCTTCGTGGATCCTGGTAGCAAGAGCCAATGCCTCAGCCTTGGCCAAGCCCAGCTCCAGCCTTCCCTCCCTTGTGGGAACCACCGGGCAGACTGCCAATAAATCCCTGTCTTGCTTAAGTTACCCAAACTGGTTTTTCTTGCTTATAACCAACACTAATTTTTTTTACAATTCCAGAAGCATAGTTCTTAAAGAACAAATTGCCTTCATTCAGTATCATTTTGGCCTCACCCTGGGGTCTCCTTTCTAAGCATATTTTCAACCAATTTTGTTTCTACTTTCTCCCTTCAAAAAAAAAAAAAAAAAAAAAAAAGATAGCTATTTTAAGATCCCAGGTAAGGTAGAAACTGACTATATATGCACAGACCTACAAAGTGAAATTTAAAAAGCTACACTTCATAAATACTTTTCTGAATTGTCTTAAAGGGGAAATACGCACTTATTTTTATTTTATCGTTCAGATCTGACCATCTAATTCATTAGCTTTCCTCTCCAGCATCAGCCCTCTAGAACTGAGATTCTCTGAACTCAGCTGGGTCTTGACCTCAATCTGTTGTCCAAACAGGTGCAAATTTGCTGCAAAACATTACAGTCCACTCAAGATTTTACTACCTATCACAAGTTATTTCATTAAATGCTTTCATGAACATAACCCACAATATCCACAGAATGTCTTTACTTTCATAAATAGCATAAGAAAGGAAATAGAGTTACTCGGCACCCCCTTGTTCATAGGGAACCCTACAAACAATCGTTTTCTTCTCAGTGTGCTTATAGGCACACTGGGTAAATATCTGTCCCACAGTTTAGATCCTGCAACAGTGTCCATAATATCTGGAATGAAATCCAAACTTCTGACCATGGCAAACAAAGCCCCCCATCAAATGGCCACTGCCTGGAGCTCCAAATTCATCACAGACCTTCCCTCTCTTCTCCCCCCTCCCCTTCTCCTCCTCCTTCCCCCCTCCCCTCGCTCCTTCTCCCCTTCCTCCACCTTGTCAACCCTGTCCCTGCTCTCCCAGCTGCCACCTGTAGCTCCCACAGGCCAAGGCCCCTCTCGCCTCAAAACTTGCCCTTGCCCTGCCTGGAACACTTCTCCAATCTCCAGGACTGGCTCCTACTCACCATTCAGGTCTCCGCTGAAATATCACCACTTTAAAAAGGCTTCCACGGGTCACCTAACCTAAAGTATCCCCCCCCCCCGCCCCCAACTTGCTCCCGTATCTCCCGTATCTCGGCTTTGCCATACGAAATACATTATTTATGCTTTGCTTCCTTATCTGTTGCCTCAACTACAGTACAAGATCCGTGAGGGCAGGGATTTGATAGTCCCAGCACATAGAACAACATTTTCTGCAACAGCAAGCTTGTGAAAGACACAGTGAAGGAAGAATGGAGAGAGGGAGGAAGGATAGAGGGGAAAGAGCTTTGTCGAGCCCAGGCATCCCTTTGGCTGGCTAGTAACTTCTGTAACCTAAGCTTTCAAAAACTAGGACACCAGGCACCTCTCCCTAAACCTTCTGATCATCATAATAATAGTGATTCCTCAGGTGCAAAGCTTAGTTTTGTGGGACTCTGTAAGTTTCAGAGACCCTCTTTTAGAAAAAGGATACAGAATTATGTACATGATGGCAGGTATAGAAGGGCATATTTATCTAAAATGAGAAAAGAAATCAGGACAGATGATAAGAATTTTGGAAACTCGACTCCTCTCTCCCTGGATCTCTCTGGGTAATCTGCCAGAAATCTCAAATAGAAATGCTTCCTGATAGTGGTCTGGCCTCTGCCACATACCCGGAACACTGGACTACTCTCCTCACCATCCCCAGAACTCGGGGGTCCAGGCCCGTGAGAGCCCCACAGGCTGTGCTTTTGGTTCCTGGCACGTGGATAAACCACGAGGCTTGGCCGTATTCTGTCTTCGCTCTACCGTGTCATTTAGCCCAGAACCCGCTCCAGAACCAAGCCTCACTGCACAGAGCGGGCAGCTGCTAAGGAGGCGGGGCTGGTTCTCAGCACCTGCAGGGTCAGTTGGGTCCAGGCCCGAGGGCAGCATCCTGCCTTCTCAGGAAAACATGAGCTCTTCCCGGGAATGCCACCCTCTCCCCATCTTCCATTCTTATTCCAGCCTAACAACTTTCCTTGTCAGTCATTTCCATTCCAAGCTGCGGCTCCCTTTAGTAAGTCTCCTGACCACACTCGTAGCATCTTCAGGTTGGCTTTCGTTATTTCCATGTTTGCACAAGTGTTGAATTCAGTGTCCCCCACGGGTTCCATTAGCAGGCTCTGTGCCCCTCTTGCAAGTCACAAAGGCAGCTACACAGAATGGTGATAGAGGGTGTCCTCGAGAAGAGCTGGGAGGGGAAGGCAGACGGCCAGGGGCTGGTCTGCTTCTACGCAAGAGAAGTGGAAATATAACCGGCACTGCCGGGCCGTCTCTCGCCGACCAAGTGAGGCTCCGGGGACCCAAACTCGCACAACCTTTTTCTGGATGTCTCTGGCAATTTCGCACTGACCCTTGACTCAATAAGCCCGCTTCCAGGAATTTTTTTTGCATGTGTATATGTTTACTTACACACGCACACATGTGCAAAGAAATGAATGCCTAAGGTCATTCAGGACAGTGTTATTTCCAGTAACGGCAAGCTGTAAGCAAGCTCTGTGTCCATCTTTAGGGGCCTAGTGAAATGAATCATGACACAGCCAGGCAACGGAGTATCGTAAAGCTGGAAAAAAGGAACAGATGAGCACTTTATCTTCAACTAGAAAAGGAACCATATTTATTGAGGTAGAAGCAGGCACAGTGCAGTGTGTATAGCTGAACGGCATTTTTCATTTAAAAAGGGGAAATAAAGGGCACCGGGTGGCTCAGTCGTTTAAGTGTCCATCTCCGTTTCGGCTCAGGTCATGATTTCATGGTTACGTGAGTTCGAGACCTACATGAGGCTCTGCACTGACAGTGCAGAGCCTGCTTGCGATTCTCTCTCTAGTCCTCCCCCACTCGTGCTGTCTCTGTCTCTCTCAAAATAAGTAAATAAAATAAAAATATGAAAAAGGGAAATAAACATTTTTAAATATTTTTTAATGTTTCTTTTTGAGAGAGAGAGAGAGAGAGACAGAGCAGGAGCAGGAGAGGGGCAGAGAGAGAGGGAGACACAAAATCCCAAGCAGGCTCCAGGTTCCGAGCTGTCAGCACAGAGCCCGAGGTGGGGCTCAAACTCACGAGCTGTGAGATCAGGACCTGAGCTGAAGTCAGACCCTTAACTGACTGAGCCACCCAGGTGCCCCTGAAAATAAATATTTTTTTTACTTAGATGAATAGAAACAGCACATGAAGGATAAACAAGAAACTCACTAACTGCAGTTACAAGTTTTGTTTTCGGAGAGCATGGGAATCAGGGCAGGAGAAATATTTTTCCACTACTGATGTTTTCATCATTTCTTGTTTGGCTACAAAGGACTGGATAACCTTGTCAAAAATTAAAATTAAAAATTAAATGGGTCACCTCACACTCATTAGGAGGGCTACTATAAGGGGAAAAAAAAAAGAAAGAAAATAACAAGTGTTAGCAAGGATGTGGAGAAATTGGAACCTTTAAGCTCTGTTGGTGGTAAAATGGTAAGCTGCTATGGAAAACAGTAAGGCATGTCCTCAAAAAATTAAAAATAGAATTACCAGGGGCACCTGGGTGGCTCAGCCGATTAAGCGTCCGACTTCAGCTCAGGTCGTGATCTTGCGGTTCACGAGTTCAAGCCCCACGTCAGGCTCTGCGCTGACAGCTCGGAGCCTGGAGCCTGCTTTGGATTCTGTGTCTCCCTCTCTCTCTGCCCCTCCCCCACTCGTGCTCTGTCTCTCTCTCTCTCAAAAATAAATTTTAAAAAAACATAAAAAAAAATAATTACCATGTGATACAGCCATTCCACTTCTGGATACATTCCCAAAAGAATTCCAAACAAGGTCTCCAAAAGAGATCTGTGCACTCATGCTTACGGCGGCTTTTTCACAATAGCCGAAAGGTAAGAAGCAACCCAAGATTCCATTATAGAGAAACAGACAAACAAAATGTGAGGTATCCATACAATGAAATATTGCTCAGCCTTAAAAAGGAAGCAAATTCTCATACATGCTACCAAGTCCACACGGATTGTCGAGAACATTATGCTAAGTGAAGCGAGCCAGTCACAAAAGAACAAATACCACTTACGTGAGGCATTGAGAGTAGTCAAAACCATATAGAAACAGAGGGGCGCCTGGGTGGCTCTGTTGGTTAAGCATCTGACTCTTGATTTTGGCTCGGGTCATGATCTCACAGTTCTTGAGATTGAGCCTTGTACAGCCTGCTTGGGATTCCCCCCCCCCGGTCCCTCCCCCTGCTCGTGCTCTCTCGCCCTCCCTCAAAATAGGTGAACAAACTTAAAAAAAAAAAATCATAGAGACAGAAAGTAAAGTGGTGGGTCCCAGGGAGGGGGGATGGGAAGTTTTAACTTAATAGTTTCCATTTTACAACATGAAAAGGGTCCTGGAGATAGATGGTGGCAATGGTTACCCAACATTATGAATGTATTTAATGCCATTTAACTGTCCACTTACAAATAGTTAGGGTGGCAAATTTTATGTTATGTGTATTTTACTACAATAAAAAAAAGGAGAAAACAATTAAATGGGGAGACTGCAGACTGCATCATTAAACATCTCTCCAAAGTATCACTGGCCATTAATCATCAGTTGAAGATCCGTATGGTATCCGAAGATCTTAAAATTCCTGTCATCGTGCCAAAACTTGTCAAATCTAAAAGGGGAGGTTCTTTCAGTTACAAATTGGTGGACTGAGCGTTCTAAACGAAGAATACCTTGAGGGAGACCATGGTGCTGTGCTCTGCAGGTATCTCACTTCGGCTACCCAGAATCCTTCACTGCCTTCTCCCGGTGGCAAAGCCCTTTTACTTTCACCACCTGTCCCCCTACCACGTGGTGGACCCAGTCCAATCACAAGTTTACTTCCCTCTTCCGGGGTGGCACGTGACTCAGGCTGGCCAATAGGAGCCCTCTGATCGGAGCACAGTGATTGGCCCATGGAGACCCAACCAGGCCAACAGCAGTTCTTATTCCAGGAAAGGGAAGGAAAGGCTGTGGTCCCCGCTGAGACTGCGGGCATGAAAGGCGCTGCAGCCCGGCGCTGCTGCAGACAGCAGGAGGGTGAAGAGGGTGCAGGGCGACACCCTACCGAAAAATGCAGAGCGAAAAGATAGAGAGAAATCGGGGCCTCGTGGCATGGATCCAGCTATGGCTGAAGGAGGACCAGTCGCGGGTCTTTCCCATTTATTTGAACCGATATATTTTGCCATACTGCTGGGGACATTCCAAATTCGTGTCTGTCACTTGCAAACATGCACGTCACTGATGCCCAGCATGGCAGCTGTGGCTCGAGTCTTGCCCTCACTGGCTTCTATAAAGGCACTGACTATTCTGAGAGCAGTTAGTGCTGACAAATCTCCTTCAATGGTGACTGACCGGGCAGTGAAGAGAAAGCACCAGGGTGGGCAGCAAAGTCACCACAACCACGGGCTGTGATGTTGTTCGCTCCACCCAACTCCTCCCAAGCCCCACTCACTCCAAGAGATGACTCACAGCAAACAGCTTAAGAGGAAATGACGTAACCCAACACCCCATCCAGACTTCCTCGTAAGGAAGTTAGCAGGACTTGAAGTCCTGACATCCGGCAGAAACCAAAGTCAAGCTCCTGATGTGCTGTGAACCAGCCATGTGTCTCTGGGCCAGTCGCCTACGCCCTCTGTACCTCGTTTCTAATCTGTAAAACTAAGCCCATCATCCCCCTATCACAGGATTGCTGTAGGGACCAGTGACATAGCACAGGGGAGGAGCTTACCACTGAATAAGTGCTCAGTGAAACTTAGCAATCAGTTATCATTGATTCGTTCAGTAACACTGACTTACCCCTTATCAGCAAAGTGCAGTGAAAGACGAAGCAGAGAATATAAAGTTCATCACACGTGGGTCCTAACTTCAGATAGCTTATGGTTTATTAAAGAGACAGTTAGGACAAGTATTCATATAACTGTTAATAAAATACTAATAGGTCACACTTCCTGTGCCAGGCCCTGGAGATTTGGTGATCAGTAGGACGATGGCCTCTGTCTTCATGGAGGGTTTCACGTGTTATTGGAGGGGACTCGATAAATAACTGAGTATTGGATTTAAAGTTCTGGTAAGGGGGAGTCTGAGTGGTTCAGTTGGTTAGGCATCTATCCCCTGATCTCAGCTCAGGTCATAACCTTACGGTTCGTGAGTTCAAGCCCCACACCAGGCTCTGCGCTGACAGCACAAAGTCTGCTCAGGATCCTTTCTCTCCCTCTGTCTGCACACCACCCCCCCCCAAATAAATAAATAAACTTTAAAAAAATAGAATAAAGTTCTGGTAAGAACTACAGAGGAGGAGTCCACGCGGTAAGAGAACAATAGCAGAGACTTGGAGGTGGGGTGTCTTGACATGAAAGTGATGTATTTAAAAAAGCAGCCCCCAGAGAGGCTGGGGAGATGCAGGAGAGGGAAGGGGAGGAGGCCAACCATAGGGTCCACCTCCTGCAAAGTCACCTGGCCCTCCAGGGGACCGGGAGTGTAAGTGAGGACTCAGATTTGTCCCCACCTGACCCCAGCGAGCCAGACTGTCATAATCCCACACCCGTCAGCCCTTGGCAAAGGGCCACGCTGGGAGACACACACCCAGACCTGGTTCTCTCTGGTTGTGGCAAGATGGCGCCAGTAGCCCAAAGGAGGTCCTTCAGTGGAGATGTGCAGATGCAGGCAGTGGGGGCAGAAGCCCAGGAGGCCAGTGAGGGGCCCCCGGAGCAGTGGAAGTAACCTACCGGACATGGGTGGAGCTCCACAGTGTCCATTATCCTGGAGACCTTGACCTCCCGTTAGGATGCGGTATCCAAAAAGGCTTCCCTGAGGAAGTGACATTTTGGCTGAGTAGGAGTAGCTAGACAAGGAGCAGGGATAGTTCGGTTTGAGATTAATTAAGGGGTTATTTAGATGTAACATTTTCATGGTAGGCAGCGGATCTGGGGAGCTTGTAGGATGCCATTCCCATCTGGGCTCTGTCTGCAGCCATGACCCTCTCTGCCGAAGCCGTTAGCGGCGGATGCCAGGTGGCCGGGTTGATGGCTGCCACTGGTGACAGGCACCGTAACTGGAGATCCGGGGATCTCAGCGGGAAGCCCTTGACAACCTCAGAGCTAAATGACTCAACCTTTCAGGGGCCAATTCGTTACTCCTCCAAATCCTCCCAAACACAGAGCACCTGGCGCTCTCTGGGTACCAATACTTAAGGCTCCCTTACTCCCAGAGTCCCTTGCCACCGATTATGTTTTCCTGGTGCAGAAGTTCTGAAAGATCTCCCTTCATTGTCAATCACGTCCCTAACTCTTACCCAAAAAGTGAGATCCAAGAAATATGGGGGGGGGGGTAATTTTTTTTATTGAAAATTAATATTTTACATTTTTTATTTATTTATTTTTGAGAGAGAGAGAGAGAGAGAGAGAGCGATGGGGGGCGGGGAGCAGAGAGAGAGGGACACACAGAATCTGAAGCAGCCTCCAGGCTCTGAGCTGTCAGCACAGAGCCCAATGCAGGGCTCGAAACCGTGAACCTCAAGATCATGACCTGAGCCCAAGTCGGACACTCAACCACCTGAGCCACCCAAGCATCCCACAAGAAATACATCTTAAGAGAAACCAGATCTGGGTCAATCTATACCGGTGCGTCTCATCTGGGGATGGAGGTCTGTCCCTCAGGAGACATTGGCAATGTCTGCAAACATTTTTACTTTTCATAACTTGAGGTGGGGGTGGGGAGTGGCATCGGGGGGGTAGAGGTCAGGAATGCTGTAACAGTGTCCAAAATGGCCACGCCAGCAAAGAACTGTCTGGCCCAACATGTCAACAAGAACCACGGGTGAGAAACCATGAAATAAAACAACGGCCAAATGCGTGGCAAAGGTTGGATCTCCAATCCACAACCTCTCTCTTTTTTGCCAAGTTCGGTGATATGGCGTGTGTACGACCCAATTTTTTTCAGTGTCAAAAGCAGCAGCAGCGATGTTCAACTATCTTAAGCATAAAGGATTTGTCATTCAAATAACTGATCGGTCCAGGCACGGACCAGGGTCCACATGATGCCATCAGGAATCATTGTGTCTCTCCCCCGGCCCCTCTCCCTCTCTCGCTACTTCCTTTGCCCTCTTTCCTCCCTTCTGCTTTATCCTCAAGCAGACCCTCTGCACGTGATGCTCTCAGGAGCACAGGCTTCCATCTTGCCAAAGTGACCCCCGGGGGCCGGAGAGCTTCTTTTTTCCCGCTACTGTAGTTCCATCATGATCTAAGAATCGGTTTGACCTTCTAACTGGGGTGATGTGACCATCTCTTAACCAATCACTGTAGGCAGGGGGTGCAGAACGGTCACGGGTTGGGCCCGAGTCCCCTGTCTGCACCTGGAGGCAGAGAAAGCAAACCCACCCAGACTCTGCATCTCCAGGAAAACAGGTGCTCCACGTGTAACTGCGCGTTCAGTCCTCACTGGTCCTGGAATGAGGAGGGTGTTTCGCACCATTGTTCAGGCAGGGAGTCCACTGAGGAGGCACAAGGTGAAGTGGTCGGAATTGCACTGTTGGGAGCCAGATGGACCGGGTCCAGCTCCCGGCTCAACAATGACCTCTGGCCAATTCTTACCTTTTGTGTGTGGCTTTCCCTGTCTGCAAAGGGAAACGGATTGTCCCGGGAGTTAATGAGTCCACACGTATGAAGGGTTGTAAATCACGCCTGGGACAGACGAGCTAGGCACTCGACGAATGTCATCTATCACTTTTGGGAACTAATCCAAGCTCCTCATCTTACAGAAAGAGAAACTGAGGTCACAGAAAACTCGGGACTCCTTCCAGACCCTGCAGAGGGTCTGTGGCAAATACAGGACCAAAGGGCCCACCCGTTCCGACCCAGGGCTCTTTTCGCTACACCACGGACCCTTCTGAAGCCTTCTGTCCGCTGTAAATTTCATCAGCCCCAGCAGGTGAAATGTACCACAGAACCCAGCACTTGTGGATTCGATAGACTCCCTCCGCTATGGCGAGACAGCCCTTCCCCAGGTGGAAAAGCCTCCCCAGCCATTCCGGGAACGTAGAGCCTGACCTTCTTCCCCTGGGTGTGCACCCCCCTCCCTTGGCCGCAGAAGACGGAGGGGTCCCAGTTTCGAGGCTCACTCACGCACTCACACTGCTCTGGCTTTCCCGGCAGCCTCCCTCTTGCTTTCTCAAGCGCCCTGGAAATCCATCAGCTTCATGATATTTATTACATGCTCCTTCCATTTATGAGTTTGCTACGGAAAAGGAGAAGCCGTGTGCTCCTTTCAGACGGCACGAGAGGCAGCGAGAAGAAAAGGTTATGGCTGTGTTTACTTTACTCAGTGCTGTTTTCCCGCTGCCTCACAATCGACGCGCCCCAGCAATCCAATAGCATATTATTAACCGAAGAGCTTTCTCCGATAAATACCAAACAGTCGCTCTAATAACACAGAGCCCAGGTAGAGAGGCAAAGATAAATGCTAAT
This sequence comes from Panthera tigris, assembly GCF_018350195.1. NCBI lineage: Eukaryota > Metazoa > Chordata > Mammalia > Carnivora > Felidae > Panthera > Panthera tigris. The sequence goes on along the minus strand of NC_056662.1, from coordinate 6,632,471 downwards.
TTCAAAATTAAACTGCTATCCCCCTGCGTGTCTGAGAGAACGGGACGAGGATAAGGAGGGTAAGCGAGGGGACGCTATGACGGGGGATGCGCCGCATGGGGCATAGGAAAGGCAGCAGTGACCACGTTGAGCACGGACGCTGAATATTTGCCACGTGCCAGACACGATGCGTTATTTCATTCACGCCCACGGTGACCCTCTACAGACACACGTGTTTTGGGGATCTTGCGTCCCACATGAGGAAACTGAGGCTGAGAAAGGTCGAGTAATCGGGACAAAGTCCTGCCGGGTATAAATGCAGAAGTTCAGATCGGAATCCAGGCGGCCTGGCTCCAGAGCCCATGAATTTAGACACTATTGTTCAATTACGTCTAGGACCTGTGCACAGGGACACAGTGTTTCTCAGATTGGAAGGTACCTTTCAAGTTCATCAGTTACTCATGTAACAAATATTTACGAGCTCACAGTTGTTGGCCACTGTGAGCTGGCTACAGCAAAACCACCTAGAACCTTCTGTTGCTTCCTCACAAGAACAGGCTTATGCATGTCCTGGCAGAGGGAAGCAGGCTTATTTAGAAGGAAAGATGGCTAGGGGGCATCCGCTGGGGGCCCAGAGTTTCCTTTCCAGGAGGGAGCTCCTGTGGCCCAGTGTTTCAGCTATCAAGAGAACTCGGTTCAAATCCCAGAGCCCTCTCTCGTACTAGTTGCCACCTGCAGAAAGGGACACGGTCCCTCCCAGCATTTTTCCTCTGTGTGCAAAATGGAGAAAATAATCCTAGGTACCGCTCGCAGTCCTCGTAAGGATTAAACAAAGATCTTTACCAATTCTGCTGAAGTTCCAAGTTTGCCTGCAGGAATTAGGCTGTCGACCGCTCCCCTGCCGTCTTAACTGTCAGACATCGTTTCTTCCATCACCAGAGTGCTCCTGGCCTCCAGAATCCCTGGGGCCACCCACTGGAATCTTCTCATTGCATCCTGTGCCCTCTGGTGGAACCGGAAGCCATCTGCACCAACAGCTCCAAAGGGCTGGCTCTGGGAAAATAGTCTGAAACGCTGTGCACAACGCCGGCTCATGACAAGCATCCGTTGGTATTATTTTCTCCACGAAACCCCAACGGATTTCCTTACTACAAGTTTGACCATGCGAATGGGGCAATGGAGGCATAGTGATAGATCTTTCTCCTTACTAAAAACTCCTCACACTGATGAGCTGAGATCACCTGTGGTCGAAGCACTTCTTCGGTCCCGATTCTCCATTAAATACGGTAGTTAGTGCAGAGCCCGCCCGTGACGGTAATAACCCACATGTTTAGCGCCTCACCAATGCCAACATCGAGTTAAGCACTCCCTAAGCATGAGTCCATGAACTCTCACTACCTCATTATGAAACACAATTGGTAACTATTCGCGCTTTACATGTGGGGGCACTGCAGCTCAGGAAAGGCTGCTGATGTTACCCCAAGTCGACACTTTATTATATAATTGCTGTATCAGTCTCTCTTTTTTTCAATATTTATTTATTTTTGCGAGAGAGGAAGAGCATGAGCGGGGGAGGGGCAGAGAGAGAGGGAGACACAGAATCCGAATCGGGCTCCGGGCTCCGAGCTGTCAGCACAGAGCCTGACGCGGGGCTTGAACTCACGAACCACGAGATCGCGACCCGAGCTAAAGTTGGACACTTAACCAGCTGAGCCACCCAGGTGCCACTCAGACAGTTTCTTGGGTTGGAAAGGGCAGAGCCCAACCCAATGTGAGTTAAGAGGAAAAAGAAAGCCCATGAATATGTTGGCACATACAACTAGAAAATTGAGAGGTAGAGACTACTTCAGGCACGGAAGGATCCAGGCTCTCAAATGTCTCCTGTGACATCTCCTCCTTGACCCTGCTTCCTAGGTGTCGACTTCATCCTCAGGCATGCTTCTCCTTCCCGATAACAACATGGGCACCAAGAAGTCTAGGCAACACAGCAGCAGAGGGACGGAGAAACTGAGCATCTGGCTGGCGTCTACAGTTCCAGCAGGAGACCTGACTGGGCTTCGGGGTCCGTCTCGGGGGGGTCACGTGCTAGCCCCCGTCACGTGCCAGCTCCCGCATCCATCACTGCCGGTGACAAGGAAGCACCGCCCTGTGATCGGACACACCTGTCATGTGAGCGTCCCTGGAGCACGGGGATGGGAGAGCGGCGTCCAGAGGGCCCGGACAGAGAGTGCGAGGTGCAGGCCCCCCAGAGGGACGTCGAGGGACTGCCCGCACCAGGAGCAGCAGCACGAGACGCCAGACAGAGCAGAGTCCCGGAGCCCACTCTCTGGTTCTCTTTTCCTCGCTCTCCTGATCAAAAGGCACGCCTTTGATGCCGGCTGGCTTGGCTCCTGCCTCTGGCCCATTTTCCCCGACCTTGCTCTGTGACCGAGCAGCGGTGTAGAATGGAGTGTAGGAAGCTGTATAACCACGAGGATTAGTCTAAGAGTGGCGGGGAGGCAGGGGGAGAGAGAGGGTTGAGTCGATTCCTTTCCCAAAGTTTCGCGGCAGCCTAGAGGTCTCTGGTTTATGGATACACATTAAAGAACCTTTTCGAGAGGGCTGTTTCACGTGAGAAAGCCGTTTAGGCACGGAGGCACTTGGCTGCTCCTTCTAAATGAACATTTTCAATTAGCCTGAAGAAGTTAATTACACCATCCTTTAATAACTGCCCTGTGATTCTGCAAATCCTCCATTAATTGATTCAACCGTCCGCCCCCAAACCAAGAATCGGCAAACAGGTAGAAAAAGACCGAAACGCAGCAGGAGTGGAGCGGGGGAGGCAAACATGAAGACATGCCGTGTCGTCTGCAGGGGGCAGGTGAGACACAAAAGCCACGTCTGGGACGGTTGTGGGAAACCGCACAGGGTGAGAGGTTTGGGAAATTCATTCCACGGATCCAAGGGGCTTTCACAAGCGGATACACAACATGCTGGCAGGATGCGTCCCTCCCTCTGCTGCGTGTCTCAAAGAGAAAGCGAGTCCGTGGAGCTTGGTCCAGACCATTAACAAAGAGCTCCTGGAGCCACATTCCCTGGCCCACGGTCGTTCGGGAAACTGCTACGAACAACAGCTTTCCTGTGGGATAGAGAACATCACCAAGCAGAAGGTAGAAACCAGGAAATCCAGTCCCAGCTTTGAAAAAAAAAAGGGGCAGCTTCTGTCCTGAAGTGCACAGCACAGGCTCCTGTCACACAGGCACCGGACTGGCCTGGGTTCCGATGCTGGCTCTGCTCCTGGCTGGCCACGTGGCCCCGCGTAAAACCTGATGGGCTCTCAGTTTCCCCATCTGTTAAACGGGGAAATACACGTATCTGTATGCTAGGAGTCTTACAGCAATGAAATGAGATAATGTCATATAAACTGTTCAGGTCCTGGAATATGGTAAGAATTCAGTAAATCCTGGGGCACCTGGGTGGCTCAGTCGGTTAAACGTCTGATTCCTGGTTTCAGCTTGGGTCACAATCTCACCGTTTGTGGGTTCGAGCCCCTCACCAGGCTCCATGCCGACAGCTTGCGGCCTGCTTGGGATTCTTTCTCTCTCTCCCTCTCTCTCTCTCTGTCCCTTCCCTGCTTGTGTTCTCTCTCTCCCTCAAAATAAGTAAATAAGTAAGTAAATAAGTAAATAAATAAATAAAAAATGTTTAAGAATCCAGTAAATCCTTACCGGTGTATCAGCCCGCCCTTACTCTAACAATGTTACATAACAAACCGCTCTCAAAACTTAGGGGCATTCACCGACAGGCATTTATTTCTTGCACACGTGTCCACAGGTTAGCTGCAGTGGAGCTGGGCCTGGCTTCAGGATGCAGGCTGGACCCAGGCCCCTGCAGTGTTTCTCATCCTCCTCGGGCAGCTCGCTACTGAAGCGTGTGCCGCTCACACAGAAGAAACACAGCAGCTTAGGAGGGCAACGCTGACCCCAGAAGTGCACTTCAAGGTCCTGCTCACATCTGCTAACTCTGGTTTGCGAAAGCAGGTCACACAGCCAAAACCAAAGTCAAGGGCAGGGAAATGTACTCCCCCCATGGAGGTAAGGGAGAAGGAATTCTATTGGCCAAATAATTATCCGATTTAGCACAACCACCTTGGTCATATGCGATGAGCACACGAATGACGGCGAAGCCGGCTATGATTAAGTCAAGTGAGGGTTTATTTTAGACTGCACTGTGTTCCCCGAAATGTATGTTTTGAAGGCCTAACCCCCAATGTGACTGTATTTGGAGACAGGCCCTTAAAGAGATAATTCGGGTTAAATGAAGTCATAGGACCAGGGCCCTGATCCCACAGAACTGGTGTCCCCATAGGAAGAGGAAGAGAGTTCAGGGGCGTGTGCGCCCAGAGAAAAGGCCACGTGAGCACGCTGTGAGAACACAGCTATCTGCAAACCAGGCAGAGGGGCCTCAGGAGAAACCGAACCCGGCGACATTTGATCTTGGACTTCCAGCCTCAAGGACTGTGAGAAATAAATTCCGATTGTACCCAAAGAAAAGACAACGCTAATTCAAAAGGATATATGCGGCATTATTTACAACAGCCGAGATAGGGAAGGAACATAAGTGTCCACGGATGGATGAATGGATAAAGAGGATGTGGTGTGTGTGTGTGTGTGTGTGTGTGTGTGTGTGTGTGTGTTCGTTCACACAATGGATTATTACTCAGCAATAAGAAAGAAAAAGATCTCAGCATTTGTGATATGGATGGACCTCTGCAGTATTCTAAGTGAAATAAGTCAGAGAGAAACAAATACCATACGATTTCACTTATACGTGGAATCTAAAAAACAAAACAAAACAAAACAAAAAATATGAGAAGCCCCTGGGTGGCTCAGTCAGTTGAGCCTCCGCCTCTTGATTTCGGCTCAGGTCATAATCCCAGGGTCATGGGATCGAGCCCCATGTCGGGCTCTGTGCTGAGCACGGAAACTGCTTAAGATTGTCTCTGTCTCCATCTGCCCCTCTCCCCCGCGCTCGCTCTCAAAAAATAAACTAAAAAAATAAACAAAAATTTAAAAATAAAAATATAAAAAAACAAACAAAAAACCAAAAACAGACCCATAAATACAGCGAACGCACTGGCGGTTGCCAGAGTGGGGGCGCTGGGGGAAAGTGGGTGAGGGGCAGCGGGAGGCACAGGCTTCCAGCTATGGGATGAATACGTCAGGGGGACAAAGGTACAGCAGGGACTATAGTCAATCGCATCACAACAGCGCTGTATGGTGACAGATGGCAGTCACGCTTGTGAGCACAGCGTACCGTGTAGAGTCGTCGAAACGCTGTCGTACACTCAAAACTGATGCAGCCCTGAGTGCCAACTCTGCTTCTGATAAATTCGTTCATTTGTTCATTCATTCATTCATTCATTCATTCCAATCCACACAGCCTCTGGTATCTGGTTGTTAAAGCTGCATCAGACCAACAGGGCAATAGAGAGATTAAGTCCCAAAGGAGGAAGAGATTGCTTAGGTCCGGACAGAAGGAAGCAAACTCCACGGAGAAGACATCTTCTGGTGAAAACACAGCCAGGTGGTGTCCAACAGGTGCCGGTGGACGTGAGTCAAGAGGACGGCGTCCGAGGCACCAGAGAGGGCCGCAGCCTGTTCTGAAGACGGACAGAAGGTCAAGAGCCAAGACCATTGAACCCCTGGCTGCAGGCACCGCATTAGGCGCTTCACACGCATGCTCGTGTTTAAGCCTCAGAACGGCCCTAAGAGGTGGCATCTTCCACTTGGAGGAGGAAGAAACAGGTTTGCTAAGATAACGATTAGCATCCAAGGAGATCGCGCAACAGAACGGAAATATGTCGGCAATCTCTCCTCACTGGTGGTCATTAGCTGAGGTCTAGAAAACAAATCCTGTGGCCTAAGGATGGGGAAACAAAGCGCTTCTAAGAAATATCAGACAGTGGGGGGGATAGGGGGAGCACCTGGGGGGCTCAGTCGGTTCAGCGTCCGACTTCGGCTCAGGTCACGATCTCACGGTCCGTGGGTTCGAGCCCCGCGTCGGGCTCTGTGCTGACAGCTCGGAGCCTGGAGCCTGCTTCGGATTCTGTGCCTCCCTCTCTCTCTGCCCCTCCCCTCCACTTGCACTCTGAGTCTCTCTGTCTCTCAAAACTAAACATACATTAAAAAAAAAAAAAGGGGCGCCTGGGTGGCGCAGTCGGTTGGGCGTCCGACTTCAGCCAGGTCACGATCTCGCACTCTGTGAGTTCGAGCCCCGCGTCAGGCTCTGGGCTGATGGCTCAGAGCCTGGAGCCTGTTTCCGATTCTGTGTCTCCCTCTCTCTCTGCCCCTCCCCCGTTCATGCTCTGTCTCTCTCTGTCCCAAAAATAAATAAATGTTGAAAAAAAAAAATTAAAAAAAAAAAAAAAAAAAAAAAAAAAAAAAAAAAGAACCACGCCTTCCCTGACATTCTCAACAGCAAAATGGTAAACCCTACAACAATGCACGTTTTTTACATGCGTCCTGTATCCCCAGGGAGCCCACAAGCTCCCGGGAAGGGGGTCTGCTTCACATCACACAGCCAGGCCCCTTACTGAAACCACTGCTCCCCACCCCCAATAAATGCGCATCATCACATCTCCCGGCAGCTCCCGACCCCACCCCGGCTCCCCAATCCGCTTCGTCCCAGAGCTAACAACTCTGGTTTGTTTATTCCTTCCAGGCTCAGAGACACTTCTGGAATAGTGAATCTTAACGTGGGGTGGCTGAACTGGGGGATGCCGTGTCAGGCGGTGCTCTCTGATTACAGTAAACCCTGGCCATGGTGTGATGAGTGGGATCCCAAAACGGAGCCACATCAAAGGTGGGCTGGAGTTGTTACAAGGAGATCGCAGTCCGCCCAGGAGAGCTTCCCACCGCAACCCCACCCCCCATCCTGGCTGCCTCGCGGCGCCACCTGGTGGCAGGGGCCTGCTCCGGTTGGACTAACTCCAGGGATGATGTGAGGCTTTGGAGCCCGCTCTGCCAGGAATTAGGAATCTCGCTCTCAGCTGGCACGCACTTCCCCAGCCTGGTCCAGGAAAACAGAGCCAGGAAAATTCCAGGCACAGCGGGCCCCTCCCTCTGCCTCCCTGCTTCCTGGCGTACAGATGGGGTCACACTGCCTTTTCCAGACTTGCCCACCCCATCCACACCGCCCTCCTCCTCTGAAAAAGTCAAGCTCTTTAGCTCTAAGCCCACTTGGCAATCAAGGAGAAGAGAGTCACTCGGCCATCGGGTTATATCAGCATTCGTATTTCAGGACACGTTTTCTTTTTTTTTAATTTTTTAATTTTTTTTTTTTTAACGTTTATTTATTTTTGAGACAGAGAGAGACAGAGCATGAACGGGGGAGGGTCACAGATAGAGGGAGACACAGAATCTGAAACAGGCTCCAGGCTCTGAGCTGTCGGCACAGAGCCCGACACAGGGCTCGAACTCACGGACCGCGAGATCGTGACCTGAGCCGAAGTCGGACGCTGAACCGACTGAGCCACCCAGGCGCCCCACAGGACACGTTTTCTAAAGGTCCTGTTGTACTACGTTATTTGAAATTTTGTAATAGCCATGGGTCTTTTTTGTGATCAGGATAAAACGGCCATTATCATTTGGAAAATTAAGAAGGAAAGAAAGTCCACTGTGTTTCTTTTCTATTTTTAAATTAATGTGTACATGGCGGGGGATGATATCTTTAAAAATTTTTTTTTACATTTATTTATTTCTGAGAGACAGAGAGAGACAGACACAAGCAGGGAGGGGCCAAGAGAGAGGGAGACACAGAATCGGAAGCAGGCTCCAGGCTCCAAGCTGTCAGCACAGAGCCTGACACGTGGCTAGAACTCACAAACCGTGAGATCATGACCTGAGCCGAAGTCAGACGCTTAAACCACTGAGCCACCCAGGCACCCCTGACATCTTTAAAATACATGTCTTCCATCAAAGTAAAATTCACTTACAGTTTTTTCTGATTGGCAGTCCGTGAGCTAATACATGTTCTAAGCCCTTGCATTCCCTTTTTCCAACTGTGTTTTCTTTAACAAATATTATGTTCACTTGATTTCTCAGGTGGATAGAGAATTTAACCTTCCACATCCCCAAATTAGATAACTGACCTTAATAAGTTGACCTTACAGGGATACCTGAGTCAGTTGAGCACCCGACTCAGTTGGCTGAGGTCATGATCTCATGGTACGAGGGTTCAAGCTCCACATTGGGTTTGCTGCTGTCAGCACAGAGCCCGCTTCGGATCCTCTGACCCCCTCTCTCTGCCTCTCCCCTGCTCGTGTGCACTCACACTCCCTCTCTCTCTCTCTCTCAAAAATGAAAAAACAGAAAATACAAAGAAATGGAAAAACATTCCGTGCTCGTGGATTGGAAAAAAAATACTGTTAAAATGTCAATACTACCCAAAGCAATCTACACATTCAATGCAATCCAAATCAAAATTCCACCAACATTCTTTTCAAAGCTAGAACAAGCAATCCTAAAATTTTTATGGAACCACAAAAGACCCCAAATAGCCAAAGTAATATTGGCAAAGAAGACCAAAGCGGGAGGCGTCACAATCCCAGACCTTAGCCTCTACTACAAAGCTGTAATCATCAAGACAGCATGGTATTGGCACAAAAACAGACACATAGATCAATGGAATAGAATAGAGATTCCAGAATTGGACCCACAAAAGTACAGCCAACTGATCTTTGACAAAGCAAGAAAGAACATCCAAAGGAAAAAAGACAGTCTCTTTAACAAATGGTGCTGGGAGAACTGGACAGCAACATGCAGAAGAATGAAACTAGACCACTTTCTTACACCATTCACAAAAATAAACTCAAAATGGATGAAGGACCTGAATGTGAGACAGGAAACCATCAAAACCCTAGAGGAGAAAGCAGGAAAAAACCTCTCTGAACTCAGCCGCAGCAATTTCTTACTTGACACATCCCCAAAGGCAAGGGAATTAAAAGCAAAAATGAACTATTAGGACCTCATGAAGATAAAAAGCTTCTGCACTGCAAAGGAAACAATCAAAACAAAAAGGCAACCGACGGAATGGGAAAAGGTATTTGCAAATGACATATCGGACAAAGGGCTCATATCCAAAATCTATAAAGAACTCACCAAACTCCATACCCAAAAAACAAATAATCCAGTGAAGAAATGGGCAGAAGACATGAATAGGCACTTCCCTAAAGAAGACATCCAGATGGCCAACAGGCACATGAAAAGATGCTCAACATCACTCCTCATCAGGGACATACAAATCAAAACCACACTGAGATATCACCTCACGCCAGTCAGAGTGGCTAAAATGAACAAATCAGGAGACTATAAATGCTGGAGAGGATGTGGAGAAACGGGAACCCTCTTGCACTGTTGGTGGGAATGCAAATTGGTACAGCCACTCTGGAAAACAGTGTGGAGGTTCCTCAAAAAATTAAAACTAGATCTACCCTATGACCCAGACATAGCACTGCTAGGAATTGACACAAGGGATACAGGAGTACTGATGCATAGGGGCACTTGTACCCCAATGTTTATAGCAGCACTTTCAACAATAGCCAAAGTATGGAAAGAGACTAAATGTCCATCAACTGGTGAATGGATAAAGAAGTTGTGGTTTATATACACAACGGAATACTACATGGCAATGAGAAAGAATGAAATCTGGCCATTTGCAGTAATGTGGATGGAACTGGAGAGTGTGATGCTAAGTGAAATAAGCCATACAGAGAAAGACAGATACCATATGTTTTCACTCTTATGTGGATCCTGAGAAAGTTAACAGAAGACCATGGGGGAGGGGAAGGAGAAAAAAAAGAAAAAAGAGAGGGAGGGAGCCAAACCATAAGAGACTCTTAAAAACTGAGAATAAACTGAGAGTTGAGGGGGGGGGGGGGGGGGGGGGGAGACGGGTGGGTGGGAGGGTGATGGGCATTGAGGAGGGCACCTATTGGGATGAGCACTGGGTGTTGTATAGAAACCAACTTGAAAATAAATTTCATATTAAAAAATGAATAAACATTAAAATAATAATAATAATAAGTTGACCTCACAAGTTTCTCCCACCAGAATGGCTAAGATGAGAAAGACAGAAAATGCCAGTGCTGATGAGGATGTGAAGCATCAGGAAACTCCCAAACACACAAGTGGGTCACTTTGGAAAGCGGACTTTGGCCATACCCATCACGGCAGAGCAAACGCTGCCTTCCACCCCAGGAGTTCCACATATGTTCCCAAAGAACACGCACCACAGCAGTCACTGCCATTCATGATTCTATCATACAGCAACATACGATATTGTAATATATGTTACATATGTCATATATCATACATATACGTTATATCATATATATAGTATACATACGTTATATCATATATATCATATATATATATCATAATATACGTTATATCATATAACATATGCTATTGTAATATATGTTATTATTCATGATTCAGTCCTGCTCTTTATAGCCAAAAACTAAACACCTCCCAAATGCTCATCAGTGATTAGAATAAATCATTGCATATTCGCACAATGGAATACTCTACTGCAATGGAAAGACAGAACAACTACACTCGACAATACGGATCAGCCTCGCACACATGAAATTGAGAGAAAGAAGCCAGACTCAAAAAAGTGCATACTGTTCAAGTCCATTCGTAAAAGGCACAGAGACAGGCTAAACTAATTTTGAGGAGAGAAGTCAGAAAAGTGGTTACTCTTGGTAGGACCAGGGAAGGGGTGAGCAGACAGAGGCAAGCAGGGAGTCTGGGGCGGGGTCACATTCCATTTCCCGATATCGATGCTCCCGACGTGGGTGTGTTGAGCATGCAAAAATCTAAGCTGTATGATTTGGGCACTTTTATATGCATTGTATAGTCAAAAAAGTTTTTAAAAATAGCCATCAATTCCCATAAAGGACTAGGTGTTGATCAATAGAATTCACTTAGTGACCTTTTCTCCAATTAATACCAAAAGAGCAAAAAAGCAAAGCCCTGCCCGTTAAAACCGACCAGCTGACAGATAAAAAGAAAACAAATCAGATGGCATGCCGTGCCCACAATCTTACCAAAAACCAAATGCATAGTGTCTCATCAACGGGTTTCTTATCAAGAGGAAATAGCTCCTCCTCCAAAAGGAAGAGTCTTAATCGATCTCTGTGCACATCTATTTGAAGGTGTTTAAACATGGCTGGTTTTCATTCCGCTGCCTGCCTTCGGTTTAAATGAAAGCCACATTTTCTGGAGACGTAAAAGGGCCGAGAGAGGGGCATACTGACATTTGACCTGATTTTGATCTAGGTTTCATCCAAAAGCAATATTTATGCACCAGACATTGAACTGCCTAGAGAACGCTCTTGAGTATCTAATGCCCAAACAAGCAAAGGCAGGTGGCCACCAGGACTTTTTGACCAGGGACTTCCCAGTTACCAAGGATGATTCTCTGTTCTCTACGCAGGCAAACAGTGACACCCAGTGGAAAAATTGAGAATAACAAGCTATCTTTGGTAAGTGCTGCTAATGAAAATTCTGTACATGGGTTTACTTTAAATGATCTAGGGGAAGTTTTTTGGGGCGCCTGGGTGGCTCAGTCGGTTAAGCGTCCGACTTCGGCTCAGGTCACGATCTCACGGTCAGTGAGTTCAAGCCCCGCGTCGGGCTCTGTGCTGACCACTCAGAGCCTGGAGCCTGTTTCAGATTCTGTGTCTCCCTCTCTCTGACCCTCCCCCGTTCATGCTCTGTCTCTCTCTGTCTCAAAAATAAATAAACGTTAAAAAAAAAAAAATTTAATGATCTAGGGGAAGTTTTTCAAAAACAGATGAGAGAGGGGCGCCTGGGTGGCTCAGTCGGTTGAGCGTCTGACTTCGCCTCAGGTCATGATCTCATGGTCTGTGAGTTCGAGCCCTGCGTCGGGCTCTGTGCTGACAGCTCAGAGCCTGGAGCCTGCTTCAAATTCTGTGTCTCCCTCTCTCTCTGCCCCTCCCCTGCTTAGGTGCACTCTCTCTCCCTCCCTCTCAAAAATAAATAAACTTAAAAAAAAAAAACAATTGAAGTCACCCATTTAAATGAGTAAAGGAGTAAGGAGGCAAACAAAAGAATAAAAGTTCAAATGGTAAATAAATATATATTCAAATATGTTCCATAGTACTAGTAATTGGAGAAAAAACATTAAAATAGCACCCAAACAACCATTTTCACCTACCTGATTGGAAAAATCACTAAAGTTTGATCATCTCAAGAACCAACAGAAGTTAGGAGAGATTCGGTATCCCAGTACTCTCCTGGCGCAGGGGGAACAAATACATCAGTTCTGTACTCTGGAGATGCACTGGATGTTATTTTTACAAAATATTAAATGTGCACAATGCCATAATTCTGATTTCCACAATTAATCCTAGACCCTTATTTTCATTTTTGTGCCAGGACATGAGAACTATCCAGGACATGTACTAGAAAGCGAGGAGTCATGAGTTCATGTCCATGAGCCGACCAGAAGGGGGCGCCTAATGGCCAAAGTCGAGATGAGCAGAACATCAAAAACAGCAATGGGCTATAACTGAAACAAAATATGTAAAAGTCCACAAATCCTTACTGATACACAAGAAGGTGTCAAAGAAAACACAACTTAAATTTATCCGCCATCACTGGAGATAACTATTATACCGTCTCCTTATTCTAATCACTGACAATTAATGGGAAAGCACTACGCATTTACCCTACATTCCTAGCGGGGACTATAATTTAGGGTCACCCCACAATTCCAGGAAATGACAGAAATCTCTTCTTTACAGAAAAACGTCCATGTAGAAGACACAGTAGAATTTGCAAATCAGCATCCTACAACCCCAAGTGAAGTCGGTGACTGACCCCAGGCCCAACACAGAGGGAAAATGATGGGGAGCTTGACACGTGCACAGTGCCGACATACCCTTCCACAGATTCGTTCCTGTTTGCAAGGGAGAAATGTGTGACTTCGCAGGGCAGAGATGTGACCGCCCCAATCTCAGGCCAGTCATCAATAACAGCATCTCCAGGGGCGCCTGGGTGGCTCACTTGGTTGGGCATCCGACTTCGGGGTTATGATCTCACGATTCGTGAGTGCGAGCCCCACATCAGGCTCTCCGCTGTCAGCGCAGAGCCTGCTTCGGATCCCGTCTCCCTGTCTTTCTCTGCCCCTCCCCTGCTCATTCTCTCTCTCAAAAATAAACAAACATTAGAAATGATAATAATAGCATCTCCAATGGTGGGACAGCCAGATGCTATATGTTTTCTGTTGTCATGTAATGTGGAATATATCTTTGCTATACCTACCAAATATTCTTGCCAAAAAGTTCATCCTGAATCTATTCAAGCCTTTAGGTATAACTTCCTGTTTGCAGAAAATTTAGGTGATAGACGAACAAGTTAAGCACCATCATAAAGAAGCAATCCTCAAACCCAAAAGATAAGATGATGGTCTTAGGTCTTCAAGACAGTATCACTAAAAAAAAAAAAAAAAAAAAGTGGGTGGGGGGTGTTACCATCCCAGATTAAAAGAGTTGCTTCAGGACAAAGTAGAACAGTGTGATGTAATATACAATGAGTCGTCCTTGATTGGGTTTTGATTTGGAAAACATTTAGGAGACGATTAGGAAAAATGTAACGGGAACTGGACATCAGATGATGTCCAAGAGCTACTAGTAAGGTCATCTTCATTTTTTAGAATCCCATACTGAGATATTTAGGGGTGAATGCTACGATGCTAATCCACTTTAAACCTCCAACAAAACAGATGAAACAAATATGTCAAAATATTAACAACTGTTAATCATAGGAGATGTGAACATAGGCATCCATTATTCTATTCCCTCTCCTTTTCTGGGCTTCAAATTTATTTTTTAAAAAACTAATGATATACAGGAAAAAAAATATGATGACTTGTACAAGAATATTCAATGTAACACTGCTTATCAGGGCAAAAATTTGGAATCAATCTAAATGTCTTTCAACACCAGAATGAATAAATTACCGACCTTGATAAACAGACTTCACACCCAGCAGAATAGTTAAGACAAAAGAGACAGAACATTTGGTTCTATGAAGTATTGGCAAGCACTAAAATGACAAGTGTTTCTCTACTTGATGTGTACTTATTTCTAAAGTTTGTTCCTATTTTATTTTACTCATCATATTCTTAGATTTTGGCATCTTAGAGATGCACATATTTACTAAGCTTTAGCAGATAAGGCTCTCCAGGATAGTGGCTCAAAACTTGTATTTGAGGGACGCCTGAGTTGCTCAGTGGGTTGGGTGTCCAACTTCAGCTCAGGTCATGATCTCACTGTTCGTGGGTTCGAGCCCCGCGTCAGGCTCTGGGCTGACAGCTCAGAACCTGGAGCCTGCTTCCGATTCTACGTCTCCCTCTCTCTCTCTGCCCCTCCCCTGCTCATGCTCTCTCTCTCTCAAAAATACATAAATATTAAAAAAAATTTTTTTAACTTGTATTTGATGAACTGGTAACATTTCAAAATTTCACCTCCCCCCAAAATATAACACAAGCACAGTTGGAAATGGCATAAGTTTCTTATTTTACTACATAAAAAAAAAAAAAAAAAATAGGACGTTAGTTACTTGTGTCATCTTTTCACACAAGAAAAGACATTTTATCACCTAAGAGGACAGATAGATGGCTATCGTCCCAGATGAAAAGCAGTCCCTTATACAGAAATACATTTAGATTTATGAAGATGCTATCATCTGAACAACCAGGACAAACTTGGCATTTGAGGAAACAGCTGAACTCTGGGGGTTGGGCTTTTTATCACGTCACCTGGCTGCGGACAGGGCATAGCACAACACGGCACACTGTTGGCCTGAACGGAGACTTCCGGTTTCCCTTATCTGTTCAGGGAGGAAATATACACCATTGCTCAAAATATAAAGAAAAAATTTAAAAATTTTAAAAACGTTAACTGAAAATAACTCCTCTTTGACAACCAAAGCTCCAAATGAATTGGAATGCACTAGAAAGGCTGCGTCTAAAATCCTAGAACGCAGAGCCCGAGAAACATCCGAAGTTTCTTCAGAGCCCTCAGACTTTTCAGCAGAGTGCGGGAAAGCGCTGTGTGGTGAACACGACCCCGGGCTTTGGACCCATCAGACTGGATTTGAGTTGAGCCCCACCAGCCAGGGACTTGCAGCCTCTCATTCCAGTTTCACCATCTACCATAAGCAAAGCAAGAGCGTCTTGTCAGAGCCACGGGGATCAAATGGAGGGACGCAGGGTCAACGACTCAGCACAGTACCTAGCTCTTGGGGTGAGCGATGTATAAAAGAATAGCTTTTGGTACTACTCTTTTATTCCTGAAACAAAATTCCCCAAGCTTAGAGTTCTTCTCCAGCTAGGCAGATGGAGACCTAGCCAAGATAGAGCAGGCGGGGTGGTGGGGGGGTGGGGGTGGGGGTCAGAGGGTGGCATCACCAAGCACTCCGGCATTCCTCCCCATCCGGGGACACTGGCCGCGTATGGCCGGGTCAGGTCCGACAGCAGCTTGTGGGGAACGGTGGGCTGCAGGTGCAGAGGGGAGAACAGCACCCAGACTGCCAATCCCAGGGAGAAAGGCTGGAGACGGGTCGACTTAGCTCTTAACTAAGCTCACGCTTCCTCTGCCTGCAGACCTGTTCCTTGTAAGACCCACTCTGCCATCCGCCTCTGCAGTCTGGCGGAGACCATCAATCGAGTGGCCCTGCCCCTGCCCCCCAACCCCCGTCAGCGTGTGACAAAACTAAAACCAATCAGACTCTGCTTCCCCCACAGGAAACAGTCACAGCCAACGGATCCTGACACAGCAGTGGCTTGAAGACTGATACCCACTACCTAGGTGCCTGGGGCTGCCTGAGGCCCCACCCTGCTCAGAGGAAAGGTTCCTACGGACTTTCCTTTCATTCTAGGAATACCCCACAACCTGTAATATGTTTCTTTTACGCATACATTACGCAAGATTGATTCTCATCTCTTGCAACCAAAAAATCCCAAATGGTGTCATTCTCTTCTCCCCACCGGTCGACTGTGTGTTGTAGGCCTGGCCACCATCAACAGCCCCCTTCCTGCTTCTAACTCCCAGGGCGATATCGCATTCAATGATTTTTAATGAACACCTACTAGGTGCCGAGTCCCGCATCGGGCTGTCGGGGTGGCAGTGGACCCCGCGGGAATGAGCAGCGTTACGGATGCAGCAGTAATGAAAACGAGTAGCTGCGAGCTCTGAGGGGAGACGCCCTGGGTTCTGGGGACACACAGCAGAATGCCTGCCTCACTCCCGACACCTGCGGGTGAGGGGGTCCCATCCTCCAGAACCCCACCCCCACCCCGCAGTGGAGCGATAAGTTAGGACACAGAGTGTGACTTCAGAGATGCCGCTGGACCACTTTTGCCCATCAAGGTGCACCATTCCTCTGTCTCAGGTTTTTCCGTCGAGAGCCCCTTAAACTAGATTTTTAAAGGCCTTTCCGCTGCAGAGGTTACAAACTCAAACGTCCATGGGGGCCAGGTATTTTATTCACTTAGCACAAATTCTGGACATTAAACACACAGGAATAGTCTCCCCTTCAATAACAAATGTGCTCTCTACCATTTGTTTCTATGGAAAACCTGTGCCCTCTTCTTCTATTTTCGGTGTTCGAGCATTTTACGGAGACAGAAAAGAGAGGGAGTATCACTACCACCTCCCTCTTAGTTCTCTGAGAAAAGTAAAGGGCGAGTGTAGTGCGAAAGAGCGGTTGACATTGACCCTGACGTCAAGGACAACGTGGTGGGATTATGGCAAGATGGAGAGGCCCGTCCCGATCCGAAGGGAACCTTCAACACCAGCTACCGCTATTTATTTTTACGCGAGACATCAGGTTCCCCAAAGTCTCTTTCTGAGAGAAACTAGAAGTCTAGATTTTTCCGTGAGTGTATCTGATTTGCAACTGTTGTCAAATTACTCAGAGCTTCGTTTTTTTTTTTTTAATGCCATTCAGGCCCATGCTTTGCAGTTTAAACAGACAAGCAAAACCAAGCAAACAGGGGTGTCACATTCTGCCCTTGGAACATGACTTTTACAGCCTCTGTGGTTATAGTTCTCAAAGGAGCGGCACCCAGCCTACCCTGCACTTTAACGCACATGATCTACAGGTAGCCGCTCCCCTACAGTTATTTTACTGCCTCATGCCAGGAAGTAAGAAAAAAAAAATGTCCTAGCAAATATACAAATCTCAGATGTTCATGATGTGCACGGTGCCTCCTAGAGTTGGGCAGTGCGCAAGCTGCACAGCTATCCACCGCACCCCGCTCTCATCCTCCTTGAGCTTTTTGGGATAAGCCCTTACATCGCCACTCACCACATAAAGTGCTTTTCTTATTCTCTAACTATGTCTCCATTTATATTTGACATTGTGTTTATACCTGAAAGACGAACTGAAGAACTGATGAAATTATCCAGCGGGGGTAAGTCAACCTACCCAGATTAAGAGAGATTCAAGAGGGTTTTTGCCTCAAATCTCAGTTCCTCTCTTCGCCTTGCAGTAGCCCCTTGGGGCTCATCTGCCTGCGACAAGGTAATCTATGCCGGGTCTTCTGAATCCTCTCAGTTTGGAAATAGATGGATGTTATTGTTTACAGCCAGAATCTCCATTGTACAAAATCACCTTCTCCTAGCTATCAATTATTGTCATTATCTGTCGCCAGGCAAGTTCTTTACAATGTTTTCTGAAACTATCTCCGATCAGTAATTAACTCCCCAGCCACGGTTCTTGGCTTTCACACGGTAATGAGCACCGTGACCATGAAGCCATTAGAATGTGAAAAATGAGTTCTCTCCCGGCATCCCTCTGTGATCCCGCACATTCATTTCCTCTCTTCTACTGATAAAGGATCAACAACAGCTTCTTTCCATTTGGTTTTGTTTGTTTGTCTGTTTTGTAGGAAGCCTTTAGAGGCCAACCTGCTTAGTCTAGAAGACTACAGGCCACCCCTCGAGGCACGAAGGGCATCATGGGAATTCGGGAGGTATTCTCCCTCTGGCAAAATCCCTCCTTAATTAAGAAGCGTGCCTGCATAATTTAAACACCTAGGAGCCAGGGCCCAGCCACATGTGCAGCCGACTGTCTCCACTAATTGCCCAAATTCACCGGGCACCTCTGCCTTATTAGCAAAGAAAAAGCGATCCCCTCCCTGGATTCCTCACAAACAATTCTCAGAAATCGAAAGAAGTGACGGGGCCAGAAATGGCACCAAATTCTACCTCATCTGTGTGCCAGGCACGTGCACAGGCTCGGCTCCCCAAGGAAAGGAGATTTCGTAGACTGGAAGAAACTCCGAAGGTGAAGGCTTTGTCGTCTGGGTTACTGTCTCAACACACATATTTTCCCTTCGAACAGAAGAGACTCCATGATGAATATTTCTACATCTAAGAGGAATCCCAAAGCTCAAAAGAAAACTCCGTCACGGGTTTGGGGCTGCTGTCGGGAGCACGAATTGATGCCTCCCTATATGCTGGAGCTTCGCCTTCCGATCTGGTCCCAGCCGCACAATGGCACTCTGGGAATACGGAGACTGGCAGAGGACAGGCCACCGGTGAGTCGGGCCACCAAATGGCCCTGTGGACGCCAGACTCCAGTGCCGTACGGAGTTAGCACAGGGCAAGGAGTCCGAGGACTTGGGCGCGAGCTGGGCTCAGATCCCGCCTCTGACACGTGTCACATGTCCCATGTGTGACCCAGAGAAGCCTCCAAAGACTGCATGATTTTTTTTTTCAGCTCTTATCCCCAAACCGGCTGGTTGTCCCCACTCTGCTCACAACCAGACAAAGACACTGGGTCTCTGAACACCTGAGCGGGAAGCACAGGAGACTTGAGAGCAGGCAGACAGCACAGCTGTCACCCCACATCTTCTGGGGTGCACAAGGCACTGAGGCTGGGAAGGAGCGGGGGAGACAGCTGTAGCGGTCGGCACGTGACAGCAAGAAGAGAAGGCGGCAGAAGCAGCTGTGTCCCTGCTGC
Organism: Panthera tigris; assembly: GCF_018350195.1. Taxonomy (NCBI): domain Eukaryota; kingdom Metazoa; phylum Chordata; class Mammalia; order Carnivora; family Felidae; genus Panthera; species Panthera tigris. The sequence continues at coordinate 6,613,449 of NC_056662.1, read as the reverse complement.
CTGGGGGTGATGAGGACACATACTGCCCGAGAGCCAGAAGGTCTCCACGGAGAGCCCGGAACCATCTGGAAGGATCTCTGCCCACAGCGCGGATACAAGTAGAGGAAGCACATCGCAAAGAGGCTGGAGAACCACCCCCGGAACCAGGAAGAGGCTGGAGAACCACCCCCGGAACCAGGAAGAGGCTGGAGAACCACCCCCGGAACCAGGACTGAGGGACGGGGCTGGCCGCCAGCAAGCGTGAGCGTATCGCCCGTGTGCGGGGACAGTGCAGGGACCCAGAGCACCCGAGGGACCCTCCGATGTGCCTCTGGAGGAGCAGACGGTTCTGGATACGGGCAAACCCCAGAGCACAAGAATTTTATCAGCATCTGCTTCCTGCTGCAGCCACCCTAACAGATTACAGAGTCGGAGAATTAGAACAACAAAAGCCGCGATCTTTCCCAGCTCAGAAGCGCAAAGCTGGTGCTCACGGGCTCAGGTCATGGCTGTGCCGCCTTCTGGAGGCTCCTGGGGGGGATCCGTCGGCTGGCCTTTCCCAGGTTCCCGCGGCTCCGTGCACAGAGCCAACAGCATGGCCTCGGTCTGCCCGGCTTCCGATGTGATGCCTCTTTCTCGGCCCTTCCCTCCTGCCCCCTCTTCCACTTGTAGGGAACTTTGTGAAGTGGCTCCAGTCTGTTAAGCCTCTGACTCTTGGTCTCGGCTCAGGTCACGATCTCACGGTTCGTGAGTTCGAGCCCCGCATCGGGCTCTGCACTGACAGCTCAGAGCCTGCTTGGGATTCTCTCTCTCCTTCTCTCTCTGCCCCTCCCCAGCTCGAGTGTGCGGTCTCTCTCTCAAAACAAATAAATGAACTTTAAGAAAAAAAAAAAAGGACCTTACACTGGGCCCAAGTGGATAATCCAGGATCCTCTCCCTGTTTTAAGTCCATCTGCTACGTCGGTTCCCCTTTGCCATGTAACCTAAAATAGTCCCATGTCCCAAAGATTAGGACGAGGACATCTTAGGGGGGACCCTATTCTGCCTACCCCACCCCTCAGATACTCTCGCCTCCCCCCCCCCCCCCCAGACAGCACCTGTGCTCCCTGCTTCCGCAAGGTTCTTCCTGGAACTAAAATGCAGCTCCTTCTCTCACTGCCAGACCCGTTCCCTCCCCACACAGGCATCCCCCTTCTCTGAGGACCCTTTCCGCTCTGCAACCAGTATCTTTGCTTAGAAAATTGGCCTCCAACTCACATATCTAACTTCTTTTTTTTTTCCCAGCTATCATCCACGGCTGTGGATGAAGGGTGGCAACGTTAATTTCCCACACAAATTTCCATCACTGGATCTCTGATGGGAAAGGAACGAGCATCGCTTTCCACATTCACATGCGTACACATCTCTCCTTCTTATGATGCCTAGCACAGTGCCTGCTGCAGGTGCGGCTTGCTCTGTATAATCCGAATGCCTGGCGCTTCCCCAGCCCGGGGGGGACGATCAGAGGGAAGTCAGTGATATAAATGTCGCCGGTAAGCTGCCCACAGAAGACCTCCGGGTTCCCCTACATAAACGACCACCACCACCTGTGTCTGGGGGTCCTGAAAGGTTCTGCTACAAGGCTTCCATGTTCCTCCACAGCCTTCAGCTTAAGGAAAGCCACTGCCCTTTGCGACATGCTTCTTCCCTGTCACTGCTCTAGCGTCCTCCCCAGAAGGACCGGTACCTGTTACAGGGGGTCTGTCAACACTACCAATCCTGGGTGGCTCGGGAAGCCCCACAAGTACAAGAGAGAACATCAGTGCTTCCTCCGGTCCTCTGAAGCCCGAAGCAGCACTGCTGAGCCCCGGGTCTCAAGAAATCATGAGAAAACCATTCGTTCAGCTTCTGGCTGTGCCCTCTGCATCTGGGCTGTAAACCGGTCCAAGGACAAGGCCGGGCAGGAGACGGTCTCAAAGCCATCCCTCCTGTCACACGTCTCCCTCTTTTCTCTTCTCTTTAGGGAAGCTCCAGGTCACTCTTCTCTTACACCAAAGCCAAAAATAAAAGCAAGCCTACAAAGCAATCCTTCACGTGCATCAACTATTTCACACGCAGATCTGAGTAAGGGGGTCCTGGCTCTCAGCTCGGCAGACCCCGCATGTCATATAAACAGTCATCACCACACGGGGCGGCCTGAGCGGACCGGGTCCCTCTGGCTCACACTGCAGCCGTTGGCTCTCACGACCGACACCGTTCAGGCCCCTGGGAAATGCTTCTCAGTGTCCCCTGCCCTGGTCCTTAACCCAAAAGGCACCTGCATCCAAACGCCTAGAAGGTCTGGGGCTGGTGCCGCCTCAGAGGCCGAGTGTAGAGAGTGTGAGCCAAAGAACGCTTAGGCAAGAGAAAAGGGCCCCTCCCCGCAACACCTTCCTGCGTCACAAACCACCAACGCGGGTGTCGGGCGTGGGGGAGCGTCCGGCGCCCGTTTTGGGGCTCCAGATAAGCTCGTCCATCAGGAGGAGACCACAACAGTTCGCGGGGTGGCTGAAGAACGCTCGGCTCCATGCACCGTCTCACGGCACCCTTCCGTGTGGGCGCGTGCCCAGCGTGGGTCTGGACAGGATGCAGCGAAGCTATTCCTGTCGTCAGTACTGGCAGCCAGGTGGGTGCCTACTGCGAGGACTGCAAGCAGGCTGCCTTACGTAAACACACCTACTTACTTACGATCCACTTACATAAAAATGTTGGATTAAAACGTTAATTTCTCCAGGCGCCTGGGTGGCTTAGTCCATTAAGCGTCTGACTTCGGCTCAGGTCACGATCTCCCAGTTCGTGAGTTCAGGCCCCACGTCGGGCTCTGTGCTGACAGCTCGGAGCCTGGAGCCCGCTTCCGATTCTGCGTCTCCCTCTCTCTCTGCCCCTCCCCTGCTTGTGCTCTGTCTCTCTCTCGAAATAAAATGAACGTTAAAAAAAAAAGTTATTAAATTCTCAAATTTGAAATGCCAGCTTTATTTACATAATTTTGTTTCAAATTATCGTAGTCATTAATTATATGTTTTATTTTGCCTTTACTTTGGAGCAGGTATTTCTAATATTTTGGAAGGAAAATAATTTTAGTATATATACGAGACTCTTAAATTTTGCTTACTTTAATTTATAATTTTATGAAATATATCCAAGTTCGCTGCACTTTGGTTTAAAAAGTACTTTGTAGGAGCTCCTGGGTGGCTCAGTTGAGCGTCCAACTCTTGATTTCGGCTCAGGTCACGATCTCATGGTTTGTGAGTTCAAGTCCCATGTCGGGCTCTGCACTGACAGCTCAGAGCCTGCTTGGGATTTTCTCTCTCTCTCCCCCCCCCCCCCCCCCCGCCCCAGCCCTTCCTCCATTCGCTCTCTCACTCTCACCCTCTCAAAATAAATAAACTTAAAAAAAATAAAAAATGTAAATACTTTGAAAAACTTCTGTCCATGATTCTCAAAGTGTTGGGTGCAGCCGGTATGTCACCTTTGTTACCAAAGAGCATGGAGACTGACGTGAAACTGACAGTAAGGATCTATCTTATTTATCTTACATCACCATCCACTGGAGACCATTTAGAGAGATAAGTCTCTTCCACTGGGGGCCTGGGAGCATGCTTGGAATAGCACTGCCAACCTTCACTGTCAATAAAACATAAGATTTATGTGAAAACCTTAAGTTCAACAACATAGTAGTTTGGCTGAAAAGAAGGCGAAAATAAATTTTGTGGGATAAAATATAATTGATGAGTTATGTCTACCTTTATTTTACTGCTCAGTCCCCAAACATCGCCAGCCCAGGGAAGGAACATCCAGACTAGCACAGTAATAATAAAATTTCATCATCTTCAAGAATTTGCCAAGTCACTCGTACAAAACATGCATTTTTGGTTTTTATTATTGAATGGTACTTTTATTATGTTTATGGTTCTTCCTAGGAAGGTGTATATGTCCAGGGAGCGAGACAGGACCTATTTTAATTAGCAGTTATTAGCTTAACTTCTGGACTTTAAATAACTGAGACACCTAGTTGGTGGGCGTCCGTTTGTAGTCTCGGCCCGGACCCCACAAGTGTTGGTGGGTCTGCACTCAAACACGCTGAGGGACAGTGGGCAAAGTCCGATGGAAGACAGTTTATGGGGGGCCCAGAGAAGCCTCCGAAGACTGCATCGTTTGTTTTCAGCTCTTATCCCCAAACCAGCTGGCTGCCCCCTCTCTGCTCACAACTGAACAAGGACACTGGGTCTTTGAACACCTGAGTGGGAAGCACAGGGGACTGAGAGCAGCACAGAGCACGAAGGTTGAGGAGCGAAAGACAGTGGTCCCAGCACAAGGAAGAGCCCGTAGGCAGAGCTGAGAAAGCACAACACCGTGCGCCCCCCCACCCGAACTCCAAAAGATTTACTGTCTGACCCTTCACAGAAAAAGTTTGCCGACCTTGACCTGGATCGTGGAAGATTTCATAAACCAGGTTAAGGGGCTAAGTAAAAACAACCATGAGCGAGTGAATGGATTTGAACAGACAACTGGCACGATTTTAAAACAACCATCCTGCAACGCAAAGGGTGCAATAAGGAGGGAAAGAATGAAGAGGGGGAGTCTAGACGCGGGGGGAGGTACCAATAATGAGGTAGAAACTGAGGATGGCCTGGACTAGAGAAGGCAAAGTTAAATGAGAGGTTTTAATCACAAAAGTCGTTTTGGTTCCTGCACTGTCTTTAAGAACCACTAGATGGCGCCACCTCACAAAGAAAAACCATTTCTCTCACCACCACCGACCCCCCCCCCCCCCAAATCTGTAAGTTGTTCTTTTTATACCATACGTTCAGCTAGCCTTCTGGGAACCAAAGAGCTGTATCTCCACGGTCTAACCTATTGAGAGGGTTTCAAGAAGCACCTGCTTCACATTACGTCGACATCTACGTTCTGTGTTTCCGGCCAGAGCTGTGAGCAAGGGCATCAGATGGGAAAATGGAGGATGAACCATATTCACCCCTCCGATTAGACGTGTGGGTGCAGCCAACAGAAGACCCAAACGGCCCCATTTACTAAAGAAGGGACACAGAGATCAGTGAGCGCTCTCAAAACCACTGCTCAGGCTCACTGGTAATCAAAGAAATGCTCATTAAAATAAGACACCCTTTGGGCCTCGCGAGGTTTTGCTTTTCCGAAATGATGATCCCAGCCTTGGCAAGAGCAATCACTCCCAGGCGCTGCCTATGGAAACGCAAATGGGTATGAGGTCTCCCCAAAGGGCAAGTTATCAGTAAATATCCAGGCTCTTTTAATTGTGCATCCCCGTTGGCCAGTATATCCACCTGTACAGATATCCAAAAAAAGGATCAAGATCGTGCACAAAGGTTTCCATCAAGGATGTCCACCACGGTACTGTTTATACAACTGAACGCAGTCTCAGTGGCCAGCAGCAAAGCAATCATTCATCGAGGTATGGCCCCCATTGCGTGAATCAGCAATAACTCTTGAGCTCCTACCCTGTGTCAGACACTGTGCTGAGTACTGGGGACACAGTGCTCGGCACAGGGGACCGTGTCCTTGCCGTCGCGGAATTATTAAAGGTGTTATTTTCAGGGAATATTTCACAAGCAGGGAAAATGTTCATGCTATCGTAAGTCAAAGGAAAACAGGCTTTAAACATGAATGTGCACCATGCTGTGCATTTATTTAAATGGACGTTATAAATACAGCATGAACAACTTCAGTCCTCAAATTCGCGCATGTAAGAAAATCCCCACATCTTTACTTTTCATAAATCAGCTTAGTTTTACCTCCATGTCCTGAGCCTGCAGAGTTGTTAAGAAATCTGGCCTTGGTCAGGCTTAGATCATCCTCCTCCCTCCCCCCACCCCCGCCAAGTTTTTATCAAGGCTCTGGGTCTCACCCAGGACCCAAGTGTCTCTGCTCGTGTGTGTACAATGATTATCCCCCAAATGCACATCACAGAGGCCCCATGGCTCTCCTCGATCTGCTGCTCTGGTCTTTCTGTAAGGACCAGGGAAGATCATGAGCCTGGAAGAACCTTCCGCCAACATCCTCAGGAACAGGCTTGGACCACCCCCGATAGCCTGGACCAGCAGCTGTGTGCTCGTCGCTTGGGTACGGCTGGACCTGAATCTGCCTCTCAACCAGATCCCCAGGTGATGCTTGTGCAAATTACAGTCTGGAAGCACCGTCCTGGGAGGTCTGACCAGATCTGCCTATTACTGCCAGGTTGGGCCGTTCCAGAATACCTGGGCCTGGACAATTACCCACTGGTCCCAAGAGGCTTTTCTTTATTTCCGTCAGCGAGCACTGATGCGGAAATAAAGACAGCAGAGGGAGGGGCTTAGGCAACATCAGTCTGCAGTCCTGCCCCTTCCAGGAGCTCCTCCCTATAGTCAGGAAAGACTAGGGGCCTGTACCTGCTTTAATAAAGGAAAAGCAGGGGAAAACTCACCGGAGGGAACATAAATTCTAGTCAAATAGATCTCATTCTTCATAAAATCAAGCCTAAAAAGAAAATACCATAATTAAACTCTGGGTAGTAGCACTGTATCGTATTTTAAGTCTCTGCTTTACAACCTTTCTGTATCGTTCTTCCACAAAGAACATAATCCCATTTATAATTAGGAAACAACTAAACACTTGTTAATGGAATATACTCATGTGGATGAAACACAGATGCAAAATGAACCTAGCAATGAGATGACAAAGTGCAGCGCCCCAGAGCAGGGCTGAGCAGCAAGTTTTTAGACAGAGGGCACAGGTCACCTGCATCTACTTGAGAAGCTGGCCGGATTGTTCAAAAGGCTGATCTCGTGTCTTCTCGGTGCACTGGAACGTATTCCTTTAATCCTATTTCCTGTTAGGGTGCTTGGGCTTTTAAAGAAAAAGGCGGCGGGGGGGGGGGGGGGGGGGGGGGGCGGTGCCTGGGTGACTCCGTCGGTAAAGCGTCAGACTTCAGCTCAGATCATGCTCTCACGGTTTGTGGGTTCAAGCCCCGCGTCGGGCTCTGTGCTAATAGCTCGGAACCTGGAGCCTGCTTTGGGTTCTGTGTCTCCCCCTCTCTCTGCCCCTCCCTGGCTCCAACTCTCTCTCTGTCTCACAAATAAACACAAAAAGACAGAGAGAGAGAGAGAGAGAGAGAGAGGTTACATGGTAACTGAAAGAGGGAGAAATCTGCCAACTGGGTTGTGTCTCTCCTTTTACCAATAATGCACAAATTACAGGAAATTCCAATAAAGCTGAGGTGGCTGTTTCAACGGGCTCTCGGCATGAGTTACTAAGAACAAAAGTCCCCACTACCAACTGCAAGCCCGTGTTGCTGAGTTCTTGGGCTTTCACAAAACACACGTAGGGCTGGTGTCTCACTGAGGTCAACCTAAGGCACACACAGGACGTTAGGTGGATTTTTCCTATTTCCTGCTGCTTTTTGCACAAGCAGAGCGTCCGAGAGGCTCTGTCTCAACTTTCTGAGACCCGCCCCTCATCGGCGTGTCAGAACTCTGCCCTGGGAAGAGCTGCAGGAGGGGATCCAGTTGACGGACTATGCGGGTGAGCAAACGCACAGCTCTGTTTATTTCCAGGAGAGATGGGCAGGGACGGAGGCGGGTCACGGTGCCGTTCGGCCAACTCCTCCTTCTTGTACGAGTCACTGGTGAGTAAATCAAGCGGGGGCTCTCCGGAAGACCCTCACGAAGCCACCTTCTTCCCAAGAACAGTGGCGTTTATGAAGCTCACGCTTCAGAGGGCCTTATTACTTGTAGGCACTGAGAGGTCTCAGACCCCAGCTCACGGCGATGAACGCGGACGGGAATCCCAGAGCCCACATTCACCAAAAGTGTCGCCGGGTGGTAAAGAATCATTTGTTTCGAAAGTAAAATCATGACGTTCATACAAACGTAAAATGAACGTGTGTCCACAACTCAGGAATTAATGGAGGAACCAGGAAGGGGATACCGCTGTTTCAGAGGAAAGGGTAAAGAACACGCACGCATAGTGACAGCCAAGAGTGCTGAAATAAATTTACAGCAAGGTGCAGAAACAGCCTAGATCCCTGGGGTGGTAATTAATTGTATTCCCCTGGACAAAGCTCATTTATTTGCCTTTCTCTCAAATCTCTACAACATACAGAGTTATAAAATAGCTCAAAGACGATGAAAGGCACAGATAACCCAGGGAGATACACAGACAGAACTGCCAGTCTCTGCCTCCTTCTCTCTCTCTCTAGTCCATTTCAGAATCTTTCATTCTTCTGCAAGAAACGCCTCCCCTCTCAGCGGAGCCTGCCTGCTGCTCGGAAGCCGGTGGGCAGGGGAAATGAAATCGCTTGACCCAGCTCCTCACGATTTGCCCAGCTGGCCTTCCCCACACTTGCCTAAGAGCAGAGATCTCTCATAGGATTTCTCAATACAGGATTTCTATATCGGCCTGGGTGCCCCCTATGGGGGGCAGACTCCAAGTGCTGGGTCTCTCACTCACAAACTGGGTTCTTCAGAGACTCCCCTGGCGCACTCTACGTGTCAAGGGGGCTCTCTCTCCCGCACTGCCCTCCGCACGCGTAGTGCCTCCTGCACCCTTCAGTTGACCACACAGCTCTCCTCCTGGGCTTTAAGGGACTCCATGGTCCTCCTCTTTGGGGAGTCACCTCACCAGCTGCCCCCCCAACCCACCGCCCAAGTGGTCCTCTTGGACAAAGTCTATCTCAAGTTCATGCAGTGTAGATTACTTCCATGGGATACTCTAGAAATTCTCAACCATGGGCATTCTGTCCAGAAGAGACATTTGGCAATGACTAGAGACACTTTTGGTTGCCCCAAGCAGGAGGGGGGATGCTGGCGTTAAGTGGATAGAGGCCAAGGATGCCACTAAACATCCTATACTATACAGGACAGGCTTCCTTCACATGCACGCGCACACACACACACACACACTCACACACACACACACAGAATTATCCACTCACAAAAGTCCACGGTGCTGAGACTGAGAAACCGTGGGACAAGTATATGATGGACAGAAAACACAACCTTTCCCGCCTCCAAGCTCAGGTCTCGGCCTACCCTCCAGCCCACCACCCACAGCCTTGGGCTCTTAGACTTCCCATGCAGGATTCAGACTCCAGTCCTTGTGACCTTCAAGCCCCTGGCGACTTGGGTAACTCTCCCAAAATGCTTTCCTTGAAGCACAGCAACCCTCTCCAAACACGTCCTCCCGGGGGATTTGCATACTCTCACTCAGGGTGTGGAGGCGGGTGGGCAGGGGTTGCTGGAAGAAAACACTAGCTGGTGCATTTCTGCAGCGATCAGAGCCTCTAGTCCAGTCCTTGGACACTCGGGAGGAACCTGACACAACAGCAAGTCACATTTAACGCTGCGGCTAACGGGCTGTTATGGGCTGAACTGTGTTCCCCCCAAATTCATATGTTGAAGCCCTACCCCCTCTCCAGAATGTGGCTGTATTTCGAGGCAAAACCTTAAAAGAAGGGATCAAGTTAAAATGAGGCCATGGGTGTGGGCTCTAACCCAGTGCAACTCGTGTCCCTCCAAGAGGAGGACATTTGGACACACAGACAGCGGGATGGGCACACACAGAGGAAAGCCCACACGTGGACACAGCAGGAAGGCAGCCTTCTGCAAGCCAAGGAGAGAGGCCGCAGAAGAAACCAACCGAGCGCACACCTTGACCTGGGACGTGAGCCTCCGGAATGGCGAGGAAACACATTTCTGTTCTTTAAGACCCCCCAGTCTGTGGGGCTTTGTGACAGAAGCGCAAGCGAGCCAACCTCCACTCTTCTTTGGGAAAGAGGCACCGTGTAATAACACCTAAATAAACTAAATAAAAAGTAAGTGAGCAGGGCTGGTATGGAAACTCCGTAACCATCAGAGCAACGCACAGATGGCTTCTGCTTTGTTCTTCTGCCAACCTCAACCCACAGCTTCCAACGTGGGGTCCAAGAGGCCTTCTGGGAGCTCCCACCACCCTTACCCCATGCCTGTCCCCAAGAAGGAGACAAAAGGGGGGGGGGGCAGAGAGGCATTTCTCTCAAGGGCCACCGTGGAAGTGGACAGCACCTGTGCGTCATCCTGTTGGCCAGAATACAGTCCTGTGACTTTACTAGCTGCCAGGACAGAAGACATCCTCAGCTGGAAGCCAGGGGTCCAGCGACAGAGCCTGCTGTGCTGCCCTGTAAGAAGGGAGGATGGTGTTGGGGAGCCCCACAGGGGTGACAGTGCATCGGTCCGAGTATGGGAGGGGTCAGAAACGGAGGAGCTGATTGAGATTTCAAATATCCTGAGGTGCCTGGCTGGCTCGGTCAGCAGAGGAGGCGACTCGTGATCTCAAAGTCATGAGTTCCAGCCCTACACGTTGGGCATAGAGGTCACTAAACAAATTAAATAAACTTTCCAAAAAAGATTTCAAATATCCTCAACAACCCACAGGCCACAAATGGATAAATGGATAAAGAGGAGAATCATTCAGCCTTAAAAAAGGAAATCTTACCTTTTATAACAATATGAATGGATCTTTAGGGTGCTACACTAAGGGAGGGAAGTCAGATGGGGAAATACAAATACTGAATGATCTCATTTATATTGGAATCTTAAAAAACAACAACTCAGAAACAAAGAACAGATTGGTGCTGCCAGAGGAAGGGAGTGGGGGCTGGGGGAAATGGACGGAGGTGGTTAAAAGGTACAAACGTCCAGTTGTGAGACGGGTTCTGGGTGACTATAGCTGACAATACTGGGTTATACATTTGAAAGCTGCTAAGAGAGTAGATCTTTAAACTTCTCATCACCAGGGGAAAAAGGCGTAACAAGGGGAGGTGATAGGTGTTCACTAAACTTGTGATCGTTTCACACATGTATCAGATCACTATGCTGTACATTTTAAACTTATAAAATGTTATATGCCAATTATATATATATATATGTGTGTGTGTGTACATACATACACACACACACACACACACACACACACACATATATATCAATTAAGGTTCTTTGTAAATGCTTCTCTCCACTTAACTGTGTGCTCTCACAAGCCACTGGATTTCTACTTTCATTCACTGATACCCTTGCTGGAGCCCAGCAAGACTCCAGGTCCACGGGAGATGAAACATCCTACATCACTCATGGAATTCACACATTTTTTGAGCACCTGCCATGTGTACAGCTTAAAACCTCCCCGTCCTCTGTCATTTCGAAGGCACTTTCCTTGGACAACATTCCCGAGCCTCTGAAACCACTTGATAAAGTCAGAAGAGTTTTCATGGAAGAAAACACTCTCTCAAGTACAGAAATCAAGATGAGAGCTGCAGCTGCGTTCTCTTGATCTCGGTAGCGGTGAGGATGACGTTCTACGGGGGGTGACTGATGGTGGCTTTGATAAAAAATGGAAATGCTCTCACTCTCAGGGAAAAGTCCAGATGTGGCCGGTCCAGGGCTGGTAAGACGGCTCTGTACCAGTTAGTCCTCAAGGACCCCAAGTTCTTTCCAGATTGTTGCCCCTGGACGGAAGCCCTAGACCTCATGGTGCAAGATGTTGACTGGAGCTCCAACCATCACAGTTATCTTCAAGCAGCAGGATGGAAGAAAGAACAAAGGGCAGAGGGGTGAAAGCATTCACCAGCTCTTCTTTAGGAAGTGTTACCAGAAATGCTCCACAAAACCTCCATTCCCATCCTACTGGACAGGATTCATCTACATGGACACTCTAGCTGTGAGGAAGGCTGAGAAACAGTATCTGCTCTAAGTGGCCACGGGTAACACTTGCTCTTATTGTGATGTGGTGCAAAGACACACTGGGGAAGGCGAGCCAGCAGTCGATGCCACGGCGTGTCAGTCTGAGATCTTAGGCTACTGCTGAGAAAGCATTTGATGAATTAGAACATGCTCGCTGCTGTATTCCCTGCATTCCGAGTGGCACTTAAAATGTAAAGGTGATTTCTCACATTCTCTTCCCTCCCCAGTCCCTGGGCGTAAGGAGTAGTTAGTGACGGTGTCATTCACAGGCTCCTTCACCCATCGCATCCTCTTGAAGCCCCCGTAGCCAGAAGGATTCTCCAGGCTTTGAGGAGCCTTCTCTGCTGCTCTTCAACAATTTAGCGGTCACTGGAGACGGGGAAATAAAGCAGCCAGGCCGGGATGAATCAGAGGGAGTAGCAAAGCCAGCAAAAGCAAAAAGAAAAATCCCAGGGGGCCGATGGTTCATTGGAGAATGTGAATCACTCACCTCATGAACTCTTTCTCAAAGGGGAAAGTTTCAATCTCCTTGAGCTTTAATTACCGCGCATCTCATGCCTAAGGAGTATTTGATCCAAGGAGTTGAGCCAATAAACTACCACCAGGATATCTGGAGGATTAGCAAATCGAACCGAAACCACGGCATCCTTGGGCAACTGCAGGCACCAGCTACTACCTGCCTTACAGTTTGGGAAATTCCTTGTTACCGCCGGGAACTACTGGGTCAGACTGCCTCACCCAGCACTGGATGATCTGATAAACTCTAGGGAACCAGAAGTAATTCTGTGCCCGTATCAAGGTTTCTCAGCCTCAGCACCACTGCCCCCTGCAGCCGGATACTCCTGTCGTGGGGGCTGCGCTTGCGTGCTGTGGGGCGTCTGGCGGCATCACCCCCAGCTGTGACAACCCGGAAATGCCTCCAGACGTTGATAAATGTCCCATGAGGCCCAAACGGTCTCCAGATGGGAACCACTGGCTTTGATCCTCTTTCCGAATTCTGAAACAGAGACTCAAAGCTGATAACTATGGATCTGGGCTTTCGTCAAAGACCGTTGTATTTTCTCGGTTTAATATTTTCACCCCATCGATCACTCATTCATTCAGCGACCTTGGGACGCAGGAGTGGCCAAAGCACAGAAGGCCTCTGGCCTCACAGAGCATGCACGCCTGGCACTCGGCACGCACTGGACCTCCACAGGCCCCACGTAAGGACTGTCACACCTCACTCCCACAGCTGCCCCCAAATCCCATACTATCGTTATCTTCATTATCCTCAGTAACTGAGGCTCAGCAAGGTCAAGTCGCTTGCCGAAGGACACACGGTTAGGAAATGTCTGGGTGCAGGAACCTGAACCCCTACGACGAGCCCAGAACCTGCACTTTCAGCCATTAGTTCAGTACCAACAACATGCCAAGCATCACGTTCAGTGCTTAACATCATCTCCAACCTGAGAGGCAGGGATGATTGGCCCCACCTTACAGATAAGGAATCGGAGGCTCTCAGGTGAGGCCCGGCTGCCCACCCAGCTCAGCTCTTCCCTCCTCCCTGCCTGGCCTCAGAGTAAAGCAACCTGCTGTAAGGGTCAGGGTTTCTATTCGGATTTCACTTTATAAAAAGGACTTCCTAGAGGCTGGGTATAGCAAAGTACATCTATCTTGGAGCCTGTGGCTGAGGTCCTTTCAAGAGTCTGGTTTTTAACAATTTGGCCACACTGTCAGAGTTCTCAGGCAACCTAGAGAGGAACTAGCCTAGAGAATAGCGGGGGGAAATGCCCCATTTACCAGAGCAGCATCCGCAGAACAAAATGTAAGATGTACAGATGAGTGTAAGAAATGGGTAGAAAAACATTTTAACTTTATTAAGACACGTAAAGGAGAGAAATAGTAAAGCATATTCTTTTTAGACAGGAAGTCTCATCATTATGAAGATGTCCACCCTCCTTAAATGCATCTAGAGATTCATCTAAGACAACAGGGTCTTACCAAAGGCTACCCCACATGTGACGGGCATTCACGGAAACCAGTGAAGTTGGACAGATAACCACGACCGACCTTTACTGAGAGACTGCTGTGTTCCACGTGCCTCAGCCAGGTTCTAGCATTATCCCCATCTCTCAGATGATGAAAGTGGGGTTTAAACAATCTTGGTCACGTGGCACCTGGGTGGCTCAGTCGGCTAAGTAGCCGACTTGGGCTCAGGTCATGATCTCACAGTTCGTGGGTCCGAACCCCGCGTCGGGCTCTGGGCTGACGGCTCAGAGCCTGGAGCTGCTTCGGATTCTGTGTCTCCCTCTCTCTCTGCCCCTCCCCCACTCACACTATCTCTCTCTCTCTAAATAAGTAAATAAATAAACATTAAAAAATTTTTTGAATATCTTGGTCAAGATCCCCCAGGTGGTACAAGATGGAGGCAGAACTGGAACCAGACAGTCTCCCTCACAATCCCCATCCTTAAGCATACACGATACTGACATCCTCTTCTGCCTCCAAGTAGGATGTGGTCTTAATTTTTTTGATGTGGTCTTTAAAAAGAGAATCTTGGGTGGGGACAGGCGCCCAGCTGACTTAGTCAGTAGAGAACATAACTCTTGGTCTTGGGGTTGTGGGTTCGAGCCCCACGTCTGGTGTAGAGATTACTTAACAATAAAATCTTAAACACAAAAAGAAATTACTATTAAAAAAGAGAACCGTGGGGATGCCTGGGTGGCTCAGTCGGTTAAGCGTCTGAAATCAGCTCAGGTCATGATCTCACAGTTCGTGAGTTCGAGCCCCACGTTGGGCTCTGTGCTCAGAGCCTGGAGCCTGCCCTGGATTCTGTATCTCCCTCTCTCTCTGCCCCTCCCCTGCTCGTGCTCTCTTTCTCTCTCAAAAATAAATAAACGTGAAAAAAATTTTAATTTAAAAAAAAGAGAATCTTGGGTCATCTTGAAGAAGTGACATTAGAAATGAGAAAAGACATTCATTTGAATATCACTCCTCAACAGAGGCTAAAGGGTAGAAAGAACCCTTTGGTTTTATGATACAATGTGTGTACGTACCATTCTGTATATGCCTCTGTTAAAATACTCATGATGTTCTATTGTCAGTATCTAAGAGTCTATACACCTCATCAGACTATAAGCCCCTTATAAGGATGTTTTTGGGCAATGAAGAACAAAGTAGCCTACACATGGTCACTTAGACAGAAAAGCAGTTAATTATGTTACCTAACAAACATCTGTAGGTTCAGTGATTGAGTGACAGTGGATCAACCTCTCTCCATCTCCCCTCCCCCCCTCCTTCTCTCTCTCTCTCTCTCTCTCTCTCTCTCTCTCTCTCCCCCCCCCCCCTTGCCTCAAGATTGCAACATGGCTGCCCTAGCGCCAAATACTGTATCTTCACCAAAATGCATCTAAAGCAGAAAGTAAGTTAGGAGGGGCAAAAAGCCTTTCTTCTTGTGTGCTTTTCTCTTTCAAGGAAGGGAACTAATTACCAGTAGCCCCTTCTCCCTATTACTCATGGACTAGAACCAGGTCACATGCCCATACCTCAGCCATTAATGAAGAAAGAGGAGTGTCGTGCCAGGCTCAGACCCACCACAATCCACATCGTGGGACGGGGCCCACCGCCACCAACACAAAGTCTAGGTTCTGCTGCCAGGAACAAGAGGGATGGTTGTAGGCAGGCACCCGACAGGGAACGCCCCAATGACACGTCTGTCATTTCATGTCTAGTATCTCTCGTGGTGCCTGACATATACTGAGCAAATGTTTGTTAAGGGAATAAGAGACGGTATTAATTAGTTAGCTCACAGCGCCGTAACAAAATACCACAGCCTGGGTGACTGAGACAGAAGAAATTTATTTTCTCACGGTTCTGAAGGCTCAAGTCCAAGATCAGGATGCCAGCAATGGTCAGGTGCTGGTAACAGCCCTCCTCCTGGCTTCCTGATGACCACGCCTCATGGAGTGGGGACAGAAAGAGAGAGATTTTCCTCTTCTTCCGAGGCTGTCGTCCCACTGCATTAGGGACCCGCCCTGATGACTTCGTTTAACCTAATGGCCTCCTCCAGCCTCTATCTCCAATCACGGTCACAGTGCGGCTAGGGCTTCGGTATGTGAATGTTGCAAGGACCTAACTCAGTTCATGGCAAACACCAAAGAATAAGTGACCAAATGAAGGAGCCAACGAGTGAATGAATGAATGAATGAATGATCAAATACATGAACAGAGGCAAGGATTTAGTTAGATAGCATTTCAGTACGCATGGAATCAACGGTTTGCAATTCGATCCAGGGCCAAAATACGGGTTTTATCACTGAGGTCTCACTTCCGGAAGCCCTCCTGGAAATGTACTTCCTCCCTTCAGGAACATGAATGAATCAACAGCACTGAGTGTTAATCTCTCTGAACTTGGGAGACATTACCAAGCAAAACATGCGGCCGATCCCCAGAAGGAAAAAAGCTAATGAGCCCAGCAGCACCAGAGAGGGAAAGGTTTGGGGGCAAACGTCCTGCGGATGCCAGCCCACGGTGACACCGGAAGGACAGAACGGCCAGTGGCAACTGCACCCAGCAATCACGCACTGTTCTCGGCCACCCGCACGTTCACGCAGAATGCATCCACCTGGGCGTCAAGCATGGCTGCACGTGACGGACCCGCCACCAGGCCAATCTCCATTCTCAAAAAAGTATGAGCGCGTTTGAGGCAAACCTGGACTATTCCTTGCCAACCAAGAAGCCCACTCTTGTTTTTTCTTTGAAAGAAATGTTTTCTATAAAAGCCTTGGCTTTAAGGGGAAAAAAAAAAAAAAAGCCATTCCTAGCAAAGAAAACACTCGTGTTACCATGGTTCGGATCATATATACAGAGCTATTTTCTCCTTCTGCTTCAGGGAGAGATGTTCCAGCACAAAATAGTCAACCCACCTGTCCTTGGAGCACTTAATGTTCTCCTGTCCCCTTCCATTTCAGATGATGTCCGTATCTATTTTTGTCAGCCAATGTTCCCTTAAATTATGAATTCAGCGAAACGAGAAAATCTTCACGGTCAACCTCATCGGACTCTGAAGGAGGCCAACGGTTGTGATTTGTAGATCTTGCTCAGTAAGAGAGAACTTCCGTGGCTGGGCCCACCACTTACAAAATCCTTCCACAGAGGAGAGCGAGCCAAAGGAACAGAGGAACATTGTGAAAGCATGTCAAACGGTCAGAACTAATTCTGGTCTCAACTGTGACCTCTTTATTGCATCTGTCGTGCTCTATCGTATTTATTATGCGTCCATCCTCCCCACACACGGATACCACTTCTTGGCGGCTCAAGGGCAGAGCATACAAGGATTAATATTCTACAGGAACAAAAGGGGGCCGTGGGCAGGCTGATGGCAAGGACACCAGTGTTGTGTTGGGCTCCAATGATACATTTTTTAAATTCAAAATTTAGTTAACATACGGTGCAATACTGGTTTCAGGAGAATTCAGGGATTCCTCACTTACATACGACACCCAGTGCTCATCCCAACAAGTGCCCTCCTTAATACCCATCCCCCATCTAGCCCCATCCCCCACCCACCTCCTGCCCTCAACCCTGTTTGTTCTCTATCGTTAAGAGTCTCTTACGGTTTGTTTCCCTCTCTTCTCTTCCCCCCCCCCACTTCCCATATGTTCATCTGTTTTGCTTCTTAAGTTCCACATGTGTGAAACCGTGGAACCCCCCTTCTTTATCCATGTTCGTGGACATGTGGGCTCTCTCCATAGTTTGGCTATTGCTGATAATGCTATTATAAACATCGGCGTGCATGTACCCCTTTAAATCTTTATTTCTTTTCTGTCCTTTGGGTAAATACCTAACACTGCAATTGCTGGACTGTAGGGTAGATCTAGTTTTAGTTTTCTGAGGAACCTCCACGCCATTCTCCAGAGCAGCTGAACCAGTCTGCATTCCCACCAACAATGCAAGAAGGTTCCCCTTTTCTCCACATCTTCACCAACACCTGCTGTTTCTTGCGTTGTCAATTTTAGCCATTCTCACAGGTGTGAGGAATACATACACCTAACACACGCAAGCTCAATTCTCTATGTTCTGTATTTTTCTACAGAGAGAGGGAGATCATCTAAAGAAGGAGATCTAAATAGGGAGATCATCTAAATAGGGAGATCATCTAAATAGGGAGATCATCTAAATAGGGAGATCATCTAAATAGGGAGATCCTAGGGGCACCCGGGGGGCTCAGTCGGTTAAGCGGCTGACTTCGGCTCAGGTCATGATCTTGCGGTCCATGAGTTCGAGCCCCGCGTCGGGCTCTGTGCTGACAGCTCACAGCCTGGAGCCTGTTTCAGATCCTGTGTCTCCCTCTCTCTGACCCTCCCCCGTTCATGCTCTGTCTCTCTCTGTATCAAAAATAAATAAACGTTAAAAAAAAATTTTTTTTAATAAATAAATAAATAAATAAATAAATAAATAAATAGGGAGATCCTAGCCGGTGCAATGTTCCGCGAGGATAAGCTTGGTACCCAGGACACGAAAGACATGAAATTCCCTGTTCCTTTGGTTGGTTTACGTTCCCATGGCTTCTCCTGGCAGGAGCCTCTCACTGGGGTTTGAGAGGGTGACTCTGGCTCCTCATAATTTTCTTTTCCTGTTTGGCTTTAGAGCTTGACCACTCTGAGTGCAGCTCGGCCTGAGCAGACTTGACTGATGGAAACGGACGGACGCGATCACGCGTTTGCATCATCCAGAGGCCACGGACAAGGGCTGCGGTGGATGTTTGTGCGCTGCCCTGTCCCTCTCCAGGCCTGAGACTCTCCCCGGCTGCAGAGAGCACAGTGGCCAACAGCCGGCAGCCGAGCCCTTCTCTGAGGCTTGCTTGCCTCCAGCTGAGAGAGAGAGACATCTCGCCTAGGTCTACCCACGGGGGCGGAGGAATTGCACAGCGGATGACCACCGACCTTGGCACGTGGCCTGGGCCCCTCGCCCCAGACAAGTACGTGTCTGCGGGGCCTGCCTGCTCCAGGGCTGCTGTCGCTCCAGCTGGGGGTGCCGGTCACCCCTCCGCCGCGGCACCCTTCCCCGGCTCACTGCCCCACACAGGTGCATTTTCTACCTGCCTGTCTCCATCCCGGCGAACACGGGGTGGGGGGAGGCCGGCCCCGGATGGTGCTCCTGCAGAGGTTCCAGGACGAGAGCCGGACGCGTGGCCCTGCATCAAGCCACCGCACTGTGCCGATCCCTCATCCGATCTCGGCCTCCGGCTGAAAGCAGGTGTCTGCCCGGGGGACCGACCAGCCTCCTGCAGAATGAGGGGAAGGGGTGTGCAGGTGGCGGACGCTGCTCTCCAATCCAGAGCACTGGCGTCAGCAGAGGTGACACGCACCGTTCTCCTCACGTGTCACCAAGAACAGCAGCGCTCTCTCCTCTCAGCTTCTGCCAACAGCGGTTTGACTTCTGTTTCCCTAAACAGGGAGAGCAAGGCTGTGCGAGGAGTGTCCTAATTCAACTCCGGGCTCACAAGCACGTAGCAGGCCCAGCTGCTTTTGTGGAAGGGGAGGAGGGCCTGGAAATCAGGACGCAGAGCGGAAGGGTGTCCACACCAAGAAGCGTGCTTGTGGGGCGGGTCTCCGTGCCTGCCTTCTGGATAATCTGGAATTATCTCCCCATCTCAAAGTCCACTGTATGAATCAACACTGCGAAGTCCCTTCTGCCACGGAAAGTAACATAGTCACAGGTTCAGGGATTGGGACACGGACGTCTTTGGGGAGGGGGCAGGATTTCGCTCACCACACACATAGAAAGGTGTTTTTGGTGCATCAGCATTGATCGGCTCTAAGAGGAAGACAACAGGACCAGCTACTTACTCAGCTATTACGACATGCATTAAGTGCCCGCAATGTCACAACCGCATACGCCAGAGAACCGGAGTCCCTGCTTTCGCAGAGTTTACAGCCTAGTGGTGCAGCTCCCAAAGTGTGGTCCTCAGACAGCATCATCAGGATCCTCTGGGAACTTGATAGAAAAGCAAATTCTTGGACCCCATTCCAGGATTTGTGTCTTCCTTCGGGCAAGTTTAACACATGCTGAAGATTGAGACTCACCTTTTTGGGGGGCAGAGGTGTGTAGTAAGGTTTCAGGGGCTGGCAAACATTTCTACAAGGGGCCAAAGAGTAAATACTTTGGGCTTTGCAGGCCATTCATGTCATAACCACTAAATTTTACCATTCTAGTATAACGGCAGCCGTGACCATACATAAACCAACAGGTCTAGCTGTGTCCCAATAAAACTTTATTTATAAAAACAGGTGGTGGGCCATAGTTTACCAGTTTCTGTTCTATCGAAAGGAAAGGAGTTTCCCAGGCTCTAGGGAGAAGAACTGCTTTAAGGATAAAGATTTTCTTTTTTTTTAAATATGAAGTTTATTGTCAAATTGGTTTCCATACAATACCCAGTGCTCATCCCAACAGGTGCCCTGCTCAATAGCCATCACCAACCCTCCCCTCTCTCCCACCCCTGATCAACCCTCAGTTTATTCTCAGTTTTTAAGAGTCTCTTATGGTTTGGTTCTCTCCCACTCTAACCTCTTTTTTTTTTCTTTTTTTTTCCTTCCCCTCCCCCATGGGTTCCTGTTAAGTTTCTCAGAATCCACTTAAGAGTGAAAACATATGGTATCCGTCTTTCTCTCTATGGCTTATTTCTCTTAGCATAACACTCTCCAGTTCCATCCACGTTGCTACCAAAGGCCAGATTTCATTCTTTCTCATTGCCACGTAGTATTCCATTGTGTATATAAACCACAGTTTCTTTATCCATTCATCAGTTGATGGACATTTAGGCTCTTCCCATAATTTGGCTATTGCTGCTATAAACATTGGGGTACAAGTGCCCCTATGCATCAGCACTCCTGTATCCCTTGGGTAAATTCCTAGCAGTGCTATGGCTGGGTCATAGGGTAGGTCTATTTTTAATTTTTTGAGGAACCTCCACGCTGTTTCCCAGAGCGGCCGCACCAGTCTGCCTTCCCACCAACAGGGCAAGAGGGTTCTCTTAGGCTTTCATGGAATCAGGTGCACCCTCCCAACCATCCTGCCTCCTCTTCTCTGATTCCTAAGTCATCAAGAACCCTCCGGGTAACAGTCTACATTCCCAGGAATTTCAGAAAGACGGGACCCTCTATACACAACACTCAAGTACCTTGGTCTCTGAAGAGGGGTGTCATCATTATAAATGAATACATTAATCTTGAGTTAGTGTGAGTCAGTTGCCAAAGAACTGAGCATCTATGGGTGTGCTAAGAATGACCCCTAGAGGATCTGAGACGCTGATTAACAGACATGTGACCAACAGGATAGTGGCCTCCAAAGATGCCCACTCCTAATCCTTAGACTCTGTTACCTTACACAGCCAAAGGAACTTTGCAGATATGATTAAGGTGATGGGTCTTAAGACAGACTATCTTGATGGGCCCAATGTCATCAGAAGGTCCTTATGTGAGGGACACAGGAGGGCCAGAGTTAGAAAAGGAGGTGCAATACAAGCAGGTCAGAGAGAGATTTGGATTCTAACTGCTGGCTTTGAGACCGGAGGAAGGGCCCATGAGTCAAGAGAGCAGTTGGGCCTCTAGAAGCCAAAATATCCAGGGAAACAGATTCTGTCCTACAGACTCCAGGAAGAACGAAGCCCTGCCAACCCAGTTTGGGTTTCTGACCTCCAGAACTGTGAGAGAATAAATTCCTGTGGTTTTAAGCTACGGCATTTAGGAAACGAATACAGACCATGGCACAGGGATGTCAAAAGCACGATGCGCGTGGTCCTGTTCCCTAGTTCTGTATCAGTGCAGGCATTGCTAATCGATCCCAGCAGTCTTCTTCCAAGTTGACGAAGCCTTGGGATTTCTCACCACCCAGATCTCCAGATGGCCAGCACTTACTGACCCAAATTGGAATGTAAGGATGGGCCAGATTCTTGAACATAAATAACAAAACCCACCCTGTCCAATTTAAGTATAAAGGAATTCACTAAGGATGTGAAAGTGAGGCATAGACTCCCCAGGAAGGGCAGGACATTGGGCCCAAATTACCCTTTTAGGCAGCAGCCCCAGTGTGGAGCCTTTGGCCACCATCACTGGTCACACATGAAAAGCACTGATATGAACACAACAGCTGGGAACATCCGCTGTTTGGGCGTGGACTGCTCCCCACCATCATCAGAGTGCGTTCCACACTGGGCCTGTTCCTCAGAGCACTGTTCCCCAGAGTCTAAAAATGGCTAGATCTCTCTCCGTGCTGTTCCAGGTCGTCTGTGAATCAGCAGCATCGTTATCCCCCGGACCTACTGAACCAGATTCTGCATTTTGACAAGATTTCCTGGGTGATCCAGATGCCCATCTACGGAGGGAAAGCCCTGCTCTGCACCAGCCCACCCTGGTGTGAAACAACTCAATGGTACAAACCCTACAGCCATAACTTCACCTAGGTAATGGCCCCAGAAACACAACATTCAGAACAGAAGACCCAAGTGTTAACCAAGCAAAGGGGGAAAAAAGGGAGGAGCTGAGGAAAGTTAAAAGCACTCCATTTCGCGATTAATGAAGGAAACACAACTCTAATGTGCTAAGATTTTTTTTTTTTTTAAACCAGGAAATATACGGAGAGTATGTTTGGACACCGCAGAGGGTTTTTTTACGCATCAGATCTGATCCTTCAGCCAGACTTGGTGGCATCGAGCCAAACTTAGAACAACATGGATGGTTTTGTCTCCTGCACACAAGAAACCCCTGCCTCCTGTCATTAATTTGCTACAATTTGTGAATCAGCCATAAGAAGACAGACTTGCAGAAGCAAACTGGGTTTTACTCTAAGTTTTCAAAAGAAGATCCAGCAGAGTACAAAGAAAAGATGTTCTTTTAAAAAAGACATAAAAAGTACCCTGACCTGTTCCTTGCATTGAAGTGCTCAGAAAACAACTCACTCGCCATTCAGAGTCTCCTTGAAATTCAAGAGATTGAGAAGAAGAAATTTGTGGTCTTGTGGTTTTGAATGTTCTTATAATTTTCACGCAGAACTTTAAACAGGAAAATTTATAGTTGGGTGTTTGTTTGTTTGTTTGTTTCTGAAGCTGAAAAATGACAAAGTGAGAAAATGGAAGGTTTTGTGATCCAGAAGTTATTGTCACACAGAGACAGAAAGTAGATTAGTCCTTGCCAGGGGCTGAGGCTTCCATTTTGGGTGACGAGAATGTTCTAGAATCAGCAGTGGTGATGGTTGCACAACCTTACGAATGTACTAAAAATCACTGTATTAGAACTATGAATTTTGTGGTATGTGTAGCTCAACTTAAAGTAAAGAGATAGAGATTAACAGACATATAAGATATCAGGAACCTAATTATGAGTAAAAATAAATCCTAAAATAAGTTGGGAAATAAAAGCTTTTTCTTTTTTTTTTTTTTTTTTTTAATTTTTTTTCAACGTTTTTTATTTATTTTTGGGACAGAGAGAGACAGAGCATGAACGGGGGAGGGGCAGAGAGAGAGGGAGACACAGAATCGGAAACAGGCTCCAGGCTCCGAGCCATCAGCCCAGAGCCCGACGTAGGGCTCGAACTCACGGACCGCGAGATCGTGACCTGGCTGAAGTCGGACGCTCAACCGACTGCGCCACCCAGGCGCCCCAATAAAAGCTTTTTCAATGCACAGTATTAAAATATTGGTGGGGGGGGGGCCACCTGGGTGACTCAGTCAGTTAAGCGTCCGACTTTGGCTCAGGTCATGATCTCACAGTTCATGAGTTTGAGCCCCGTGTCAGGCTCCATGCTGACAGCTCAGAGCCTGGAGCCTGCTTCAGATTCTGGGTCTCCCTCTCTCTCTCTGCCCCTCCCCTGCTCACGCTCTGTCTCTCTCAAAAATTAACATTAAAAAAATTAAAATATTTGGACACGGAGTTGGAAAAACAGAGCTAATTTTGTTCTGCATACCATTTAATTAATACAGATTAACTGCAACCCAAATTAATATATTTATATACTTGTATGTAAACATAAAAATGAAAACCTGCAGAGAAATGAAAAGGAAGGAGGGAAGGAACGAAGGAAGGAGGGAAGGAACGAAGGAAGGAAGAAGCAAAGTGCCTGACACACTGGAATATTCCCAGGCAGATGCTGTTAATGTCATGGCAGAGTAGGTGTCTGGGTACTCAGCAGTGTTGAATCTGGTGGAGAAAGGGCAGGAAACAGTATATAGGAAGGAACAGAAGGAAGGCCATCAGACAGTGATGTAGAAACTGCCCTCCCATCAGTATTACAGCTAATTAATACTCTTGTATCACAACCCACATCCTCTCCGTGAGTAAAAGCTGAGATTTAAGACCCCAAGAGAAATTCACATAAAAATGTTAAGACCCCCTGAAGCCAAGTTTGAGTTATCAAAACTCACTTACAGAAGATCCTTTTCAGCAAGCGACCAAGGCTAGCATCCCAGTGATGCCAGGTGGGTGCCATGTGCCCCTGATATGATGTGATATTCTCATCTCTGTGGTATTCTTTCCAGAAAATCAAACCCAGATTAAGAGACCTGCCACAGAAAATCTGACCGGTGCTTCTCAAAACCATCACGAAAGTCATGAAAAGCCAGGGAAGACCGAAACTGTCACAGACCAGAAGAGACCAAGCAGACGTGGTCACTCAATGCAATGTCGTTTCTTACATGGGACCCTGGACCAGGAAGAGGACATTAACGGGAAACCAGCGAAATCAAAACAAAATGTGGAGTGCAGTGAGCAGCAGTGGACCAAAGCTGGTTTCCCAGCCTTTAACGAAGGTACCGTGATGATGCAAGATGTTCACGATGGGGGAAGGGGGACCAGGGACATGTGGGGGACGCTCTGCGCTGTCTCTGCAATTTTGCTGTAAGTCTAAAACTATCCCAAAATAAAATACATAAAGTATGATTTTTAAAACTCAGCTACACAGTGAAGTGGCTGGCCACGATGGGAGCGTTACGAATAGATATCAGAAACTCCTGATTCGATGTACATCATCATAAAATGTGCCCCACTCATGGATGAGCTGTTTTCTCGTTCCTTCCCCGGGGCTGTCCCTGACGGCAACTCACACTCGGGCGGTGAGCAATCTCCCTCTGATTGTTCTAACCACACACCGTAACAACATGAGCTTCCAGCCAAGGACAGACCTAACCCAGACCTTTGTCACAGGAGCCGCTGCAGTCGGCACCCTCGTGTAAGCAGACATTGTGTCACTCCGTGAGGGAGGTCAGGGACACATCCCCTCCGGCTCTCCCACAACGTTGGTAGTGCTGTAAAACTCAATTCCTGGGTACACACGGTAAGCACACTCCCTGCTGATACTGGCCTGCCCACATCTCTGTGTTGGCACATATTCACCCGTTCTTTTGGGGTGAACAAGGTGCTGCGCCAGCCGGGCCCCCCTCTAAGCCCCTTCAAGTTGTCGGCTAGGAGCCTCTAGCTGTCTAGTTCCCTCAGGATCTGCCTCAGCTGCAGAATGCCATCGTGCCCAAGCTCAAAGCGGAGCACCAGCCCAGCCCACAGCCAATGACTGACATGGTCGGTATAAAGGCCCAACCATTCAGCCCAACAGGGATGACTCTGACGGACCATGTATCTCCAGAGCTCCCCAGGATGGGCTGAGGCCGGCCTGCATCGCCATTCAGCTCCTCCCTCGGCCCAATCCTGCTCTCCCCCTTTCCCTTCCCGCTACACTCTCCTCGGGGGAACCACCCTCCGCTCTCTGGTGCATGGGATTCAGGGGCAGCTAACTTCCCCGCAGCCCCAGGACGGAGCCCAGGACTCAGCCCTGGCCAGTCCAGACACCGCATTCCCCTGCCCCGAACAGATGGCTGAGGGACGAGCTCCTGGTCCAAACAGATTCAAGAAGACGAGGTCTGTGCGTCTTGCACTGATTGAGCGAGGCCCTCACGCCTTTCTCTTGGACTTGAGTTCACAGCGGGCGGGCCTATAGCTGCCGGCAGCCACCTTTACCCCAACACGGAACCTAAGATTGAGGCCAACGTGAAGGAGGACAGGGCCAAGCTATGAAGTGACTCCATGCAATGGATTAAATCGTGCTTCCCCCAAAAGCCTCTGTTGAAGCCCTAACCCCAGTGAGATGGGATCTGAAGGTGGGGCCTTTGGGAAATAATGAGGTTTAGATAAGGTCTTGAGGGTGCCCCCCACCCCCGATGGGACTGGTGTCCTTGTAAGAAGAGATGCCAGAGAGCTTTTCTGCTGTCTCTCCATCATGTGAGGACACAGCCAGAACCCACACCTGCAAGCCAGGAAGGGAGCTCTCACCAGAGAAGAAACTCCGCCAGACCTTGATCTTAAACTTTCCAGCCACCAGAACCGTGACAAAATAAATTCCCATCATGTAAGCCATCCAAGCTCTGGTATTTTGTTACGGCAGCCCGCACTAACGTGCCCTGGGTCCTTGTTAAATTCACTGAGCCTTAAATCCAGCCATGCCTGAATCCATAAACCCCCTGAAATTTCCATTGATATGAGACAGAAAGTAAATCCCTCTTTTTGTACCTAAACCATTTTGGATTCGTTGCCAGAAGTTCTTCCCCGCCCCAGGACCTTATAAGCTCCTCGGGAGGACAGCTCTGTGCGACTGGTGACAGAAGGAGCCACATGGCCTTTCTTTCTTTTGGCAAGATTGGAAGATGATTCGTCCTCTTCGAAAAGGACCCCCGGAGCGAACAAGGCGTCACTCAGCGATACTTTCCAGTTTATCATGTAAATCCTCCTCCACAAGTACAGCCAAGTGCAATTTTAGTGTTTGGCCATCTTAGGCCAGCCACGTGTAGGCTCACCAGTACTGGCCACGTGAGGTGTGTGCGATCCCATGTGCCTTAGAGTTTAAGTACTGCCTCCAACAAGCCACGCCAGGCTGAGGAATCCCAGCGCTCCCCTAATGCTTGCTTTATAGCTCTATCACCACGCTTTCACATCATCTCAGTCTTTCCGGCCAGACTCGGAATTCCACCAATGCCGCTCTGTGAGTCTACGAAAGAACAACTCCATCTTTAGCCTGCTCTCTGGTGGGGAAAATAAAATTACATTACGATACAAGAGTCAGCTGCGTGTCAGGTAGAGACTTGTCTGAAGCGTCGCAACTTTTGGGGACTTGAAAGTTCATTCCTCTTTCATGGAACGGTCCTGAAGGAAGTGGTCCAAGGCAGATGAGGAAGCTTGGCCGACTTTAATACAGGATTTCCACTCCTGGGTCAGGAGTAGTCTCTCGTATCTCCACCCCATCCTCATCACGGCCAGGAGGAAGCTTGGGAGAACGTCTCATCCCTTCGGACGGCACAACGCGGAAGCTGTGCTCTCACGTCGGCTCACGTCCACGGTCTTGTGGCCGCGCAGCCGCAAGGCAGGCTGGGAAGCGCAGGCCCTGACTGGCCAGCCGCGCACCTGATTCAAACTACTCTTGGGATCTCTGTGGTTAAACGAAGAGACGATCCATAATAGTGATGGACAATGGCTGGTCATAGTGGGTGAGGATTTAGGCCAAGCGTGCACTTCTCACACTGCTTTTAAATAATTTGAGGACAGAGGCACCTGGGTGGCTCAGTCAGTTAACTGTCTGACTTCAGCTCAGGGCACGATCTCTTGGTTCGTGAGTTCGAGCCCCGCGTCGGGCTCTGTGCTGTCAGCTCGGCGCCTGGAGCCTGCTTCGGATTCTCTGTCTCCCTGTCTCTCTGCCCTCCCCTGCTCGCACTCTGTCTCTCTCCCTCTCAAAAATAAGTAAACATTTAAAAAATAATAAAATAAAACAAATAATTCGAGGAGAGTCTTGTAAACGTCTTCCGTCACCAAGCCCCTTCCCTGTGGAATAACTCTGAGCTTAGTTTGTGTGCCCTCACTGCTATGACCACCCCAAGCCATGCTCTCTATAGGCCTGGGGTCCTGTCTGGCCCCTCGCAATGTCTCCCAGGAACTGGAGTTCTCCCCAAAATTCCAGTCCCACAGCTGGGCTCCAAGTAGCTATTCTCAATATGGAGAGAAGCATTATAACATTGGGGTTGAGCTCTTTAGCTCCACAGCCAGACAGGAGCTTACCATTCTCTATCTGTGTGCCGTTCCCAAATCGCAGGACATCTCTGTGCCTCAAGTGTCCCCGTCCACAGAGCAGCAATTTCCATTCTCACCCACAAAGAGGGTGCCACGGGGTCTCACACACAACAAGCCCTCCATCAAATGTGAACTGTTGCTTTTACATCCAGTCCGTCCACGCTCGGACAAGAAGTGCTGGCCTGGACCCCCCTGCATTCTTGCTTCCCCATCACCAAGCAGGACTGCGGGACCCTCAGTGCCCACCCGTGGAGACCACGGCTCATCATCTTCCTGAAATGTGCTCCGTGGCCTCAAGCTTCACCCGAATATTGGGTCCACCTGCCACCTGCTTCATCCCTGCCTGGCCCACCGCCCCCTGACACTGGCCTAGTCTTGGGTCTGGTGGGTGCTGGTAAAATGAGAAGGACCCGGGACCTCGGCAAAAGCATAACACTGTTTTTATTTCCCTCTATGCGCCGTGTGCCTAGATGGGAATTCGGGCCCATGAATTCAGCCCCCTCTGGAGAATGTCAATCACAAAGAGAGCACGCGTTAACAAGAAAGAGAGAGCTGTCTTTATTTTTTTTTTTTAACGTTTATTTATTTTTGAGACAGAGAGAGACAGAGTGTGAACGGGGGAGGGGCAGAGAGAGAGGGAGACACAGAATCTGAAACAGGCTCCAGGCTCCGAGCCGTCAGCACAGAGCCCGACGCGGGGCTCGAACTCGCGGACCGCGAGATCGTGACCTGAGCCGAAGTCGGACGCTCAACCGACTGAGCCACCCAGGCGCCCCAAGAGAGAGCCGTCTTTAGAGCCAACGACAATGCAAGCGCTAAGAACGAAACTGCAGATACTCTGCACTCGCTGAACAAGAGGCTCTTTATTGCTCTTTCATCGTCGGCAGAGGGAAACAGAGGCACAAGAGCTTCAACGGCTCTCCCAACGCAATGAGGGCGACCAGTCTGAGTTACAACCGTCTCTCCCCTCTTTCTTTTCCGTCTCTTGGCGCTCGCGCCCCTCCTACAAATTCCAGCAAACCGAGATCCGGCAGAAAAGAAGTCACCTTGATTCCACGGGCGTAAGAAGGGCTCTCTTCTCCCCGTGGCGCACTGACTGCACGCTCAAGATGACGATTAAAGACCTTACTTCCACGTTCAGAAGGTCGTCGTTACTATCAGGACGTTCGTTTTTTTAATCAACTGCAAATGGCAGATGGGCAACTCAAACCCTCTGGATCGAGATACAAAAATCGGGGTGATGTGACTGACGCGTGACTGAAAAGTTAAGCAATGTTAAGCTCCAGACACGGCTGGATCGAACACTCGAAGGATGCCTGAATCTTCTTTTCTTTCCTCTGCATTGGCTTCATCCTCAGGCAGCCCCTTCTTCTCCCATCTCGTACTCCACAGTCACCACCTGCACAGGGCGTTCATCACCCCAAGGGTGGCTCCTGAATGGGCACCTGACCCATCGCTATGGCTAAAAGGGTAGAACATGTGGCTACCGAGCGCTCGCAACATGGCAAGGACAGCTGAAGACGGGGATTTTCAACTTGGCTTTACATTAAGTCATTTAAATTTCAGCGGCCACCATACTGCTCAGAGACTCTTTATGAGGTCTTTATGGGGCACGTGTCCGAGGTTTTCCCAGACCCACTCCAACCACAGGGAATGAGAAAAGGAAGAAGACAGAGGCATAAATCCCAGGAGGAGGAGAAAGGGCTGCCGGGGAGGCAAAGACAACGGAGGCTGTCTGGTGTGCGCAGCTGGCTGGAGAGTGAGGCCATTCACGGGAAAAGAAACACTGAAGGTTGGGCCAGACCCGAGGCAGCAGAACCCAAAGTCAGTACTGGACGTGCCAGCGCGAGTCACCCGTGAGGAGAGGTCAGAGAAAGGGTCTGAAGCTCCAAGAAGGCTGAGCTACAGGTATACATTTGGGGGCCACTGGCAGAGAGCAGGACATTGGAGGGGGGAGCAGGATGAGACTCCATAGGGAGAAAAACTGAGTGAGAAGAGAAGGCAGGCTTGGGGTCAGCAGAGGGGAGCTTCAATGCTCAGGGGTGTAGGGGAGGAGGGGTTTGAGAAGCGGGTGGAGAAGCAGCAGCCACGGGAACAGGAGGGAAACCGGGAGGACGCAGCGCAATGGAAGCCAGGGGAAGAGAAGGGATCTAGAAGGAAAGGAAGGTCGCTGGTGCCAAACGTTAACTCAAGTGGACACGGTTACAGGTGAAGACGCACCCCCTTCCTTAATGACAAGGAGGTCACAGGTGCCCTTTGCAAGACCCGTTTCCATGGAGTGACCAAGGCAGAAGCCAGGGCGTGTGGCTTGAAGGTTGAAGAGTGGTGGGGCGCCTGGGTGGCTCAGTCGGTTGGGCATCCGACTTCGGCTCGGCTCATGATCTCGCGGTCTGTGACTTCAAGCCCCGCGTGGGACTCTGTGCTGACAGCTCGGAGCCGGGAGCCTGCTTCCGATTCTGTGTCTCCCTCTCTCTGCCCCTCCCCTGCTCTCTCTCTCTCTCTCTCTCAAAACTGAATAGACATTTTTAAAAAATTAAAAAAAAAAAAAAAGAAGAGTAGAGAAAGCAGTCAATGTTCACTTAGAACGGTCAGAATTAATCGGGAAGTCCCCCCAAGACCCCGGCACATTCTGCCCACCCCCCTTCCAGTAATTTCAAGATAGTGTCTTCCTCAAAAAGATAAAGGGATAAAATTATAAAATACGCTTTAAAGTCTCTGCCTGGAACAGAGAAAGAAAAGAAAGGAAAATGGAAGTTTTCATTTGGATGGGCGGTGAAAACAACGGACAGGATAAAAACCATGGGAAAGGCTTCCAAGAAAGGAAATAAAGTTGGAGCTGGTGATCACAGGAATAAGATGTCTGTCCAGGTTAAGGAAGCAATGGAAGATGCGCATAAAGCTGAAAAGCAGCTCAGGAAGGGTCCTCGAGCTACCCATCTGGAGCACGCAAGCACCATTCGCTTTGCGCGGTTCTCAGAACCTCCGGGGGGTGAGGGCAGAGTCTGGAGTCTGGAGACAGGTGCACGCAACGTACCTATCCCAAGCGCCACTGTCTGCTTTCAGAAAGGACATCCTTCTGGTCTCCTCTGGGAAGGGACACGCCAGTAGCCAGTCTTCACGCGACCACACTCCATTTAAGGCACGGGGAACACCTATCACAATCGTATTTTTAACCACCTGGCCAAGTACGCTTAAACCCCGTGAAATTCGCCCATTTTAAGTGTACAAGCAAAGGATTCTTGGTAAATTTACTGACTTGGACGACCATCACCCTCATCCAGTTTTCAAACATTTTCATCACCCCAAGTGCGCCCACTGACAGTTCGCCCCCGCTGCCATTCCCAGTCCAAGGCAACTACCAATTTACTTCCTGTCGATACAGACTTGCTTTTCGCACGCGCTTCCCGTAAGTGCAAACACACAAAATGTAGTCTTTTATGTCCGACTTCTTCCACTCAGAGAGTCATTCATGCTGTGCATGTGGCAGTATTTTGTTCCCTTTTATTGCTCAGTCGCGTTCCGCGGCGTGGCTATGCCACAGCTGGTCTATCTGGTCCCCAGCTGAGGGACATCGGGCTGTTTCCACCGTCTCGCTATTAGGAGTCAGGTTGCCACAAACATCCACCTCCAAGAATTTGTGTGACCGCTTCTTTTCATTTCTCTGGGGTAGATCTCTCAGAGAGGAACAACTCAGAGTCAGATGATAAGATTATAGTTTTGCTTTCTTTCAAAACCCATCAGCTGTGGTCCAAAGTGCGTCTGCTATGGATGTGAGAGGCTGTTGGTTATACCAAGTACTGGTGTATAGGATAAATAAGACAAGCAGCACACGGTCTAACGGGAGAGAGATTATCAATCAAATTACAGTCTGATGGGGTCACTTCCTAACAGCACCTACAAAGGAGGGTCCGTCGGGGTATCACACAATTAAGATCGTCCAGAGTGGAAAAAGAGAAAGACACTGGGCTCCTTCCTTTCAAACGTTTATTAAGCACCTAACAGGTTTCTGGCAGAAAACAGAGATGACGGAGTATGGTCACGCTGCAGGGGTTTTGTGCAGCTGTGTGGAACAGAACACCTGACGTTGCCAGAGCTGACGTAAATAAAACGTTGCTTTTCTATCACATAACTAGAAACCTGGAGGCAAGAAGTTCAGGACTTTGACGGCCTCTGTGTAAAGCCAGCATGGATTCAGGCCACTTTCCAGGTTTGGGGGGCCCCCAAAGGATCTGGGCCCTTGTCCTCAGACTTACAAAACAGGAGACGGAGCTCCAGCCTTCACGTCATCATTCCAGGCAGCAAAAAGGGAAAACAGTCAAGGGCAAAAGAGCGTGTGCTACTTGGGTCTGCTAGTTGGCTTAGCTGCGTCACCTGCCTGGGCTTCCCCTACAACCCCTGGCCAGAATCGGGTCATGTCGCCTGCAGGGGAGGCTGGGAAATGAGTGTGTCGGCCAGGCATGCTGCTGTCCTCAGTAAATGAGGAGCCCATGAGTGAGGAAGAAGGGGAGAATCGGTACCGGGGAGCAGCCCACGGCCCTGCCTTCTGTCCTTCCTGGAGGAAGTCACCAAGAGGAGAGAAGAGCCCGGACACGTGGCACACAGCAGGCCTGCGGTACACCTTAGCGGGGGGGGGGGGGGGGTCCTCTCCCTTCCTCCTCGGGGCTGAACCCGTGACAGACTTGGGAGCAGGTCACTCATTTGGGGGAGGAGCCCAGGAAACGGGTGGGCGTGAGGGAGAAGGGAGAAGAGATGAATGAAGCCGTCAGGTGCAGGGCCACAGGGAGGCATGGGCAGCACGTGGGGCACCCCTGCATGTCTTCCCGAAGGGCAGGAGGCCGGAGAATTCCCTCCGCGGCTCCAGCTCTTATTCGGGGTGCATCACCCCAGACGGTGTCCTCCCACCGCCCTCACTTCCAAACCGAACTTGATCAGTCTGGGAGGGTCACCACCGCTCCCCCCACATCAGGGGAGATCCCGAGACACCTTGGGGGGTGGGGGAAGCCCCGGACGTGAGACCCGGCAGAGCGAATGGACACCCAGCTCCCGAGGACCCGCCCGGCAAGAGGCGGCCGAAAGCAGGGGCAGGCTGGGGGATGGGAACGCAGGCGTGAGAGCCGTCTCCTCCCCAGAAATAATTAGCGTTAATGATAAAATCTCATCATCCTTTCCAACGTGACCTCTGGCCAACGCTGTCCCCGTCTAGTGGCATGGGACACGGGACGTGACTTCCAGTTATAGAACATTCCGCGTGCCGTGACAGCGAGGAGGAAAAGCTGAATTCTGTCAGTGTGGGGGCTGGGGAGGTAGTGGCTAAAGGGGGAATAAAATGAATAAAGTACCTAAGATTTAAGGAAAGCTGTTAAAAAAAAAAAAAAAGGCAGTTCTCATCGGAGCCGGGTCTTAAAGGGTAAGATGCATGTACAAGGAAGTCGTGGGAAGAGCCCTTTGGGCAGAGAGGAAAGGTAGGAGGATGAGGACAAGCCTCTCCGTGTTCCAGTTTATTAGGACATCCAAAACAGGGCCCCCCACCTCCTCCAACAATGGACGGAAACGCTGCGGGAGCCTATCGTGTCTTGCAATTGTTATTAATAGAGCCAACTCATTTACAGGTAAGATTCGATTAAAAAGTAATGGGGCATCTGTGCAGCTCCCCCAGGAAAGCAGGGGTGGGGGGTGGGGGGTTGTGTTTAGGGAACACAAAATCAACACTCATTAGCAGAGAGGGTGCCTCTGGGGACGCAGGTTTGAAGCACCAGGCTCCGTCCGCTCAGTCAAGCTCAGTGGGCAAAGGGCCCAGCAGAGGAGGAACGGTCCCCTGCTTGATAATCTGGCTTTGCAGGTAACACGGGTGTCCCTGAAACCACAGACAAGACAGGACGAATACACCCTGGGATGCGTCCTGAGGGGGAGGAGGAGAAGCCCCCAAAAAAGGATAAAGATTGTCTTTTTCCCCAACCTGGAAGATGAGTGGCTTCACATCAGAAATTAAGTTGCTCAGAGCGCCTGGGTGGCTCAGTCGGTTAAGCTCTTGATTTCAGCTCAAGTCATGATCTCACAGTTTGTGAGCTTGAGCCCCACATAGCCTGCTTGGGATTCTCTCTCTACCCCTCCCTGCTCGCTCACTTGAGCTCTCTCTCTCTCTCTCTCTGTCCCTGCCCCCCCCAAATAAATAAGCTTAAAAAAATTTAAGTTGCTCTATTGAGAATAAATAGAAGTGGTATTCCTTATGCCCCGAGGCAGACTGAGGTCCCCACCCAGGCGCATCTTTCATTTTAGTAGAAACTGCCAACAATGAGACTATTCACAAACCCCAGGAGTGCCTGCTGACTGTTCTCCCAATATTCTCTCCCGAATTTGATATCTTTTTAGTTCTTGTTAATCTAACCAGAAAAATGGTACCGGAGTCTCATTTCTGATTTGCATTTCTCCAACTCCCCAGAAGGACGGACATCTTTTCACATGTTTATTATCCGTTTGTATTTCTTCTTCACTGGTTTTCTGTTCATATCTTCTGCCCAATATTCTAAGAGGTAATTCATTCTTTTCTTACTGGTCTGAAAGAATTCTTTTTCTGTAAGAGACAGTAACCATTCGTGGTCTACGGCAAATGTTTTCTTCCTGTCTGTCTTTTTGCTTTGCTTCTGGTGCTTTTTTTTCATACTCTAAATTTTGGATTGCCCATCTTGTTAAGAAATCTCTCCACAGTTTTATAAATATTTAACAAGCTCTTCTATTTCCTTATGCATGTTTCTTCTATCTTCTATACACCCACACACAGACGATAGTTAGATGATCGCTAAATCCATCTGGAATGTGCGTGCGTGTGTGTGCACGTGTGTGTATGTATGTGCATGTGTGTGCGTGCGTGCGTGTGTGTGTGTGTGTGAGCAAAGGGATTTGTGCTTCCCGAGTTCGCAAGATCCTCGTGTGCAGCACCGGACGTGACATGAACCAGGCAGTGAAGTCTACTGCTAAATTCTGCCTTCCACACTTTCCAGCTCGAAAGGCCTCCGCAGCCCTGGCCTCCCTGGTTCCCTCCAATCCGCTCTCCACCCTGCAACCTAGAGTCTTTCTACAGCATGGACCCCCCTTCACCCCCCACTGCCTAAAGCCCCTCCTTCCTTGGCCCCCACCACCTTCAGCAGACGGTCCAAACTCCCACATATGGCGGATACCGTCCCTCTGGATCCAGGCACTTCTCACCCTTTGTTAAAAATAAAAACCTCAGGGGTGCCTTGGTGGCTCAACTAGTTAAGCGTCCGACTCCTGCTTTCAACTCAGGTCATGATCTCACAGTTCGTGAGTTCAAGCCCCACATCAGGCTCTGCACTGACAGCACAGAGTCTGCTTGGGATTCTCTCTCTCTCTCTCTCTCTCTCTCTCTCTCTCCACTCGTTCTCTCTCCAAATAAATAAATATTAAAAATAATAATGATAGAAGAAATAAAGACCTCTGCACCCTCATTTCTCAAATTGTGTCTCCCAACTCCACACTCTGGCCAAACTACTTTCGGTTCCTCAAAAACACCAAGCTTCCTTGTAAAATAACTAAATCACAGGGATGAAAAACACAGCATAGGGAATATGGTCGGTAATTCTGTAATAACATCGTCTGGTGACAGAGGGTGACTACAGACCCTGAGCCGAGCACTGCTTGTCGGGTCACCATGTTGTACACCTGAAACCAATATAACAATGTGTGTCAACTGTACTTCAATTTAAACACACACACACACACACACACACACACACACACACCCCAACCTCCCTTCTCAGTAGACCTCAACCCTGGCTCTGCCCCAGCTCACCTGTCGAAATCGAACACACATCTGCGCGGGTCCTCCTACCCCTCCCTGGTGATCCTGATTCAAGAGGTCAGGTGGGTCCTGACGCCCCTAGTTTATGATGATCCCCACGGCCAGGGTGGAGAGCCAGTGCTCTCTGTCTCCAGGTTTAGGGCATGTGACTCCCTCTGCCTGGGACCCTTTTCTACCTCCTTCAACCCCAGCCCCACCGCACCATGGGATACGGTCTCTTCTTCCGCCAAGTCAAGGCTTAGATGCCCGTTCTTCCAGAACTTTCGCAGACCATCCAGGTCCGGAACCCCACCCCCCACGTGCCCCCCGCCCCCCCTGCCGCCATCACCATGCATTCATCACAATGAAACACACCGGCCTGATTTCCCTTCTCCCACCTCGGACACCCACCAAGTCCGGGAGAAACCACGATGGTGTGGAGGTCTCACTCACCACCACGTCCCCTGCACCCAGCAGAGAGCTGACACAGAGTAGGTGCTCCATAAGCGACAGCTATTTAAAAAAAAAAAAAAAAATGAATGAACAAACTGGATGAATGGATGCCTGTGGCAGTTTCCATGACAAATACGAAGTGCTCAGCCCAGCCAGCCCACAGGTGAGCAGTCTGGCCTGCAGAGGGCACCAGCCTGCTTCTTCATCTCCCTGCCCGAGCGGGTACCTGCTGCCAGTCAAGAGAGGCGTCCGATGCTCAGTGGTCGGTTCACTGCACTGAAGACAAAGTAGGAGCTGGCTGCCTGCAGCCAGCGTATGAAGACTGAGACTTCACCCCTCCCTCCTAGCAACAGGTACCACGTCCCCGGTCCTGCTATGAAGACAGCCGAAACTGTAGCAACCAGAGGCGGGTTTTTCCATTCCCAGGTGGGGAAAAGGTAAGAGGGAGACAGAAGGAAGGCGACGGAGAAGAGTGTCCGTAAAACTGCTTGTCCTGGAGAAGCAGAGGAAAAGTTCTCTTGTCTGTCTCCAGGCTGACTTTCTCTCCCTCTCTCCATCCTGTTATTTTCGGGGAGAACCAGGCCTCGGTCTGGACTGGACGGGCATCCACAGCAAGCATCTGGAGGGAGATTTTTCTTTTTCTTTTTTTTTCTTTCCAGGAAGCAGCCAGCAGCAGCAGCAGCAGCCTCTGGACGTCGCTGGAGCCCCCGCTCCGATCAGCCCGTCTGTTAACAATGAACGCCTCGTGCTGCCTGCCGTCTGTGCACCCAACGCTGCCCAACAGCTCCGAGCACCCTGCCAGCCCTGCCTTCGGCAACCAGAGCGGCAGCGGGTTCTGCGAGCAGGTCTTCATCAAGCCCGAGGTCTTCCTGGCGCTGGGCATCGTCAGCCTGCTGGAAAACATCCTGGTCATCCTGGCCGTGGTCAAGAACGGCAACCTGCACTCGCCCATGTACTTCTTCCTCTGCAGCCTGGCGGCGGCGGACATGCTGGTGAGTGTGTCCAACGCCCTGGAGACCGTCATGATCGCCGTCGTCAACAGCAACTCCCTGGCCCTCGGGGACCGGCTCATCCAGCACATGGACAACGTCTTCGACTCCCTGATCTGCATCTCGCTGGTAGCTTCCATCTGCAACCTCCTGGCCATCGCCGTGGACAGGTACGTCACCATCTTCTACGCGCTCCGCTACCACAGCATCATGACCGCGCGGAAGGCCCTCGCCTGGATCGCGGCCATCTGGGTGAGCTGCGGGGTCTGCGGCGTGGTGTTCATCGTCTACTCCGAGAGCAAGATGGTCATCGTGTGCCTCATCACCATGTTCTTCGCCATGCTGCTCCTCATGGGCGCCCTCTACGTGCACATGTTCCTCTTCGCCCGGCTGCACGTCCGGCGCATCGCGGCACTGCCGCCCGCCGACGGGGCGCCCCCGCCGCAGCACTCGTGCATGAAGGGGGCTGTGACCATCACCATCCTGCTGGGGGTGTTCATCTGCTGCTGGGCCCCCTTCTTCCTCCACCTCGTCCTCATCATAACCTGCCCCACCAACCCCTACTGCGTCTGTTACGCCGCCCACTTCAACACCTACCTGGTCCTCATCATGTGCAACTCCATCATCGACCCGCTCATCTACGCCTTCCGGAGCCTGGAGCTGCGTACCACCTTTAAGGAGATCCTCTGCAGCTGCAACGGCATGAACCTGGGCTAGGGCGCCGGGGCCCTGGACGCGCACCTGGGCTCCGTCACTGTTGGCCCTCCGCCCGGCCAAGGTGTTTAGAAGGGGAAAAATGAAAGAGGGGAAGAAATACCCGGAAGACGCAAAATCTGCCAACAGCCACGACCGCCCGTGTCTCTTCGCTTCTACCTCCGCAAAGCCTTTTGAAGACAGACGTGGTACGTGACAGGCTTTCCGAAAGGATTCCAAAGGGGGTAAGTCACTGATTTCCCAAAGAGGCCCCGGCAGAACGCAGGGAGGGTGCTGCCCGCATTCATTTCTGTGCACCTGGGGTCCGGAATGCCCACCTCCCTCACCAGCTTCCTCCCCATGTCTCCCTGCCACCAGCCAGACCGGACAGAAGGACTCTCGTTGACTCTAAGAGGGGTTCCGACGTCTCCCAAGCAGACCTGTCTCAGTTCTGGCTGTCAGCTGCTCGGATGGCCTCGCCTGTATTTCATAAGAGACTGAGCATTTGTTCTATTACTGTTTCCAGTAAAAACAGTTTCCTAAAAACACTGAGCTCTGTGTCAAAGAAGCGATGCTATGTATGCCCCTCTTCTTGACCCCCAGACCAGGCTCCCCAAGAAAACTAGCAAGGGGATGTAACCCACTTCTATTTTGGCTGCTGCTTTGTCGGGGGGTTCTTATGCACGGAGTCGAAGGCAGCTTTCACAATCCTAAGGAAAGACAGATACAGTGCTTTTGCAAAATCAACACATACCTGTGTACAAAGTATTTTGATACCTTGCTATGAAGGTATAGTTTTCCCTATTTAAAAAAAAATCTTCATTTCCTATTACTCCTTTTCCATCATTAAAGCAAGAGAGGGAATCACGGATTGGGGGCAGGGGCATGCATCTCAAGAAATTGCTTCACGGTAGCTTCGGAGACTTTCAGAAACCGTGGACATGCACGGGGCTTTCTCGGAATCTCTGCTTTGGCTCGTAGCAGCTGTGTCTCTATCACACGGCTTCCTGCATGCTACCCTACGAAAGGGAAACTTCTTGGTTCACTGCTCCTTTTGTCCAACACGCTGTAAAAGCGGGGGCGACCCCGCTGTCCGTGCCTGTACCTTACCAGCGCAGCAATTCAATCCTGGGAGCACTGGGTGAGCTTTGCTGACCGGCACTGTCTCTCCGGGCCATACGTCACTGCGTGCTGGCCACACCTGTCAGACCCTTTCCTGCCCTAGACGGCTTCAGGCTGCACTTTCTGGCTGTCCTCACACTGCGCCCACCAATGGATTCCTATAATATGCTGTGTCCTTGGTGCACAATCGTGCATTTTTCTCGTGCTGGAATATATTGTGGGTTTTTGTTTTTTGTTTTTGTGTTTGGTACTTGAAGACATCCTGCTAACACAAGCAAC
The DNA here is from genome assembly GCF_018350195.1 of Panthera tigris. Taxonomy (NCBI): domain Eukaryota; kingdom Metazoa; phylum Chordata; class Mammalia; order Carnivora; family Felidae; genus Panthera; species Panthera tigris. Next base: position 6,574,316 of record NC_056662.1, on the reverse strand, counting down.
ATCGTGGGGCTCTCGCTTTGATTGTGATGTTTGGAAACAATAAAAGGCTTATGTGGCTGCTAAACGTGTGACACATTAAAATACACCACCGGGAAGTGCCCTGGTGACTTCCACACCTGGCCATCATCAAACCTTACACGGCAATTCTGAGTATTTTGTAAATGGTATAAACACTGCCATTGACCACAGTGATCACCTGGGATCTTGTTCCCTTGCAGGGCAATGCCTTTTAGCCAAACCACAAAATTCTCCCATTTAGCTTCCAAAAATACCAGGCTGTCGTTCCTGGGCCACTGCCACTCTCCATTATTTTCATCGAGACACCAAATAATAGGTCTTGTCCATTGCCACTCTCGGCCAGCAAATGTGGAAAACGAGAGATCAGGTTCTTTGAAAATTGTGTTAATAGCTATAAAAATTATGATGCCCTTTTTCTGTGTAAACAAGATAAAAATAACTTTTCACTCTCTGCTATCAGCTTTCACATCACTTTGCTTATCCTCTCAACAAACTTCTAACACAGATGAGTCGCTTTACAGATGAGGAAACAGTCCCAGAGGGCTTATGCGGTTGTTGGACAACACCCAGCTCGTTAGGGTCACAGTGCATTTTGCCACCCGGTGCTGATGTCTCTTTGCACCAACACAATGCTGGCAACGGGTTTCTACGTTCCAACCTGACTCAGCTCTCCTTGCTATATACATTGTTGCCTAAAGTAGCATGTCCAGACGTCAACACCCGCAAGAATCACCTGGGATCTTGTTCAAGTGAAAAATTCAAATCAGCGGGTCTGGGGTGGAGCCTATGATTCTGCATTTCTGACTCTGACAAGCCCCCAGTGGGATACAACTGCTGGTCTAGGGACCACCTTTCACAAAGCAAGGGCACAGAGGACTTTCAGATGAGCATAACGGAAACCCAAAAGTATTTGTCTGCACAGACTGCTGACCCCATGCCAAGGAGTGTACTAGGTGCTATACAGGCATTTGCTTCTCTGACCTCTGCAATAACTCCACGAGACAGATACCATGATCACCCTTATTTTGCAGATGAGACATCTGAAATGCAGAGATTAAGGAGCTTATCTATGAAAATCCAGCTAGCAAGCAGAGAAGCAGAGGTCCATACTCAAGCTGCCCAGCCCACATCCCCAAGTCCAATGCCCCAGCACCTCTCGTGGGAACAGTATAGATGGCTGAGCCATGACCCAATGACCTCAGAGGCACGTACTGCCATGGAGAGAAACTAATGCGTATTTCTACAACTCAAGAATCCAGGATTTCATAATAGAGTTTCCATAGAAATGTCATAAAAACCAAGAGCCAATTAATCATTTTATTTGCTCTCCTTTTCCAAAGCCTGTGGGGAGCCCTGGGAAGTGCATCCCTTATTGGGGGGGGGGGGGGGGGGGGGGGCAAGGAACGACCTTGACCTTGAATGTTAGGCTGCCAGGGCCACTTTCCCACATCTTCACGTGGGAACTCATTGGACATTTTAAGCAGCAGGAGTCAGATTTAAAACAGGAACCCATGGGGGAGGAAAAGAAAAAAAAAAAAAAAAAAAAAAGAGGTTAGAGTGGGAGAGAGCCAAAGCATAAGAGACTCTTAAAAAAGGAGAACAAACTGAGGGCTGATGGGGGGTGATGGGTATTGAAGAGGGCATCTTTTGGGATGAGCACTGGGTGTTGTATGGAAACCAATTTGACAATAAATTTCATATATTTAAAAAAATAAAATAAAATAAAATAAAATCTTAAAATAAATAAGTATATCAACAAATAAATATAAATAAATAAGCAAGCCTAATTTGGGGATACAGAAGCTCATCATGATTCTAGGCAGGATCACTGCAGTGGTTGATGCCATGGGTCTCTAGGAATCGTCGCCTGTTGTCCTTACTTAAGTTGAACTTTTTTTTTTTTAATTTTTTTTTCAACGTTTTTCATTTATTTTTTTGGGACAGAGAGAGACAGAGCATGAACGGGGGAGGGTCAGAGAGAGAGGGAGACACAGAATCGGAAACAGGCTCCAGGCTCCGAGCCATCAGCCCGGAGCCTGACGCGGGGCTCGAACTCACGGACCGCGAGATCGTGACCTGGCTGAAGTCGGATGCTTAACCGACTGCACCACCCAGGCGCCCCTTAAGTTGAACTTTTGAGTTTAATTCTGATCGTTTCCGATAGGGCTGGGGGCTACAACATACTCAAGCCTCCTTGGCTGAAAACCTTCACCCGCCCTCACCTCCACCAAAATCCATTCTCCATGCAGCAGCCAGTGCAATCCTTTAAAAACATAAATCACATCATATCACCTTCCTACTAAAATTCTTCAGTGGCTTCAAATAAAATTTCACTTCCTTACCTGGTCCTACAAAGCCTTAATGATCTGATCTCCTCTGATAAATCCCCAGTGCTCCCCTGGCCCTACTCAACCACCCCCACTGGACTCAGTCCTGCCCCAGGGCCTTTGAACCTGCTGTTTCCTCTACCTCAATTCTCCTCACCCTGTATCTTCCCATGACCGGCACCTTCTTGTCATTCAGGCTCCAGCCCAATCCTCAGAGATGCCTTCACTGACGACTCTTTCGCAAGAAGACCCCAGGTATTCACACGAGGTATTATTTTATCACAGACCTTGTTGCTATCTTATACTTTCTTGTTAGTTGATTCATTTAATTCTCATCAATCTCTCCCACCATACTCTTTATGGGACCAGCATGTAGAACTGGTCAACAAAGAATTACGTGTTAAATGAAGAAGTGACTTCATGCATACACTCAAATACGAATTCAAGTCTAACCAAAGAGAAGGAAATCTGCGAGTGATCCTCAGATTTGGTGAGTATCAGTACCGAATGTAAAGTCTCAGAGAAACAGCCCAATCTCGAAAACTCACGACCTACTAGATCAGAAGTCATGCCAGGCATCTGAAATCTTCAGGATCCGCTGTCGATTACGATGCACACCATACTATGAGAACCACCTACAGGCACTGCTCATTTCTGAAGAATGACAAAAACCAGCACCCCGGGAGCTTCAGTCTCGTTCCTGTCACCATTTCTTGCCACGGTGTGAAGCACCAGTGGGTAAACGTGGGCCGTCCAAGAACCAGCATCAACCTAGAAGCTGAGAGCACCAGATGACACGCTGCGGAATGAAAGGGGAGGCCAACCTTTCTCACCTAAGAACACCCGTCCGGAGGGGCGCCTGAGGGGCTCAGTCGGTTAAGCATCCGACTTCGACTCAGGTCAGGATCTCATGGTTCGTGGGTTCGAGCCCCACGCAGGGCTCTGAGCTGCCAGCACAGCCTGCTTTGGATTCTGTGTCTCCCTCTCTCTCTGCTCCTCCCCTGCTCGTGCTCTGTCTCTCTCTCTCTCTCTCTCTCTCTCTCAAAAATAAACATTAAAAATAAAGCAAATTAAAAAAAAAAAGACACCTACCTGGAAGCCAAATCAATAATAATAATGAAAGACACTACAAGGTGTAATATGGGCCAGACACTGTGTTAAGCAGCCTGACACATTAACTTGCTGAATTCTCACCTAGAGCCTAGGAGGTGGGCACACTACCATCGTAGCCTATAGAGAAGGCAGCTGGATGGTTTTGGCCCCGGCCACTGAGAAGGTGAGGGCAGCCCTGGGCCTCACAGACGCCGTCAGGCTCACAGCCCGCGTGCTCACCACAGCACCCCAGCCGTGCATGTTCCACACTCATCATTAACTGACTTGGCATCGGGCACGACGGGGCACAGACTCTACGTCCCCTCTAGGCTGGGAGGAGCATAATTCATACACTGTTGGTCCTCACCGAGAGCGGGGCTGCGTCACTGGAGCTCAGTGAGTCCCAAGTGGGGTCCTGTGACTCAGATCCATTCACTCAGGAAAAATCTGGGCGCCCGGAGCTTGACTGCTCTGGGTAAACAGGTCATTAAGAACAACAGTAACAAATGCTTAGAGAGTATTTTAATTATATGCCAGATATCGTCCTTGGTGCTTCACGTTTTAGCTCACTGGACCTCCAACCCGGGGCCATCTTGACCTCAGAGATCACTTGGCAACGTCTGTAGATGTTTTTGTGGGTCACATCTAGAGTGGGGGTGGTAGAGGCATCTAATAAATGGCAGCCAGAGACGCTGCTGAACACAGCACACAGGACAGGCCCCCACAACCAAGAATGACCTGGCCCCAAAGGGCAGCAGCACTGAGGTTAAGAAACCTCGCCGTCACGTAAATTAACTGCCAATTCTCACCCTTTCACAGATGAGGAAAAGGAGCCTCAGAAAAGAGCATGCCCGGGGTTCCGCTGCTTCCCGAAAGCCCCACCACAGAACCCAGGTTCCAGACTCACCCCCACCATTCGTTCAGCACGCTGAGGGGGCCTGCTTTGTGCTGGCACCTCCCGGGTGAGCGGGCCACCGTGGTGGGCAGGCGGATGTGGCCCTGCCCTGCCAGACTGCCAGGGTATCAGGGAGACGACAGGTACAGTGACACCTGACAGGTAGGAAGGGGACAGAGCGGCTCCTCCCCCAGCCAGGGACGCCCTTGAGGAGGTGGGAGTCAGGAGGGAGACGAATGAGAAACAAATGGAAGAAACCAGAGGCGGCACGAGCCAGGAACTGGAGGCGTCTCGGCAAGCCTGGAGGCCGAGGGCTGTGCCAGGCTACATGGCTGGCTTCTCTGACCGGCCACCTCGAGAACAGGCGCCCGGGGGCCTCTGGCAGGTCCTGGAATCGTCCCCCGCCTAGAGACTATTCACAGCTCCTGGGAACCTTCCAGGCCCCAAAAGGGATTAGACACAGTGTCAGAAAACACCAGCTTCTCTAAGCCAAGTCCCTCTGCAGCTCTCCCGGGCGAGCCTCCCAGTGCGTCCCTCGCTGCACAGAGGCCACGCACCTGACCGGTCGCAGGACCCACGCGGTAGGTCCCGTGGGACATGCCCGCCAGCCCTGCAGGATTACCGCTCGAGCTCCCGGAGCCCCCTTCCTGCCACGGTGTGGAGGCAGATCAGGGAGGTGCAGATAAAATCCAACACGCAAGGGAGCCCGGGTGGCTCAGCCGGTCACGCGTCCGACTCTTACGTTTCAGCTCGGGTCATGATCTCAAGGTTCGTGAATCTGAGCCCCACATCGGGCTCTGTGCTGACAGTGTGGATTCTCTCCCTCTCTCTCCGCCCCTGCCTCCCCCCCCAAGAATGAACAAATAGATTTTTTAAAAAACATGCAAGGATACTCAAAGCTGGGCTACCGTGGCAGCAAGGGAAAAGAAGCTTCTGGGCAATCAGACAACACGGGGTGATCACCCCAAGCCTGGCTGTGAATCCTTAAGGCCCATCTTCTGACCTCTGAATGCTGCTCTGTTCATGTGTAAAAGGGAGTTCCACCCACTTGCCTGGTAGCATTTAGTTGTGACAACGGAATGAAATGTAACACGGCCCCCCCAAAAAATCAACATATGAATTTCACAGACCCTTTCCCCCACTGGCTTGCCTCTGGAAATTTCTCGAATTGCCTGCAAGCTGCCAGCCTCTCATCCCCCAGGTACCTGCAAATGGCTGTCCCTAGGGAGGGGGAGGGAAGGATAAGGTGAAAGTCAGCCCAGTGTTTTCCAAAGTACGGAATGGGTTCCACTGGAGGCAAGATGGTCTGTGAAGCATACCAACACCTGTCAACTATTTCTATTTTACTTATTTTTTATTTTTTCAATCTTTATTTATTTTTGAGAGAGAAAGACAGAGTGTGAGCAGGGGAGGGGCAGAGAGAGAGGGAGGCACAGAATCCGAAGCAGGCTCCAGGCTCCGAGCTGTCCGCACAGAGCCCGACGCGGGGCTCGAACTCACAAACCGTGACATCACGCCTGAGCCGAAGTCGGACGCTCAACCGACTGAGCCCCCCAGGTGCCCCTCAACTATTTCTATTTTAAAAGAAAACTTTCCCAAGTAAAGCACGACTTAAATATTTGGATTTATAGTTATACTACAAGTATGTCTAAACGAAAGCTACGTCGTTCCTGAAACTCAAGATTTCTTAAATAGTGTTGCTCGAGATGAGACTTTAGCGTTTACATATAACGGCATGAGTGGCCCATAATGAAGCTGTTCCGCAAATAGGTCACAGGCATGACGAAATCACAAGGGGCCGATATGAATGAGCGAAGTTTGAGAAAAATCTAGCCCAAAGATTTTCACTGTGAAAAGAAAACTATGAGGGGAGAGGGAAAACGGTCAAGAAATGGGGCAAGAAGGGAGTGAAAAGGTGATGTCCATCCACGTGCGTTTAGAGAGAGGCATCTCCAGGACTTTGGCCACGCTCCTGGCACGGTTTTCTCCGGTCACTAGGCATTCTCGGGAGACTGCAGTCACTGCCACTGAATTCCACCTGAGTTGCTCAACCTTGGCACCAGTGACATTGAGGCCAGGTAATTCTGTCACGGGCCGTGCTGTACCTGACAGGTTTAGCAGCATCTCTGGTCTCTAACTCTCTAGACGTCAACGGCGCCATCACATCGTGACGCATGGCACAGTCAGAACGTCTCCAGACATTGCCAGATGTCCCAGGGCGGGGGAAGGCAGGGCCACCCCCAGTGGAGAACCTCTGAAGGACACTCGTGTCTCCTCTGCCTCTTGTTCCTTTGTGATGCCACGTGGAGACCGAACTGAGTGTTGTTGTCTGCAGGCTGCCAAGAAATATACGCGAACATCCGATCGAGGAGCCTTGAAAACAATAAGGGCTCAGAAAACAGTGTTGCTGTACTAGGTCAAGTAATCTCTAATTCAAGAGGAGAGACAAATCGTGTTGGGGCTTACGTGCCCCCTTCACACACACCACTTTCTCAAGAGCTCAGGGATGGGGTTGAGTGGCCTTCCCCAAAGCTCTCCAGCCCCGTAGACCTCCCAGAGAACCTACCGCATTGTGTAAATGTTCTGTTAACTTGTCTCCCTTTTCTGCCAGGCTGTGAGCTGCACTGAAGGCAGCAAGGCAGAGAGGGCACTAGCCGCAAAACAAACCTAAGCATGGGCTTCTGACAAAGGAATCTGCAATTCGCTGCACGGACGTACCAGAAAACCCTGATTCCCAGAATTCCCGTGTGAGTTTTGTTTTCCAAATCTCTGAGGTCGGACAGACCTGGGTTCCAAGCCTGTGTCTCCTCTTTGCCGCAGGATGTAAATTCTCATCAACCCAGTAGAAATCTGGCAGGCACCGAGCTGGAACTTGGTTTTATAATTAAATTATTTCCTTTGGCAGGAGGGGGGGGCTCCCAGAGGCATTGGAAGCATTCCATCTCTCAATCCACTTGTGAACATTCATTAAGCTTTATCATTTATGTACCTTTTAATGGAAGTGTAATAGATCTACAGAAAATGTCTCTCAAGTTCTCTCTTTTGCCAGGCTTTGTGACAGGCCCCACCGGAAGTGTGTCTACCCCAGAGCCAGCAGTTGATCGGCAGTGGAGAAGCAGAATGGTAGGAGTTGCTTGAGCCAAAGGAATGCATTTCACATAAAATACCTGAAAAATCCATCAACTCATTTCTCGAAACACTTTATAGAGTACATGTCTGACCGGGACAGATACATGCGTGTTCTGGCGGTGTGCTTTCTTTGTTTTCAATTGTAGCAGGAAAAGATCCTTCCCTGAGTTTATTGTCTGTGCTCTGACATGTGCTGGATTTTGAAGAGGCTGGCACATCCCACTCAACATCAGAGGGGACACAGAGCAATGTCACAGATGGTCCTCTGGAGTGAGTGCCACGAGAATGGCTTTGAAGGACTCTGTTTATCAGGAAAGGAAACGCTGTGTGCCCTGCCCTGAAAAGACAGCGGGTGGGGGAGGGCTGGTGGCAAAGGGAGGAAGCTCTCAGCTGAAATTCAGGAGAGCCTGGGACCAGGCTCTGAGCACGTCTGTCACCTTCTCTGGGCTTCTGGCACACACCGATGCCAGTGGCAGAGCTAGATTCAGTGGGTGATTTTCAACCCTTGTCCCTGTCCCTGGCAGTCAAAGGTGCCTGCTGCTTCAAGCACTGTGGCTCACGTGACACAGACCCCCCCCCCCTCAACATCAGCCACAAAGGAGGTGTCCGGCCCCCACCTGACCATATGTGGATACTCCAGCCTCTTAGCACAGCAGCCACACCTGTGACCCAAGGCAGCCTAGGGGGGACTCAATACCTGTACTTGAGCCCTTGAGAAACAGAGGCCCTCCAGCCCCTGGAACTCTGGGTACCAAGCTGCGGGGGCTGCAGGAGTGAGGGACCAGTCTGCCTGAGGATGGGGCCAGCATCAAAGGAAGCAGGCAGAAGAAAGCAAGGAGACCCCCCCCCAACCACTGTTATCATGTGAGTGCCTGCATCCCGCTATGCCTGAAACCAGTCCTAACCCCGGTCTTCACATCACTGAACTGCTGTGTTCACAAGCAACAGCACTCCGACAAATACAGAGGCCAATGTGTGCATTCCTCAGAGGCCACGGGAGAAGTCGTCAGGTGTAGGCTGCGGTGACGAGGGAGGAGGGGCAGAGAAGGGGAGAAAAGTGAGAACAGGGAAGGGTTCCAAGCTCAACGAGACCTGCTCCATCATGACCCGGAGTGCGTACTGGGTTTCCAGGTAAGATTAGATTCGCAAAAAGAATTAGCTGAAAACAAAGACCAACCGGTAGAGTAGATGTTCCAGGGGAACTTCTGATCTGCCACCCTGTTACACTAAAGGCAAGCAGAAGGGTATGGAAACAGTTCTAATTAAGGTGTGAAAAGGAGGGTGGAGGGGCCCCCGAGATGGCTCAGTTGCTTGACTGTCCAGCTCTTGATTTCAGCTCAGGTCGTGATCCCAGGGTCATGGCATTGGGCCCCGAGTTGGGCCCCACACTGAGCGTGGAGTTCGCTTAAGATTCTCTCTCTCTCTCTCTCTCTCTCTCTCTCTCTCTCTCCCTCCCTCCCTCCCTCCCTCTGTCCCTCTCCTCCACTCATGCGCAGGCTCTCTCTCTCTCTCTCTCTCTCTAAAAGGAAAAAGAAAAGGAGGGTAGAAAACTAGACAACAAAACCAAGGTCTCCAGTATGCTCGGCCACTCACCTCCTCCTCAGTGACTCCCCCATCTTTAGACGGACATGTGTTGAGCCCTGCTCTTGTGCTATCATAACCAGAGAACACGATGATAGCAACACAACCCACGTTTTCTTGGCAGCCGGATTCAGAGGGAAGATATGCCTTTGTCAGGCAGATGCTCAGAGAAACTACAGGGGAGATGGATGGGTCCCCGGGGTCTGGGACCAGCCAGCAGAGAGCTGAGTCTCTGCAGAAGGAACAAGGAGGGTCTAGAAGTCTGGTGCGGACAAAATCTGAAATGCACGTAGTCACTAGGGCTTGGAGCAAGGGATTTACCCTTCGGGGGTGGGGGGCAACAAAGCGCTGACTTCCACCTAAGGGTGGGCCCAGGGCAGAGACTTGGGGTGCCCACAGGGAGCAGGAGGGGATCAACCCTTATTTACGTCTCCTCCCATCCCTCGTCCCCCCCTTCCCCTCCCGTAACTGGCAACACTGCGAAGAGGCGGGATCCATCTCGCTTCTCCAAGCCCCCCCCCCCGAGGCCTGCTCCAGAGCAGACACTTAGAAAACATCTGAGGAGTGAGCAAATGAAAGGACATGAGTAAACGGGGCCTCATCTTTAACTCATTTAAAGAGATCAACAGGGGCGCCTGGGTGGCTCCGTCGGTTGAGCATCCGACTTCGGCTCAGGTCATGATCTCATGGTCTGTGAGTTCGAGCCCCGCATCGGGCTCCGTGCTGACAGCTCAGAGCCTGGAGCCGGCTTCCTATTCTGTGTCTCCCTCTCTCTCTGACCCTCCCCCGTTCATGCTCTATCTCTCTCTGTCTCAAAAAAAATAAATAATAAAAAAAAAAAAAAAACATTAAAGAGATCAACATCGTAGGGCAGGGCCCACGGCCATGAATGTTACAAGGCAGGCAAGACCTGAATTCGGCCCAGGGCCCTGCTTCTCACAGCCTCTCACCAAAGACAGTACTCTATTTCTGTCTCTTCACCAAGAAAAATGGGAATAATACCAGCACCCAGGAGGAGTTGAGATGTTTCAATACAATAAAACACAGGGGCACCTGGTGGCTCAGTTAAGCATCCAACTTCGGCTCAGGTCACGATCTCACAGTTCATGGATTCAAGCCCTGCATCAGGCTCTGTGCTGACAGTTCAGAGCCTGGAGCCTGCTTCACATTCTGTGTCTTCCTCTCTCTGCCCCTCCCCTACTCTTGCTTTGTCTCTGTCTCTCCCCAAAATAAACAAATATTAAAAAAAAATTTTTTTAAAGAAGGTGACGGGCACCCGGGTAGCTCAGTCAGTTAAGCATCCGACTTCGGCTTGGGTCATGATCTCGCAGTTGGTGAGTTTGAGCCCTGTGTCAGGCTCTGTGCTGACAGCTCGGAGCCTGGAGCCTGCTTCGGATTCTGCGTCTCCCTCTCTCTCTGCCCCTCCCCTGTTCATGCTCTGTCTCTCTCTCTAAAAAATAAACATTTAAAAAAAGTTTTTAATAAAAAATTTAAAAACAAAAATAAAACACAAAGCACCCACTGTCATAGTGCCGTTGCTGACATTATCATTAAAGAAAATTGGTGGGTCATCTTGTTCCATTCTGGGCATACCCCACCGGGCTTCTCAGACAGGAATATGCACCCAAGACCCCCTAGGGATCTTGCTGAAATGCAGAATCTGACTCACAGCACTGGGGTGGGGGCTGGGACTCTGCAGTTCTAACAGGTGCCACGTTGATACCAATGCTGCAGGTCTCAGACCCACAGTTGGCGTGGCAATGCCTCCCGCAGCAGAGACATCACAACCGAGGATGATTTTCCACAGCTGAAAGCCAGTTTAAGGCAGCTTCTTGGCAAAAGAATCTCACTGACTCCACCCCTGGAGGCCACCAGAAAATCAAAAGGGACGATGAGCAGGTGGAAATCATCCCGAGTATTTCTTTTTAAGGAATCATTCCCCAGGCTCCTTCTGCCAAGGCGGCCTCTCCCCACCCTCATTCGGGATGAAAGGAGATGGCTTCAGGATGAGGGCTGCTGGCCAGAGAGACCAAGGGCGTGATCAGAGGGTTGGAAGTTTCAGCCGCAACCCTAGGAAGGAGAGAGGAGCTGGAGACTGAGTTACTCACAGTAACCGACGGTTTATTCAGTCCTGCCTACGTAATGGAAACTCCGTAAAAAGCCCTAAAGTGGTGGGGGCTCAGGGAGGTTCGTAACCATACTGAGGACCCGGGAGCGTGACACAGGCTCCCTCCCACACACCCTGCCCTGGGCATCTCTTCCGTTTGGCGGCTCCTAAGCTGTATCCTTTAGAATCAACTGGTAACGGTGACTAAAGTGTTTTCCTGAGTTCTGTGAGTCGTTCCAGTGAATTATCTCACCTGAAGAGGGGGCTGCGGGAACCCCAATTTATAGCAGGGCAGTCAGAAGCGCAGGTGACAACCTGAGATTTGTGACCAGCGTCGGACCTGAGGGCAGTCCTGCGGGGGAGCCCTTAACCTGTGGGTCTGCACCAACTCCAGGGAGCTAATACCAGAATTGAATTGAAGTGTAGGACACCCAGTGGGTGTCCAGAGAGTTGGAGAATTGGTTGCGGGGGGGCAGTGGGAATCCCATACATTTCACACCAGAAATGTTGTGAGTAAAACAGCTCATTGCACAACTCAGTAAAATTACTAAAAATCACTGGCTGCACACTTAAAATGGGTGAATTTTATGGTATGTAAATGACATCTCAGGGCGCCTGGGTGGCTCAGTCAGTTGGGCATGCAACTCTTGATTTAGGCTCAGGTTGTGATCCCAGGGTTGGGCCCCACGTCAGACTCTGCACTGAGCACGGAGCCTGTTTGGGATTCTCTCTCTCTCTCTCTCTCTCTCTCTCTCTCTCTCTAGCACACGCACGCACATGCCTTCTGCCCCTCTCTCCCACTCCTGCTCTCTCTCCCTAAAATTAAAAAATAATTTCTTAATTACATCTGAATAAAGTTGTTCAAAAAAGCAAACCTGCCAGGAAATAGGGAGACGACATGAGTTGTTGTACACACTGTCCCAGCACACAACGTTCAGAGACCCAGCTAGCTACTTATGTTAGCAGGAAGTCCAGACCACCTCCCAAAGATACTCCAACAACACCCTCTACTTTCATTAGTGTCCAGGAGGGAAGGGTCAGTCCTGCAAGACGCCCATCTGCAAGAACAAATTAGATGCATGCCCTTGTAAGACCAAGGGTGACCAATGACCGCAGTGAGGAGCCCCACTCCGTCAACAGCATACCTCACCCCACAGTGGCCCAGACCCCCGCTACGTCAGGGACACCTGACCCCGTGACCTTACTCAAGCTGCAGATTCGTGGGGCACAGACTTCCCACGGCAACCTAAACCCAGCACCGCAATGAACTCTCCGTTGCATGTCAGACCCAACCGCCAGGGGGCCTTCCTTTCGCCTGCTATGCCGGTTGCCAGATTTAAAAGGTAAGGGAGGCTCACTTCGTTAAACTTCAGACGAACCCATACTTTTTCAATAGAGGTATATCCCAAACACTGAATGGGACATATTTATAATTAAAAAAAAATTATCCACCGGTGATTTTATCTTGTAACCGTGCACAGGGAATGAGATGGTCCTAATGAGATATATTTTTATTCAATCAAGTTTTTAAATCTGGCAGCTGTAGCCCCATGGCTATTTCACCTCTTTCTCTTCCCTGCTTCTGGATCTTCATGGAAACCCCAACCCACACGCACAGTAGGTCTTCTTAACTTCAATCCCAGGGAGAGGCAGCTGTGTTATCAACCTTTTCCCTTCCAGAAGGTTCTGGGGCTTCTTGTGCTAACCTGTCTGCCTTCCCCTGAGCTCTACACTGGCAAAGGTCGGGGCAGTCGGGAAGTCCAGTAAAAACTCCACTTTCCCGTCGTCCTCTGGGCCAGCAACACCTCCTCACCTCGCAGTGGCACAACTCAGAGGAACTTCAAGGAACAGAAAGCATCTGTGACTTTTCATCCATGTGGAGAGCAAAACAGCAGCTTCTCTTGCTGAAAAGAAGAATTAGCACATGCTCTATCTTTGTGCAGGGCCGGCACTCTGCCCGCAGAAAACTCGTTAGTGCCAATAGTTGCAATTTCTAAAGTGCCTACACTGCGCCAGGCTGTGAAGTCAGGACCCAGGGCCCCCCAGGAGGATCACAGCAAGAAAGAGAACCAACATTTAGGGAGAGCGGGCTGCACACCAGGCACCATTCCAAATGCTTTCAATGTACCAGTTTATTCAATTTCATGCGTATTTCATCCCCTCACACCCTTGGAGGTAGAAACTGCTACTCTCCACCTTTTACAGACAGGAAAACTAAGGCACAGAACAAGTAAGGAACCATGCCAAAGACAGGCGACGAGTGAGTGGACGCATGCTTAACCACCGGAAGTTCTAGGAATCAACCACGGACTGACCAAAGACTGGTCCAGGAAGCATACGTCAGTCGTCCTTAGTAAAGGGCTTGTACTATAGAATCAGATTATGGGGCATTTGGACCTGGAGTCTAGCACCCACGATCCGGGGGCATCATCCAAAACATCATCCAAAAGGGCCACTGCTTACTGGGGACTGACCGTGCCAGTCACCGTGCTAAACTTATCACACAGATGCGAAACGGTGATGTCACCTGCTCCTTTAATTTTATTTCATCTTCAAAGCCACATCTGAAATCATCCTCGTTTCATCGATGCTGATACTGAGGCTCAGAGAGGCAAGTAACTTAGCCGGGGGTCACAAGGCTAGAAAGTACCAAAGCCAAGATGGGCACCCAGATGGGAGCCAGAAGCCTGAGCTGTTTCCACTACGGCACAATAATACGATTCATAAGACATAGCTGGGAGGGAGGGGAGGGTGAGTCTCAATCATTTCATAATAAAAAAATAGTTAACGAATTTGAAATAGATGTTTAAACCATTTGGAGGCACCTGGGTGGCTCGGTCAGTTAAGCCTCTGACTCTTAGTTCTGGCTCAGGTCATGATCTCACGGTTCGTGAGTTCAAGCCCTGCGTCAGGCTCTGTGCTGACAGCATGGAGCCTGCTTGGGATTCTCTCTCTCCCTCCCTCTGCCCCTCCCTCAGCTCGTGCTTGCTCTCTCATTTGCGCTCTCTCTCACGCGCTAACAAAATTTTTTTTTAAAGTTTAAACCATTTTTAAAAAAGAAAAGCTAGCATTTGTTTAAAAAAGAAAATAATCAAATCTAGGAGTATAAAATGTTTACCTAAAATCCAGAAGCAATTTTTGTTAAGATGGACACACTTTTTAGAGGCATAAATCGAATCTTTTGAAAAGAAAAAGACCAAATTCTTTCTGGCTCTATGTTTCTATGACTGGATAATGATTGGGCGTTCAGTACACACACAATAGAATTAACTTCATTAAACGGGACCAGAAGTGATTGTTGCCGCCTAGAATAAAGAACCTCAATAATTATACATTCCCCTCCAAAATGAAAGGTCAGGCCGTCCTACCGAGTGAAACTGTCACACGAGCCATTAGCCATTTAAGCCAGCGAAGCTGTGTCTTCAGTGTTCTGATCGCCTTTGAAAGCTGCCGAGTGCTCGGTGCCTTCCTCTTCCACGCCCACCACAGGCTGTGCCAGGAATAGACCCACCCGAGACAGGTGCAAACCACCGGCCCACACAAGGCCTTTAAGAGCAAACACGCTGAACCTGACACATACTGTTCCTTTGTCATTTGGAACTTGCAGCTTCTCCCTTGTCAAACGCCCAAAGACAGCGACCCGAGCAAAACTCACGGACCGAATGAGTTAACGCCCCTCCCAGGATCCACCTGTAGTCTTGTACGAGAGGCATTCTTGGGGGTCCCTGAGCTTTTGTTTAACACATCCCCGTGTTTGTGCTTTTCTCCAACAGACCTTACTGCAATTCTTGAGTTCTTAGAGGCGACCATTCCTCTCCTGGGACTAATCTGCAAACAAAATGGGCTGAGTGGCGGGGGTACGGGGGTAAGGGGAGAGGAGGTGCCTTCAGTGTGAACGGTAATAGTATAATCCCAGCAACAGACACCGAACAGACTTATAAGTAAACTCTGTGGTAACAATAATGTAATGGGGTGACGGAGCGGGAGGAGAGAGCCAAGTCCTCACCTTCTACGGTGGGAAGTCCCCAGAGAACGTCTAATGTCTGGAACCAAGTAGACCCAGAGGTGGACTATAGTCCAGAGGGAGAAAACCCAGACCTCCCCTGCCTGCCTTCTTCCAAAGGCCGCTGGGGAGCATGAGGACGAGATGCTTTTATAAGTCACACTGCACGGTCAGCAGACAATAACAACAAAAGCTATCTGTCTCTCAAAAATAAACAAACATTAAAAAAAAAAAAAAAAGGCACCTGGGTGGCTCAGTCGGATAAGCGTCCGACTTCGGCTCAGGTCACGATCTCGCGGTTCGTGGGTTCGAGCCCCGCGTCGGGCTCTGTGCTGACAGCTCGGAGCCTGGAGCCTGCTTCGGATTCTGTGTGTGTCTCTCTCTGCCCCTCCCCCACTCGTGCTCTGTCTCTCAAAAATAAATAAACATTAAAAAAAATTTTTTAATAACAACAGAAGCTAGTAATGGAGCAGGAGCTGATAAACATAAGCGGGAGGGACAGAAGGAAAGCCCTGGACACCTTGTCGGAAACTTTAAGCGCTTATCTCACCGAGTCCCACACCACTGCGTGGTACCTGCCATTTCCCACCTTCAGTAGTGAGGAAACTGAGGCTCTGAGAGCCTCGGTCCATTTCCCAGGCCACACAGTAAGCTGGAGTCAGGATCTGATTCTAGAGCCCTGTGCATCCTGACCCGTGGTTTGCCCACACGGCGGGGCACGGGCACACTCCTCTGTGGGTGAAAGTACTGGGCAAGGGCAACTGAGAATAACTTTCTGGTTTTAAGGTAAAAATGCCTCCACTCTGCTAATGTGTCAAAACAGCTATTAACATGTTTTCTTTCATAAGCACCGATAAAAACATCTAGCAGGTGCCACATTCATGGCTCCAGACCCTGTAAGGAGCAAGTTAATGACACATTTAGTAACCCCCATGGAGTGCCTTAACATTTAAAATGAAATGGACAAGGTCTTTTATGTGCTGTAAAAGAAAAACACAGCCCAATAGGTGCATTAAAAGGCCATATTTTAACAGCATTTGTTTAGAATTATTGGCATTTGTGCTTTAACGCAAGACGAAAATCCTTCTGTTTAACACAATGAATTCCTCTCAAGGGAGGAAGTAAAAAAAAAAAAAAAAAAAATGAAGTTTGCCTTGAAAACCCAACTACATTTTCAGACAGACAGAGTTTCCCGGTAGAACCCAAGTTTCCCCGACATCTTGGGGGTGACTGCGGACTACGAACAACTCCTTTGCTTTCTTTTTCAAAAGTTTATTTAATTATTTTTTTACTGACCTCTATATGGGGCTCCAGCTCTCAACCCCAAGATCAAGAGTCACAATATTCCACCTACTGAGCCAGCCAGGCGTCCCAACTCCCTTCTCTTTGTTAATCAAGAGCTAACTTTTCCGCGAAAAGGCCCGCCTTCTGCAGGAATCCTGTGCTGGCTGCGTCGGGCACTGGGCACCAGTGATCGATGCATTCCGAATGCCCAGAGCATTTGTTCCACACAACTCTCAGTTCTTGCATCAAAGCAGCTAGTTGTGTGAGCACCTACCCACACCAACTGCTGTGCTCGGTACAGGAGCAGAGTGCAGGGAAGATGAAGAAGGGCCCTGCTCTCCTGGCTCTCACCCAACCAAATAAATAACAAGACCCTATCAACTGTGGTAACAGTTATGGTGGAAATAAACCAGTGGATACCACTGAAAGTGACCGGGACAAGGCGGTGGCCGGCTGATACACGTTTAACCACCAGCACCACGGCTGAGTTCAAGCTACCAACATGGCGTCACGAGACTCGGGACAAGATGTGCAGCAGTCCGCCATCACAGGAGAGGTCCAGCAAACAGGGAGAAGCACTGCAGAACCTCATAGAGCACAGATAATACTAAAATGTAGTAAGATAACTAGGAAGTAAGGAATCTTGAGTGTTGATCGTTTTTTTTTTTAATTTTTTTTTAACATTTATTTTTGAGACAGAGACAGAGCATGAACAGGGGAGGGTCAGAAAGAGGGAGACACAGAATCTGAAACAGGCTCCAGGCTCTGAGCTGTCAGCACAGAGCCCGATGTGGGGTTCAAACTCACGGACCGCGAGATCATGACCTGAGCTGAAGTCGGCCGCTCAACTGAGCGAGCCACCCAGGTGCCCCGATCGCCTTTGTTTTTAATGCAACTTACTTCATCGTAACTTTATATGACTTTATTTTGAATAGGGACTATGTCTGCAACCCTCTTGGAAATTTAATCATGGACTCTCTTGAGGCAGACAGGCAAGCTCCCACGTGCCACATGAATAAGGGGGACGGAGAAGGGCCATTCAGGACAAGTGGCTTTTTCAATAAGACCAGAGAGACGAGGAGGTGCCAGCCGTGCAAGGATGCTGAAGGGAGAAGGGCCTTGGGCGTGGGAGGAAGAGGACGTCGGTGGGGCTGGAGCACTAGGGGAAGGGGACGTGTGGAGGGAGGCGGGCCTGGAGGACAGGCAGAGGCCAGACTGGGCAGGGCCGTGTGGATGGTAGAGGTGACTTAGTTGACAGTCTCATAACAACAGGAAGCCATGGAAGATTTTGTTAGGAACCTCTGGGAGAATGGGCCACAGGAGGAACACGACCAGAAGCAGAGAGAGCATCTGGGCAGCTGTAAGAGTGGTCCAGAAGACAGAGGATGAAAACTCCTCACGCTTGTGTGTACTTTGGCAAACAATAAGTTTTAAAGGGGCCATCTGGGGAGCGCCTGGGTGGCTCAGTCGGTTGAGCGTCCAACTTAGGCTCTAGTCGTGATCTCACAGTTCACGAGTTCGAGTCCCGCGTCAGGCTCGGTGCTGACAGCTCAGAGCCTGCTTCAGATTCTCAATCTCTCTCTCTCTCTCTCTCTCTCTCTCTCAAAACTAAATATTTAAAAAAAATAAAGGGGCCATTTGAGTTTCTCTTGCCCGAGCCCCCAAAATGAATCACAGAGGGTAAGACACTAATCCTAATTTTTTTAATGTTTATTTATTTTTGAGAGAAAGAGAGAGAGAGAGACAGTATGAGCAGGGGAGGGAGGGCAGCAGAGAGGGAGACAGAATCCGAAGCAGGCTCCAGGCTCTGAGCTGTCAGCACCGAGCCCGACACGGGACTCGAACCCACGAAATGTGAGATGATGATCTGAGCCGAAATCAAGGGTCAGACATTTAACTGACTGAGCCACCCATGTACCCTGACAAGTGAGATTTTCATTTTAGCTTTTAAACCACTTTTTGAGGTATGACTGACAAGGGAAAAGGTGTATGTATTTCATGTACACAACGCCATGAGTTTGGGGACGAGTATATGCCCGTGAGACCATCACCACCCCCAGGTCCACAACCCACCATCTCCCCAGTGCCCTCTCATCCCCTTTATCATTATTACTGTGTGGGGGGCGTGTGTGGGCACGCGGGCGACAGGAACCCTGAACATCAGAGCTACCCTCCAGCAAGCTCAAGTACGCAACACACACTGGCAGCTACAGACACCGTGCTGTACCTTAGATCTCCAGGCCTTGCTCATCCTGTACAACCGAGACTTTGGACCTTTGGACCATCATCTCTGTTCCCCTCTCCCCTCAGCCCCTGGCAAACACACCACTCTGCTCTCTGCTTCTGTGGGTTTGACTATTGTAGATTCCACGTATGAATGAGATGATACAGTGTTCGCCTTTCCGTGTTGGGTTTACTTCACTTAGCGTGATGTCCTCCGGGCCCATCCGTGATATGGCCAGTGGTAGGTCCTCCTTCTTTTTCAAGGCTGAATGACAACCCATCATCCACAGACATTTAGATTGGTTCCGTATCTTCGCTACTGTGAATAAGGCTGCGGTGAACACGGGAGCTCAGATATGTCTTCACGATTGTGACTTCAATTCCTTTGAATAAATGCCCTGAAGTGGGATGGTTGGATCATATTGTAGCTCTATTTTTAATTCTTTCAGGAACCTCCATACTGTTTTCCATAATGGCTACACCATAATGGCTACATAATTTACATTCCCACCAACAGGGCACAAGGGTTCCCTTTTTTCCCCCCATCCTCGCCAACACTTTTTTATAACGGCCTTGACTGTCCGGTCTCCCTTAACTGAATTCTCTGAAAGCCTTACACATCGCTCATTTTTCTCCCTGAAATGCGCATAGAATAGCCGTGCACTATAACAGGCTTAAGGTGATAGCTCACTGTGGGTTTGATTTGCATTTCTTGTACCACTGCAGATTTAAAAAAAATTTTTTTAATGTTTATTTATTTCTGAAAGGGGGGAGGGGCGGGGGGAGACAGAGAGAGAGGCAAACACAGAATTCGAAGCAGGCTCCAGGCTCTGAGCTGTCAGCAGAGAGCCTGACATGGGGCTGGAACTCATGAACCCATGAGATCATGACCTGAGGCCGAAGTCAAATGCTTAACCGACTGAACCACCCAGGTGCCCCCCACTGCAGATTTTTTTAATGGGGTGGGTCTGTTTGTTGACATAAAAAAGGTAGTAACATGGGGCGCCTGGGTGACTCAGTCAGGTAAGCATCCGACTTCAGTTCAGGTCATGATCTCGCGGTTTGTGGGTTCGAGCCCCACATCGGGCTCTGTGCTGGCAGTGTGGAGCCTGCTTTGGATCCTCTGTCTCCCTCTCTGTCTGCCCCTCCCCAGCTTGTTCTCTCTCTCTCTCTCTCTCTCTCTCTCTCTCTCAAAAATGAATAAACATTAAAAGAAAAAGAATAAAGGTAGTAATATGGCATGGTTACCAAAGATAGGGGCTATGAAATCGGACAAACTTGGGTGCAAATCCCAGCTGGGTCATTTGTAGGCTATGTGACCTTGGGAGAGGTAAGCCCAAATGGTTTTATCTGAAAAACGGTAATAAAAGTGTTACAGTCCACAGAGCCATTTTATGATCCTACTCGAAATTTCACATAAGTGAAAGAGCTGAAAAAAAAAAGTTGGGGATACGTGTTTTTTTTCTTTTTTTAATGCTTCTGGGTATTTTCCATATGGACTATGTGTTACTTTAGGGAAAACATAGTTGTAATCAGCTAATAAAAATAATAATAAAAATATATTATAAAATATAATAATAAAAATTGTAAGTGTTCATACAGACAGGCATAAAAGGACACACACTAAAGAGTTAAGAGTCATCACATCTTCAAAGTGAAGGAGACAAGAAAACCTCTTCTTTCTGCTTTGTCTGTTTGGGTAGTATCTGAATATTTTGACAGACATGCATATGTTACTGATTTTTCATACCAAAAAAAAAAAAAAAAGGAGGAAATATAAAAGAAATATAATCAGCATCTGTGTCACTGGGGTGTCAGTGACTAAGGGCATTTGCAAGAGGTAATGGCCTTGACTCTCCTGTCTCCCTTAACTGAATTCTCTGAAAGCCTTCCTCATCGCTCAGACTTTTTTCTCCCTGAAATGCTCAGCTTTTAACACAATTCTGAGTAGAAGTATGACCATGAGTCACAATTACAGGAAGGTTTTATAAATATTATGTAAAAATTACCTAAGGCAGCTTGGCTAAAACTTGCACAAGCAGCAATGAATCACTCAAAACAGTAACTGGGTGAGGGGGATGAAAACAGCAGAAACCCTCACGGGTCATTTTGTTGAATATCGTCCCACGCTGCCCACATCCAGAACGTTCGGATAAATCCTTGCTCTCTGATTAAACAGGTTTACCTCTGTCACCACGGCTGGGCTCGGTCCCAGCAGCCAGGCACACAAGGCCCTTCCTGGATTCTGAGATGTTGAGGCTGCCATTTTAAAGAATGGCGCTTTCCTGCATCCAAGTGTAGGTAACAAACTACAGCGAGCACAATTTTATAAGGATAGTAGAAAAACCCAGTGGATGTCTGGCTGAAAGCATTTGCCAAGAGAGCCCTATTTATATCTATGCTCATCCATCTAACCCTTCTCAGTATTTTCAATAAAATCACATCCCATCAGACTTCACCAGAAGCTTCTACTCCCTCCTCAAACTTTTAACTGCACTCAGCCACTTTCCTCCCCGTCACTGCTTTTCCCAACGGCCTCCCCCAAACCCATGTCCAGCTTAAGCACAATGTACAAAAACGAGATGAAGACAACCCTGTCTCCCCTAAAGCCAAGAGTTCTTTGGGCACTCCGTACTTTCTGCTATTTTCCATTAAACCTGCCTTTCCCAAATTTTAGTGGTCTTTGTATCATCTTCGTGGTGACTGCCAGATCAACTTACAACCGGTCTTGAAATCGAGTCAACATTTTTAAGAGTGTATCTTTTTAAACTGAATTTTTTTTTTTTTTAATGGGAAATGGATATCCATTCCTAGAACTGCAAAACCACTGCCACCTGCTGCATTGGTCAGGATAGGCTGAGTTTTGCGGCAGAAACCAGCCATTCCAAATTCTCAGCGCCCCGACACACTACAAATTCACTTCGTGGCTGACCCCAGGCCACCCTCTGCGGTCCCGCAGTGCTCTGTAGACCCAGAACTTCCAGGCTGCGTCCACCTAACACCCGCCAAATTAACATGTGACTCTACGGTCCCCAGCTGGAGGGCGGAGCAGGCGCTGCTGAGCGCTTTCCCACTGAAGTCTCAAGGGTGCCTTCGGCTCACATTTCATTGGCCAAAGCAGGTCACGTGACCATGCCTGACTTCAAGAGGACAGCAGAATGCAATCCCCCTGCGTCTCCAGCAGGAGGCCAGACAGGGGCGAGTCATGGAAACCCCTGCCCATATAAACCGCGAGCAGACCGTAAATCCAAAAATAAATATAGTAAGAATGAGCCTGGTTACTAAATTCTAGCTAGATGCTGTTGCCTGCCAAGGGGAGAGGAGCCAGAGATGGAAAAGTATGCCTTCTAAATGCCATAAGGGACAGTAATCCCAGAAATAAACGCAATGAAAATGAACCCACAGAATTTTAAAGGTCAAGATGATATATTCAAAGTGACCAGCACAATGTTTATGACGGAGGACTAATTGGATCACTCTGGTTATTATTATTATTCTTTCCATTCAGAGAAGGATGATGCCAATATTCACTGCAACAGCTGTAAACACTCTGCAACAACACTGAAAAATTGATACATGAAACGACAAAGTGCAAAGCGCAAGAAGACGTAACTGAGATAACTGCTTCACAAAAACGTGTACTTGGCAACGGAGTATTATTCAGCCTTAAAAAAGAAAATCCTACCATTTGCAACAACGCGGACGGACTTTGAGGGCATTATGCTAAGTGAACTAAAGCAGACACAGAAAGACAAATTCTGCATGCTCACACTGATCCATGGAATCTAAAATAGCCAAATTCATGGGGGCAGAGACCAGGATGGGGGCAGCCAGGGGCTGGGGTCTGGGGGAAATGAGGGGCTGTTACTCAAAGGGCACAAAGTTTCACTTACATAGAGAGAAGCTCTAGAGATACAACACAGCATGGTGACTACAGGTAATAATACTGTATCGTATACTTGAACTATTCTGGGAGCAGATCTAATGTGCTTTCAACACCAAAAAAAAAAAAAAAAGTAACTGTGAGGTGATGGATGTGTATGACCTTGACTACAGTCATTGTTTCATGATGCCTACATCCATCAAAACATCACATATACTTTAAACATAGGCAATTTTTATTTCTAAAAATTAAAAACATAAAAATACATACACGCATAAGGACTAGAAGGAAAGTGGTCCTGTCTATGGAGTGCCCATGTGCTGGACCCTGTGCTAAGTGTGTTCAGCTTCGTTGGGTCAGTTAACCGTCAGGATTCCCACAAGCCAGGTGTTACAAGCACCAGATGACCAACGAAGAGACCGGTCACAGAAAGACCAGAAACGAGCCCACACTAGAGAGCTTGTTACTGGAAGAACTGGGATCTCAACACAAGTCCATCTGATGCTCAAGCCTGAGTCTGAAAGGAGATGCCTGCCCTCCAAAAACTCAGATATGCAGAACGCATCAGATCTCTTTATTTGCCATCAACTGATTTTTTGAGTCGAAGCCCTCGTTCTGTCGGGTGGCTACAAAATTCAGCCCTGATCATTCCTAGTGTTTCGCTAAAATCACAACCATTAACCACCATTGCCTGCTCCTTTAGGGCCATGCCCCAACTGGGAAGCTGCTGCGTCTGGCTGTCCGTCCACAGCAGCTGCAGAAAGACACTTCTTGCCCTCAGCTTTACTCGCTCTGCCCCTTCCACACCAAGTGCAGCACCAGGCATCTCTGGGATGCCCACTGCCCCTGCCTACGATGCACTCCCCCTGGGGTAAAGGCGGCCATCATCTCTAAGACTTTTGGAGCGTTTCCAAAGAGCAAGGCTCAGGATCCTGCTCAGGATCCCATTGAGAACAAAGGCTTCCCTTCTCCTGCCCCAGCCTGTGGAATTTCTTCTTAAATCTGCGTAAATCTTTTCATCTCCTTTAAAACGTCTCCCATCAGCATCCCTACTCTCCTCCAACTCATTCTTCTCCAGTGGGCTTCAGTCAGCAGCCACCAAGTAAAATGGCTTCAGGGCCCAGGAGAGCACATAAGTGAGTGAAATCAGCAGGGGATGAAGCAAAGGGGAGACCTGCTCCTCAGCACCAGCTCAAAGCTGTCATACAAGAATTTCAGGACCAGATTTCCTGGAGAGAGATTTCAGAAATCCAGATGCTTAGATGAAATTGTTCAATCTTTAAAATGCTATAGAGGTTCCCCTAAAAATGCCTTTCAGGCCAACATGGGCCCTATGAAGGCCAGTTTGTGACCCTGGGCTAACTGAGGCTTTGAGAGAAGAGAAGAGAAGAGAAGAGAAGAGAAGAGAAGAGAAGAGAAGAGAAGAGAAGAGAAGAGAAGAGAAGAGAAGAGAAGAGAAGAGAAGAGAAGAGAAGAGAGAAGAGAAGAAGAAAAGAAAAAAAAAGAAAAGAAAGAGGAAGAAAGAAAGAAAAGAGAAAGAAAAGAAAGAAAAGAAAGAAAAAGAAGAGAAAGAAAAAAGAGAGAAAGAAAATAGAGAAAGAAGAGAAAGAAAGAAACGAAAGAAATTGGGAAAGCAAGATATTCTTCATACAATGCCTGCTTCCTGCAGTACCAGATGACTCCCCCAAATAAGGAAAACCTAAAACCTTCTCCCTAACTGAATGGGAAAAACAAAGAGAAAAAAAATTATAATTTTAATATCTCAAAAAAAAATTATCCTGCTACATCACCATTATTGTCTTATTTGTACAAGCTACAGAAATTCAAAGAGAACATTAACGCCATAATCTAACACGTGTTATTTATCCAGATTCTTTTTGGTTATGAGTGACAAGAAAAAACTAGCTAAGGGGCGCCTGGGTGGTTAAGCATCCAATACTTGATTTCAGCTCAGGTTGTGATCTCATGGTCATGAGATCGAGCCCCACGTTGGGCTCCACAGTGAGCACAGAGCCTGTTTGGGATTCTCCCTCTCCCTCTCTCTCTTCCCCTCCCCCACTCGTTTACATTTTCTCTCTCTCTCCCTCTCTCTCTCTCTCTCTCTCTCTCTCTCAAAATAAACTTGAAAAATTTTTTTAAACTAGGTAAAAACAAAGAGATTTTATTGCTTGTGTAACAAAAAAGGATAGATGTGGCTTCAGGCTCCATTTTATAATAATTCAGACATTGTCACAAAAACTCGGTTTCTCTCCAAGAAGCTAGACTGGCTTCTCAGGCTGCACACGTGGCAAGACAGCAGCAGCCTGGAACTTGCTTCCAGGTTCAAATATGAATGAGAATCTCTTTCTCAAGCAGCCTTCCTGAGGCTCCTTGCATTCCATTGGCTCTGATTTGGGTCACATGCCCATCCCTGAACCAATCACTAAGGCCAAGAGATTATGTCCTGGTGACTGACCTCACTCCTGGTCCTGCTCCCACTTTGAGCTGCAGGCATGGCCCTACCCTGGGGGAGAAGCGGGGAGGGAGGATTGCCAAAAGAAATCTGAAAAATGAACAAATAGATGCTGAGAAAGCAGAAGATGTTCACCATAAGAGACTGAAAAATCTGTTTGCACAGCTGCTTAAGAGAAGTTTAACAATTTTGAACCAGTGCAGAATGACAACCCCCCCCCCCCCCCCGCCATCACTGACATAGTCTAGCCTACCTCATCTGCAGGGGCCAGTATAAAAGGAAAACATGAGATGTCTTGGTCAAAAGATTGGGGTGAGGGGGAATGCTGGGGACTAAATATGAAGGGACTAAAATATAAAGCTTTCCCTTTATTCTGCAGTCTCTCAAATGATCATGGTACCTTTTATTTGCTATGTAACATCCCAGAGAAAACCTGAGTTTTAAATGGTGAGCATGAATTTTACCGCTGATCTTTACTTTATGGCAATGTCAGTTTAAATTTTTTTTAATGTTTATTTTTGAAAAAGAGAGAGAGAGACAGAGCATGACCGGGGTAGGGGCAGAGAGAGAGGGAGACACAGAATTCAAAGTAGGTTCCAGGCTCTGAGCTGTCAGCACAGAGCCCGTTGCGGGGCTCGAACTCATCAACTGCAAGATCATGACCTGAGCCGAAGTCAGATACTTAACCGACTGAGCTATCCAGGCGCCCCTATGCAATGCCAGTTTAAATGCAATTTAACTCCTCTGCAGAATTACCAGAATGACCCAATTTGTATTCTGTAGCTCACATGTACACATGCATTACATTCCTACCAGAGCAGGAGAAATGCCGCACAAAACTAGTTTAACTGTCTTTAGCTCACTTTTTGGTATCTGTCTACCTTCGGCTATTGACAAGGCAGGAGGACTGAAAGAAAAAGGAACTCTGGGGTGCCCCTGCCCTCCTCGTTCCTTCTAGTGCATCATTTTCAGCATAAATGGTTTGCTCACACAGGGAAGTGAAAAAAGATATGAGAGAGTCCCACGGTAATTTGTGCTTCTTAGAACAACATCGCCTTCTTTCTGCCTTCAAAGCAGGCTCTGGTTTGAAGACAAGAATTAGCCTCTCAAAGCTATCAGTGTCCCTGCTGATTCAGCCATAGATGTAAGGTGCTTATCCTGTCCCTCTTGGAGTCTTGCTGAGGCCCGTGTGCAGTGTGTCCCCTGGAATCCTGTGCTCACGGGCATCATGAAACCTATGTGCCCACGAGGCAGACAGGACCCACAGCAGATACACACACGTGTCTCCTCCACTCATACAGACACGTCGCTGTCCAGTCAGACTTCACTTACAAAACCTAAGTTCAAAGACAAATTGTTAAGAGGGGCGCCTGGGTGGCTCAGTCGGTTAAGCGTCCTACTCTTGATTTCGGCTCGGGTCACGATCTCAACAGGCTCCAACTGACCGTGTGGAGCCTGCCTGGAATTCTCTCTCTTTCTCTTTCTTTCTTTTTCTTTCTTTCTTTCTTTCTTTCTTTCTTTCTTTCTTTCTTTCTTTCTTTCTCTCTCTCTCTCTCTCTCTCTCTCTCTCTTTCTCTCTCTCTTTCTCTCTTTCTCTCTCTCTCTCTCTCTCTCTCTTTCTCTCTCTCTCTCTCTCTCTCTCCCCCCCCGCCCTTTCCCCATTCTTTCGCTCTCTCAAGATAAACAAAAATAAACTTAAAAAAAAAAAAAAAACAGTTAAGAATTTCAAGGTGGTGACAGTAGGGCATTTTGACCAAGCTCAGGGCCCCTCCGAGAACATGACCTCAGACGGAACAACTAACTGCCCGTGAAGCCGGCCTGCCCAGACCTCAGGAGACACAGCATCCCTCATGTTGACACGGACATTCTCTGGGTTATTCTGGATATTTCAACCCCGTCATCACCACCCGAAACAACAGACTCAAAAAGTAGTAGTTTAAAATAGGTTGGCCATAAATAAATAAATAAATAAATAAATAAATAAATAAATAAATAAATAAATAAAATAGGTTGGCCAATAGTCAAGGAAAATAAAAGCTCTCTAAAAGCCAATGTTAAACCCTACCGCATTGCCTATCTGGCTAATTGTATGTTGTTCTGCTCTCTACTGCTCCCCTGACATTCGTCATCACTGAAATGGTAGAGACTGAGCTGTGCCACACGTTTGTTTCTCATGGATAAATGTCCAGAAACAAATCAAGCCATTTTGTGTACCTTTGCTGAAGAAGTTTGCCAAAGAGGCCGGGGCCCATGAATCAAGGTCCTGGGGATCTATCGCTGACAGGCCGTCCACAAAAGAAATGAGTCATGTTGAGTGCATTTGGAACAAATTAGCTTTTATTTAGAAAGCACCTCTGTAGCTCTTTGTCAATGCCAGCAACTGCTCTAAACATTTCACAAATCTATTAATCCCCAGGAAAATTCTGAAAGAAAGCGTTATTATGTCCATCACAGAGGGGGTCAGACCAACGGACAGAGGGCTCTATTAACACCTAGCAACATCACTAGTCGGCAACTGGCTAAAGGCAATTGCAAAGGTCAGAAAGTCCAAGCCCCGAGAGAATCGACTAGCCCTGTTTTTCTCACCAGGCATAACACAACCCACCCAAAAGAAGCACACCTTTACTCGGCTTACCTGAAACCGAGCGTTCTTCTAGCCCCACGGGTTCTCAGCCCTGACTACATATTGTCATAACCTGGGCAGCTCATAAATATCGGGGTGCCCCAGCCTCACCCCGGACCAATGACTCAGAACCTATTAGGTGGGAGCCAGTCATCAGTGTCTAATACAGCCGTCCGGGTGGTTTCCGTGTGGGATCGAGGCTGAGACCCTGCCGGGTCTGGCCTACGCTTCCTGGGACTGTGGTAACTGACTGGCCACCATCGAGAGGAAGAGCCACCATTTGGGAATGACGTATTTTAACAGAACCTGCCCACCTCCGCTACTTCTTGAGGCCCATGCACGCAGGGCCGAAGTCTCAATATTGAAGTTACAAGTTAAGGTAACAAATTGTGACCTGAAACATGCCCTGATCCTCCCAGCTTGACAAACACACCCACCCAGCAACTGAAACGGAAAGGAAACACAACACTTGTAAAGCAACAGTCTATCCAAGTAATTGTGGGAAGAACAAGTTTGAAGTAAGTTTCATTTTCTGCCAAGGACCGTCATTTGCTCTGGAGCAGGAGTGGGAACGGGAGGAGCGGACTGATCGCCAACAGCCTCCGGCTCCCTCGCTGGGCTGCCTCCTGGCCTCCTCAGCCTACGCACCCTCCCGGCCTACAGACGCTTCGTCTTTTCCGGGAGGGGAGGCCTTGCCAGGAGTGGAAAGCTCCAAGTGCTGTTCTCATCACCACGCCGCACATGACAAACGGGGAACTCCCAAGATGCTGCGCCCGCCGGCCAGGGCCAAGATCTGAAAGGAGCACAAACTCCAAAACCCACGCTGTTAACTGACACGTGACACCTTCTCCCCTCCCTCTGTCTAAACCGCATCCCTTTCACACGGGGCTCCGCGAGGCCCGGCGACCTCAGCCCCTCAGCCAACCTGCCCCGGGCCCCCCACTGCCTGTGATCCGCGCAGCCCTGAGCTCACGTGCTCTGTGTCGGCGACCACGCTAGGCCGTGAGCGCGTCAGAAGCTCTGCGATCGGCCTCACCTCATTTGCAGCCATCCACCTCCACATTCTCCAAGTTCGTCTGTGCTCTCTTTCTAAATCCGAGCGGAGTACGTTCTTGGCGCCCAGAGATGCTCCCAGCGCCCCGCTCACCCGCCCCCCCCCCACCCCCTTCCACCCCACTTTACAGAAGGGAAGCCCGCCTCCCGTCGCCCTGAATGTCCTACATCGTCCCCAAGTCCAAGCACTCTGGGGGCACCGCACGAAGGATCATCAGAAAAGGAGGTTAAGCGTTGAGAAAGTGAAGGCCCCTTAACGTCGGGGTCAGAGCCCCCCATGAGTCCAGCGGCTTCCAGTTCTTAGCTTGCGACAGTATTACAGCGGGACTTAACTGCGTTGTCAGCTCACAGATAATCAAAAATACATTTCCTGACAAACTGCCGTGTGATTTTTGGCACATAACTCAAGAGTTTAAATAATTGAGTGACGCTGCTGTAGCAAACCTCTCTTATTCCCATCAATTTATTCACGTGTGAGCAAGGTTTCTCAGAACTTACATCTATAAAAAAATGAAAACTAAGAACAGAATTAATGCTGAACCCGGCATCATTATGGTAATCAGTCCTTCTTTTGGACAGCCTTTCTAAAAAGCCCTATCCATCTTCCTAAGAGACGCTGTCCAATAAAATGTTACTTTTTATGCTCAATAATTCTCATATTTTATAAGAATTTCTGTGATGTGGACCAATTATATTAATAATAGTTAAATTGCAAATTCAATCTAGAAGACTTTCTTTAAGTCCTAACAGCCTTAGAGGGCCAAGAAGCCATGTTTTTGGCTTCAATGTATATATGTTTGCCTACAGAGAACCATGCTAAAAAGGTCAATAAAAGTTTTTAAAGCATAAAAATATATGTCATTAGAATAAAATTCTCTGTGGAAATAAAAATTGTAAACTCAAGGAAAAAGGGAGGCCAATGGGAAATTTACGGAATTTTTTTCCACCCATTCCTAAATGAATATTGGCAGCTATCAACTTGTTATGGCATTTAGATTCCACTGGATACAATGTTTTTAACATGTAAAATTTCTATTATAAAACATAAACATCCAGGGGCGCCTGGGGGGCTCAGTCGGTTGAGCGTCCGACTTCGGCTCAGGTCATGATCTCACGGTTCGTGAGTTCGAGCCCCATGTCGGGCTCTGGGCTAACAGCTGGGGGCCTGGAGCCTGCTTCGGATTCTGTGTCTCCCTCTCTCTCTGCCCCTCCCCCGTTCATGTTCTGTCTCTCTCTGTCTCAAAAATAAATAAACATTTAAAAAAAAATAAAACCATTCATAATATGCCAAAAGTAATATTCTTCACAACCACTTAAACTTCCCAAGAAAAATCTGAATGTCAACCTCAGGGTGTATAAAGGGAATTCATCGTTTTTCAAAATACTTTTAGGCTGGTATGCGTGCAAGAAACTACGGAGGCTGTCGGCCTGTGTCATTCACTGATCCCCACCACCGTGAACTGTGCCTTGGGTTTCAAAACTATTTAGCTGCTGTATTTGTTTGAATTTCCTCATGGAGGCCTTGTCTTTCCAACTCGACCTAAAGCAAAGAGCCACACACCTTTCCGTGTCTTCACCCCAGTGTTGGCAAAGCACAGAATAAGGCTGAGCCCAGACTCCAGGGGCTCTCGATCTGCCCCCTTGTAACTCAAGAGTGAGACCTGAATGGAAATTGCATGTTTGCCGGCTACTGCACATGCTCCATGGCCATCAGTGCCCCCCTCTGGGTCTTAATTTTCTGGGTCAAGGCCACATACCTTTTGTATCTATGTTACAGGATTTGTATGAGGCTCAAATAGAATAATCTTTCCTCCCAGTCTCAACTCCAGTTTTTCAGGTATTACACCTTGCACCCTGTCTGCTGCTTCTGAGCTGGGAAACACCCTCTTAGGGGCGGGACACCTGGGTGGCTCAGTCTGTTGGACGTCTGACTTCGGCTCAGGTCATCATCTCACAGTTGGTTCGTGGGTTCGAGCCCCACGTCAGGCTCTGTGCTGGCAGTGCAGAGCCTATGTGGGATTCTCTCTCTCTCCGTGTCTCTCTGTGCCCTATCCTCCCCTCTCAAAATAAATAACTAAATAAATAAACTTTAAAAAATATTTTAAAGAAATAAAAAACACCCCCTTAAAAGGAATAAAAACCCTCCCTACAAAAAAAAAAAAAATCAAGGTCCGTAACTACCACCACCCACCCCCAAACAAGTGAATCTGTTCCTTTCTTGTCCAATGAACCAAACATGGCCTAACATCCCTTCACAAAACCCACAGCTCTCTAAGCCACCGCCAACTGATCTTCAGGGCCACTTTCCCTCTGATGTGTTTGATTATTGATTATTGAGTGGCAGGTGTACACATTATTGAGCTTTTGAGGGCACCTTCCTCCCAGGAATTCAGAGGCCCCAGCTAGAGCCCTCTGCTGCAGAGACGGGCGCTTACTCCAGCATCAGGCTGGAGACCTAGGAAGGCGTGCAGGGTGGGGGGAAGAACTAGGGGATCGATGCCCCACCCTCCCTCCCCCAGAAGAGAAGCCAGAAAATGTGTCCACATGGCTGCAGACACTCTCTGCAGCATCTCGGTTCCATTTGTGACGTTCTCTGCAGAGTCTGCCCCCGAACTCTTTTAAAACCACCTTCGTTCGGTTTGCTTCGAGGATTTAAGTAGGAGAAAATCCACTGCTCTGCCTGCTGCTTCTCTGTGCAAGAGGCTCATTTTATTAATAAAAAGACCCTCTCATCCTCAGAAGCCCTGGGAAGGCAGACAAGGGAAGCAGAGCGACTCAATCAATAAGCCAGGGAAAGAGTCTCGGCAATTGCCCTAATTCACCCGGAGAACGAACACGACAGACCAACCTGTGTCCCAGGGAGGCAAAGCCGCTACAGCTCTGGGGCCAATCGTCAAGCCCACAGCCGCCACCCACAGGTAGGAGTCAACAGGGTCTTGGGGCACCCGCGTGGCTCAGTGGGTTAAGTGTCTGACTCTTGACTGCGGCTCGGGTCATGATCTCACGGTCTGTGGGTTCAAGCCTCGTGCCAGGCTCTGTGCTGACAGTGAGAAGCCTCCTTGGGATCCTCTCTCCCCCTCTCTCTCTGCCTCTTTCCCTCTCACTCTCAGTCTCTCAAAATAAATAAATAAACTTTAAAAAAACAAAAAAAGAGTCAATACAGTCTTGGGCTGAAAACCAAATCGGCCATGTCTCAGTAAAACTCCAGTTCTCTGTCCTGATAGAGAATAGAGCCATACTGTCCCTTCCCACGTGGTCCCAGTATCTGCAAACATGCCCACGCAGACAGAGTCCGGAAGGCCTTACATCCTGGGCTTTACTGGGCTTGGAGTCTTAGTTCTAATCAATATAGAAGCCACAGGATGGAGGGCAGGAAGGAGCCTTCCAGGACCACCTGGGAAGCTACCAGTATTTGTCAGGCAGAAGCAACATTACTTACAACATTACAACAAGTTGTCTCTGATACTCAGACCATAAGCCTCCCAAGGCCAATTGCCTCAGCAGGCATGGAAGGAACTCGAGTGCTCCTATCTTGGAGGGTACTGGCTCTTCTGTTCTAGGCTCTGACCTCAGTGCCTGAGATAAAGCAGTGGGCCGCAGACAAAAATCCTAGTGGGGGACAGATAATAAACAAGAAAGATAAAATATATCCTATATCCAATAGTAAAAAGAGACAAGAAGGTGACTCATGTAGAGAAGGGTCTGAATAGGGAGAAGATGTATCGCAATCTGAGACAGTGAGGTCAGGGAAGACCGGGCTGAGAAGGTGACCTACGAGTTCGGATGTGAAGGACGTCGGGAAGGGAGCTAGGCAGTGACCTGGGAAGAGAGCAATCTGCGCAGAAGAAGAGCAAGTGTGAAGACCCCAAATCAAAACCTTTCACGCATATCTTGGTCACAAAACTAGACACAGCATCAGCTGAGTCCATCTTCCTTTCTCAAGTCCTTTAACGCACTTACTCGTTGTTTTGCAACAAGATATGGCGTTACACTCATCGCTCCAATGGCAGACATTTGCCCCACTACTAAGAAATGTCTACACCCACTGTCGTGTCCAACCCTTTCCGTGGGTCTCGTAACTTTTCACTTTGATGCCAAATTACGGTGTGATTGTTCTGCAGACATTTTTAAATGGCAACCAGACCTATGGTAACGATGCTCATCACTCAGTTGACAGCTGTATCAGCAGTCAAGACCGAGTTCACACACATTCAGACAAGGACAGTCACATCACACCTGTTGTCTGGCTGAGAGCAATCTTAAAACACCGGTTCAAGACTGCAAGACTCATGTTTTCAGAGATTTTGAAATGTGAGATGAGTGGTTATCAAGGTAACCGAATAGGAGATTAATATACAGAAGCCAGCTCTGTTCTCAAAAGCAAAACCCTGGAAGCAACCCAAATAACTGGCCACCAACTGGACAGCAGATGGGCAGACTATGGTGTATTCACATACCGAGATACTGGATGGAAGTAAAATTTTATCCACTGCAGTGATCTGAAGTAACCTGCACGAAGCACGGCGTAAGTAAGTGAAAAAAGTCCAAAAAGACCACATAAGGCAGATACCCCCTTTATGAAGTTAAAAACTACTAAAATTAAAGCTACACTCCTTAAGAGTACATATAGATGCAATAAAACTGCATAAGCAGAGAGAAAAGAAGTACTAACCAGTAACACGACATTCAAGGAGATGGTCGCCTTGAGTGGGGGAAACAAAGGCATAGGTTGATGGGGACCATCTGGTTAAATGAGGCCACAGGCTTATCCTCTGAGTCAACAAATACATATTTAAGATTTGAGGGCAAGTACCACCTTGTCAATCTTCACCACCACCACGGTGCCTGTCTATGTCTCCAACAAAGGCAGAAGTGCCAGTAAGAAAAAGGAGGCAAAGCCAGCTTCTCTGTTTAGGACCAAGAATGGGGGGGGGGGGGGCGGCGGGGGGAATCAAAACAGACTGGAGAAAACTGAACACTTTCTCCAAAGGAGACATTCTAAACAGCTTCCTACAGCGGAGAGACCCCTACCTTTGTGGAAAGACACATGGGGCTATCACTGTAGCCAGAAGACAAATTCAGGCTCAGGATCTTTGTGCCTCGTTGGGGACAGGGAAGGAATCCTGAGAGCCCATATAGAAGATTATCTAGATTATTACTAATAACATTAAATAGCTATAAATTGGGGATAAAAATGTCACTGCGGTCACAGACTCACCGTGTGTGGTTCATTTGAGATAAATATTTGTGACTGGCTTAGCACAGTATCGGCAAAGCAAAGACATCAATAAATGAAACCGCTCTTATTGGGTGGTTATGACTACCAAGGCCCAGCCAAGTACAACCTCCCCCGGTCATGGAAAGAGGCAACATTCTCTTCCCCAAGGAGTTCTGCTAATTCTTTCATCCAAATACAAAGATGGGGAAAAGTTATTTCCACTGGAGCTGGGTGGCTATGAAGAAAAAAAAAATGACATTCTTTTCTAATTAAGTGACTGCAAGAGAGAAGCTTCCTCTGAAACCTATTGCTTGCTCAGTCAGTACTAGCTTTCAATGAGTGCAGCTGCAAAGAAAAAAAATTAAAATATTGAAATGTCACAAAAGAAAGTCATCCCATTAATAAAGTTATAAGGCTTTATAACTTTAAGAATTTGAGAGTTTTGAGAATTTCCATCAAAACTAAAGATAAGGCTATCATATCCATCAGCATCCAGGCACACTCGAGTTGGGTGATTTCTAGAAGCAGTAATAAAAAACTCCATGTGCAAAGGTGAAGGAAATCACAAAGGATAGGAAATGCCCCAGCTCTAGAGGGAATGCACAGATACACCTTTAGGGCTGAAGAATGATGAGGAGAGAACAGTTATCACACCTGGAAGGAGAGCTCCATGTGGAGAGGGCTGCCCAATGCCTACCTGGAGCCATATTCTTTAGCCGAAGAATGCAGCCACCCCAAATCAAACCTGCAGGGAATGGGTCAGGGGAATAGACACTCACGCTGACCTCATTCCTCACTCTCATCCCCTCCTCCAGTTCCCTGCTGTGGATTCCCATTTGTCAAACCAACCTGAAGCCAGGGGGAAGGAAGCCCGTTGATGCAGATGTGCATCCAGGGGTAGGAAGCAAGGTGGATACGGATAGGACGGGGACTTGGAAGGAGAAATGAAAAACACCGAATACATATATCGGATGTTTTTCAGAGCCTGGCCATCTCAATCCCAGTTAACTCTTCTTTCTATTAAACGGACTTCCTATTTGCTCATTTTCTCTGGCTGTTAATTCTGCCACTTGATGAGTGGAATCAAAATTCCAAGAAAGAGTTTAAGAGAAAATGCACAAAGGTCATATTAGTCAGAGCTGTTATATTTAGGGGAAAAAACAGAGGACAACTGATCTACCCAGAGTAGGGAAAGGAATAAGAAAGTCAATTCTCATACATACCCTGGGTGAGTATTACCTCCCTCTAAAAATAATGGTTCTAAAGTATGATAAGTTGGAAATGTTTATGACCTAATATAAGTGAAAAACGAGGACACCAAATAGGCCATATAGTATGGTTTCTGCCTGTGTTAAAACAATCTACGTTTGGAAGAAAATATACCAAAATGTAAGCGCATTTGTGTTTCAGTGGTACAACTGGGTTTTTTTTTTTTCTGCTTTACTTTATTTCTCAAATGTCTTATAAAAGCACCTAGTACTTTCAGAGGAACAGAAAAATACTAATGGAAAAAAACAGCCAAGGTGTTCATTGCGGTGGAAGGCAGAGTGAGGATGATTCATTTCGGCCCCTGAATTTTCTGATGTGTCTATTTTAACCAAGTAACTTGGATAATGTCAGCTCCTAATGGCATGCTGTGAAAACACAAGCATGGTGGTCTTCCCTTTCCCCACCGTTGCTCTGGGCAATACTCCATCATCCACGACACAACGGCCAGAGAAGTGACAAGAGACATTTGTCTCCAGCCTTCTGTCGCTGTCTCCCTGCACCCTCTCCTTCCCCATGTAAAAGCTACTACCAGCACAATGGACCCTCTCTCCCAGCACTGAACCCCAAACCCTAACCCCCTCACAAAACCCATCTTGGGTCCTTCCCTCCTCAAGAAACCTTTCTGCTCCAACCAGCTAGATAAAATCTCCCTGTGATAAGGTATGTGTCCAAATGCCTAGCCCTAATTCTGGCCGATGGTGAATAATCATTTCCTTCTCTTCTCTTTTAAATTAACAAACACTTGATTCAACAAACAAAATAATTTCTTTGTGAATGCCAGCCTGCGAACGTTTCTTTGGCTGGTATCTTTTTCAAGAATTCTTTCCTAATTTGCCCCTGTAACATCCACAGTTCATTCTATTCCCCCCACCCCCGCGCCTCAATTTCTATGACTTGGTCATGATTCAGAGGTCAGCACCAGGCTGAATGTGTCCAACGGTCATTAAGCGAAATGCAGAAGTTAAAAACAAAGCACTGCTGGATAACACAGCTGTTTCTACACTTGAATGGAGAGCATCTTAAATCACGCAGCCAGTGTTCATTTCCGCCATCAGAATGTGGTTCATAAATTGTGGTGTGGATTCCTTTAATCAGTTCATTTCAACAATCTATAGCCTTGAGGTAGTTTCACTGCATTGTGTAGAGCGGACTGAGCCTTTAAGCTTTGGAAAGGATGGTGATTTGGTTTTCGAGCCCCAGGCATTCCAAGGGTCAGAGGACAGACTGTTTGGGGTACCTGTACCTGCTCAGCCCTTTGGAGACTTTCTCCTGCTCCCTTGGGATGCTGCTTCACAGTGGCCCTCTCTGCAGAGTTCCAATTATGTCTCCTAATCACACAATTTCTATGCTTCAGAAATCAATCAATCAATCAGCCTCCAGGTTAGACTCACCAGAATAATGGGACACGTGCTGGAGGAGGGGGTGCCGATGCCAGGGGCTTTTGGTGCCGCACACTTTTCTAAAAAGGTGTTACCTTAAACTTTATATGCAAGTAGGGGGAGCAGGCAACCTGGCCTGTGAGAAAAATTCCTCCAAGACCAATAGCAAAGAGTCACCACCTGTGAGTCTGACAAACACTTCTTTGGACCTACCGTGGGCTGAGTGCTGTAGCAGGTATAAGGATGGGTAAGACCGGGCACCTGCCTGTCCGCAAAGGGCCCACAGCCTCCAAGGCACGGTGTTTGGCACTAAGGAGGCTCCTGTTCAGGTCTGGGTACAGGAACCCAAAGGAGTCACTATGATAATACTGTGACACAAACCAAAAGCATTTCAGTGGAAGCAGGTAGTCTGGCTCTGTGACCCTGGGAAAGGTTCTTAGCCTCTCTGTTTCTGTTTCCCTTCTTGTAAAACAGGGATAATAATAGTGCCCACCTCATGAGGAATAAATGAGTTAAGGTTTTCAAAGTGCTTATACCAGTGTCTGGATCAGGTTTAAATTTTGTGTTCTACTTAATGCCCCAGTCATGAAGTAGAACACAAAACTAAGCCTAGCACTAGCCTCCTGGCCTCCCAATTATTCCCAAGTCTGGAAGTTGGTGAGGCGGGGGAGGAGGAAATACAGACGTTCCAGGAGAAAACTGCAGAGAAACTGGCAAAAAAAAAAAAAAAAAAAAAAAAAAATTCCTCATGTATGGCATTTGCAAAGAAACTTTTGTTTACTTAATCTTTACTTTTCTGTTTACTTAATGTGTGAGGTACAATCTGCAAATAAAGATGTATCATATAATCAATAGCTCAATTTAAAAAATAAGGTAAACACCACTAATTTCCATGGTCTCCAAGAGAATAATCTTCATTATTAAGGTAGCTCCCACTTTTTGGAATTCTCAGATCACAATTAATACCAAACCATTAAATTAATATCAAAATATAGACATGGCACTTGGAGAAGCAGCTATCGAGGAAAAAGTCCACCTATCTCTTTTCCTTAATAATTGCCACAAATGTTATTACATACCTGCTTGTGAGATTATCTTCCTTTGCCCCAATAGACTACAAGTTCCATGAGAACAAGAACAATGTCTTTTTAACTTCTATATCTCCTTTGCCTAACATAATGCCTGCCACATAGTAGACATTCAATGGGTATTTCCTGGCTGGCTGGCTGGCTGGCTGGCTGGCTGGCTGGCTGGATAGGTGAAGAACGGATGGATGGGTGGATAGAGGGATGGGCAGGTGGGTGAATGGATGGATAAAGGGGTGGGCGGGTGGATGGGTGGGTGGATGGATGGATGGATGGATGGATGGATGGATGGATAGATGGGTGGGTGGGTGGATAGATGAGTAGGTGGGTGGGTGGCTGGCTGGCTGGCTGGCTGGCTGGATGGATAGATGGGTGGGTGGGTGGGTGGATACATGAGTAGGTAGGTAGGTGGGTGGGTGAGTGGGTGGGTGGGTGCGTGGATGGATGGATGGATGGATGGATGGATGGATGGATGGATGGATAGATGGGTGGGTGGGTGGATAGATGAGTAGGTGGGTGGGTGGGTGGCTGGATGGATGGATGGATGGATAGATGGGTGGGTGGGTGGGTGGGTGGGTGGATAGATGAGTAGGTGGGTGGGTGGGTGGATGGATGGATGGATGGATGGATGGATAGATGGGTGGGTGGGTGGATAGATGAGTAGGTGGGTGGGTGGGTGGATGGGTGGATGGATGGATGGATGGATAGATGGGTGGGTAGGTGGGTAGATGGATAGATGGGTGGGTGGGTGGATAGATGAGTAGGTGGGTGGGTGGATGGAGGAGTAGATGGGTGGGTGGGAGGGGTGGATCAATGGATGGATGGGCGGATGGAAGGATGGATGGATAGGTGGGTGGGTGGATGGATGGATAAGTGGATACATGGATGGGTGGATAGGTGGGTAGGTGGATGGATAAAAGATGAACACATCTCAGGATCAATGTTTGTAGGTTTTACCCTTTAAACAATTCATGCATGCAGCATAGTACAACAGTTCAACAGTTCTCAACGGTTAAGGCAGAGTCCATGACTGTGTTTTGATCAGTTGTTAGGTGGATCATAAGTTATAGCTCTGAAGTTTGTGACTGATTTACAAGTTTTCCCAAATTGCATCAGATGCAAGATTCTCCTTACAAGAACATGTCCTCTCCTCAGCTCTATTCAAAACTGCTACCTCAAGGGGTGCCTGGGTGGCTCAGTCTGTTAAGGGTCTGACTTCAGCTCAGGTCGTGATTTCACAGTTCATGGGTTTAAGCCCCACACTGGGCTCTGTGCTGACAGCTCAGAGCTTGAAGCCTGCTTTGGATTCTGTATCTCCCTATCTTTCTGATCCTTTCTCTCTCTTTCTTTCTCTCTCTCTCTCTCTCTCTCTCAAATGAATATTTTTTTTTAATTTTTAAATGCTACCTCAAAAGGGGCGAGGACTGACATTGCAGCAAGAGTCCCTAAAATAAAGTCCAAGCCCCAGCTCCCTTGTTTTTGTGATGTAGCAGAGACCTTCATTCCCACCAAATATCTATGTGCTTTTTCACATTTTCCAGCCCCCTGGCAGTAGGTTGGAGCAGTGTGACTAGTTCTGGCCAATGGACTGTGAGCAAAGTGGCATGTGTCACTTTGAAGCCACAGCACACAAGGGCTGGTGGATGACCCTCCAGATGATGTGCCTACAACACAGCGGAGGCCCCCAGCCTGAGTCAGTAGCAACTAGAAGAAGCCACCATCCAGTCAGGCTGGACGTGTGCAGGGAGAGATCACCTCCTATGGTGCTAAGTCATTGAAGTCTGCTAGTTGCTTGTTGCCTCAGCACAGCTCCCCTATCCCGACCAACACCCGCCACAATTGCTGGTACTCCTGGGAGAGGCGCAGACACAGAGCTAGCATCAGTCACGTACCGTAAGACACAGAGAGAGTTGAGAAGCACTCAACTCACAGAAACAGTTCTAGCCAAAATCTTAGGTGTTAGGAACGGTTGCTTTTTGAACATTTTGTAATTATGAAATACATTCTATATGAAAAAAATGACATAACAGATAGTGTACCAGCCACACAAATTTGACAAAATTTAACACTGTGCCATATTAGCTTCAACTCTTTTCATTAATAAAACATTACAGCCTCAGGGGTGCTGGGGGGGCTCGGTCAGTTGGGCATTGGACTCTTGATTTTAGCTCACGTCATGATCTCAGGGTTGTGGGATCAAGCCCCACGTCAGGCTCCACAGTGAGCAAGGAGCCTGCTTAAGATTCTCTCTCTCTCCCCCCTGCCCCTCACCCCTGCTCAAGGTCTCTCTAAAATAAAAAAATAAAAAATAAAACATTACAGCTACAGCTAATACCCCACCACATCGCCATCCGTGTGTGTGTGTGCGTGCACGCGCATGTGAGAGAGACCTTTGAGGAAGGTTGACACTGCTCGTTTTTTTTATTTTTTTAATATTTATTTTTGAGAGAGACAGAGACAGAGAGAGAGAGACAGAGCACAAGTGGGGGAGGGGCAGAGAGAGAAGAAGACACAGAATCCAAAGCAGGTCCAGGCTCCACGCTGCCAGCACAGAGCCCAACGTGGGGCTCGAACTCACGAAGCATAAGATCATGACCTGAGCCCAAGTCGAACGCTTAACCGACCAAACCACCCAGGCGTCCCCACACATTATCTTAAAATAGCTTTGCAAACCATGAGAAAAAAGAAAAAAAAGAGAAGAAATGAGAGAACATTGTGCTTTTACGGTTTTCTTTTATAGGAGTAGGGCATGCTTTGTGACCTAAGCCACCGTTCCTGTTTTTCCATGTTTTTTCTTCTTTCTCATGGTTTGCAAAGCTATTTTGAGATAAAGAATGTGGGGGGGCACCTGGGTGGCTCTGTCAGTTAAGTGTCCTACTTCAGCTCAGGTCATGATCTCGCAGTTTGTGAGTTCAAGCCCTGCATCGGGCTCTGTGCTGACAGCTCAGAACCTGGAACCTGCTTCAGATTTTGTGTCTCCCTCTCTCTCTGCCCCTCCCCGCTCATGCTCGCTCTCTCTCTCTCTCTCTCTCAAAAATAAATAAAAAATATTAAAAACAAAAAAAGAACAGGACCTTCATCATAGAGCTGTCCTGATTATTACATGAAAAAAAAAATATATATATATATATATGGAACAGTCTCTGGAGCTCTCGGGTGGCTCAGTTAAGCATCCGAATTCAGCTCAGATCACAATCTCACAGTTCATGGGTTCCAGCCCCACTTGGGGCTCTGTGCTGACAGCTGGGAGCCTGGAGTCTGCTTCAGATTCTGTGTCTCCCTCTCTCTCTGCCTCTCCCCCACTCATGCTCTTTCTCTCTCAAAAATAAACATTAAAAAAAAAAAGAATAGTCTCTAGCACATGTATACAAACTCAACCACTATCAGCTTACTGCAGGATTACTAATAAATTCATATAATCCATGTACCTCTGAAGCACTGAAATATGGACACCGATGTTTTCAAACAACTACAGAAATCAATTCTTTCCGAAAACCCATCTTACCACGGCCTAAGGAATTGGCATTCGCTTATACATCTATCTATCTATCTATCTATTTATTTATTTATTTATAGATTTATAGCAAGAAATTTGCCAAAGAAGTCATCTCAAGACTGAATGTGTTCACCACACACTCTCAAAGAAATTCTTGGGGCGCCTGGGTGGCTCGGCCGGTTGAGCATCCAACTCTTGATGTCAGCTCAGGTCACTATCTCATGGTTCGTGGGTTTGAGCCCCATGTCAGGCTCTGTGCTGATAGCACGGAGCCTGCTTGGGATTCTCTCTCTCTCCCTGCCTCTCCTCCGTTCACACCCTCCCTGCCACTCTCAAAATGAATAAACTTTTTTAAAAATTTATTTAAAACAAGAAATTCTTCATTTTTTATGACGAGGTCTGTGCCTTGATATAATATTCACTGCCTTACAGGGAAGAAAAAAAAACCTCTTACAAAATGGAAATGATTTTTCTTCAAAGAACCTCCTGCCCCAAACTTGTTGAAACTGATGCAATACTTGGTTAGATATTTGTCCCCAGGCCTGTTTCAAAATCTGGGGAGAAGTGTTAGGCTTGACCATGTGGTCTGAGGAAGGCAATGGTCAGAGCTGTTTCAGTATAAAGGATTCCTTCGGGAAGTTTCTCTAGAGCCCGTCCCCTTGAAAGCAAAGGCGGAGTTTTTGAAAACCAAAATACCGACCCACACTAAAATGCAAAACATAAGATTGCTATCAAGATCATTAACATCGGAAGGTTTTCATTTCTCGTGATCAATAATCTGGTACCAGGCACACCCGGTGATTTGTGTAAACCTGCAGCGACTGAAGTTATAAAAGCTTGAGCGATTTATAGCAATAAAGCCCGAGGTGCCCAGCGTTACTCAACTCTCACCTCGCCTTTGCCAAGCCACCTCAATTCTCTGCACCTCCATCTGGATTGGGAGCCAGAGTGCCTGCTTCAAATTGTAGCCCTACCATTTTTTAACAATATGACCTTGAGCAAATTCCTTAACCTTTCTGGGCCTCGGTTTCCTCGTGCATGAAATGAAAATAATAATAGCACATACACGGGGCGCCTGGCTGGCTCAGTCAGTTGAGTGCCCAACTTTGGCTCAGGTCATGATCTCAGAGTTGGTGAGTTCAAGCCCCAAATCGGGCTCTGTGCTGACAGCTCTGAGCCTGGAGCCTGCTTCAGATTCTCTGTCTCCCTCTCTCTCTCTCTGTCCCTCCCCCGCTCACGCTCTCTCTCAAAAATAAACATTAAAAAAGTTAAAAAATAATAATAATAATAATAGCACATACCTCACAGTTGTGGACATTAAATGAATTAATGAACATAAAACATTTAGCGCAATACATGGCATTCATTTATTTATTGAACAAGTATTTGTTGAGCACCTACTATGTCCTAAGTATTGTTTTAGGCACACAACAATCTCTGCCTTCATTGACCTTACATTTTACTTGGGGTAAGACAGACTATAAAAATAACAAACAGGCAAACCATAGAGCATGTTAGACAATAATAAATACTAGAAAAAAAAAAAAAAAGAGCAAGAAATGAGGAATCCAAGCTGCCAGTAAGTGATGGGATTACAATTTTAACAAGATGGTCACAGAGATCTCACTGAGGTGACATTTTAGCAAGGAGCTAAAGGTAATGATGGGAGATTGCCCAGCAATTGTACATCTGCTCATTTTTCGCACACACGTGAAAACATGATCACATGGACACCATGCGTGTGAATGTTTATAGCAATTTTATTCCTAACAGCTATAAACTGGAAACCACTCAGATGCCCTTCAGTAGTTGGGTGGTTAAATCACCCTAGCCCATCCATACTATGGAATAGTAGTCAGAAAGGAACAAACCACAAACAGTCCCAGCTCCCCAGATGAATCTTCAGAGAACTGTGTCCATGAACAAATGCAATCTCAGATCGACTGCATGAATCCATGTGTATGACATTTTAGAAATGACTAAGTAGAGAGTTGGAGAAAGTAGTGGATTCCAGGGTCAAGCAAGGGCTGCCTGGAGGAGGGAAGGGGGTGGCAAAGAAAGGAACAACACGCAGGGTCTCACTGCTGATGGGTCTCTTCTACATCTGAACTGGGTCAATGTCAATATCCAAGTTGTGATAATTGGATTATGGTTTTGTGAGGTGTTTCACTGAGGGGAAGTTGGTTAAGGCCGGTGGTTTCTCTTTTTACAACTGCATGTGGATCTACAAAATATCTCAAAATGTCTATTTCAAAGTTAAAAGTTTAATTACAAAAAAAAAAATTCTAATAAAGGTGATGATAGAGTAGGCTATAGGAATGTCTGGGGGAAAGAGTGTTCCAGGAGGAAAAATCAGCCGGTGCCAAGGTCCGGAGGCAGGAGAATCCCTGACACCTTCAAGAAACAGTCAGAGGGTCCGAAGTAGTCAATGGTAATATATTTTCAAGGTAAAATTAGCAGGGTTTGATAATGTGGAATACGAGAGAAAAAGAAGTTGGGTGGGACTGATTCCGAGATTTCGTCTTGAACAAAGAAAAGGATTGTTGTTGCCCCTTCCTGGGTCATTAGGTCAACCAGTCTCTTCTTTTTTACTGTTTATAATGAAACATTCCAGGCCTTGATCTGGACTCTCATCTAATGCCAAAGGTGGTGTGCACTGGTCCCCCACACCATATTCCCACTCATCACTTGACAATTAAACCTCAGTCCCTCGGCAACAGCCCGGACACCATGCCCAAGGTAGCAAGTCAGTCCACAGCCAAGTACTGAAGACACTTCCCACTCAGCATTAATTTCTGGACTAAGCTGGCTAAAGTTAGCAAGCCAGAGTGGGACTTTCAGCTTGTACTAACTCACCCTGCCTGCCATGGATGGAGTTTTATCTCTATCTAAAGCAGCAGTTTTTGGGGCGCCCGGGTGGCTCAGTCGGTTGGGCGTCCGACTCCAGCTCAAGTCGTGATCTCACGGTTCCTGAGTTCGAGCCCCGTGTCGGGCTCTGTGTTGACAGCTCAGAGCCTGGAGCCTGCTTCAGATCCTGTGTCTCCCTCTCTCTCTGCCCCTTCCCTACTCTTGCTCTATGTCTCTCTGTCTCTCAAAATTAAATAAACATGAAAAAAAAAATTTTTTTAAAGAATAAATATTTAAAAAAAGCAGCAGCTCTTAACCTCCTGCAGATCCTGGACCACTCTGAGAACCTGATGAAAACTGTGCAAATGCACCTAGACATACACAGCTACACAGACTGTTCTGGAGACCCTCCCCTTAAAGCTAATCTGCACACCCGCTCAGGATTCCTGGGCTATAAAGCCTCAAGCTAGAAGCAAAATTGAAAATAACTAGGATTAGAATAACTAATTTACCATGATACAAATTATTTCTAATAGGTGCTACGTATGTAGGGGAAAAAAATCTAAAATGCAGGAGTACAAAAGGGTATTTGATGGCCTCCCTCCCACACCTACCTGTTAGCATCTCAGTGCCCCTGACCAGATGTGCCCACTCCTTCTATAGACATCCAGAGATGGGGTGTGTGTGTGTGTTCGCGGGTGAGAGCCTCTTTCTCTTTCTACAGAAAGGAGTATACTATACCCGTTATCCTGTTTCTTAGTTTTTCTCACTAAATACCCTATCTTGAAGGTCGTTCCTTAACAGGATCTGGAAACACCTTGCATTCTTTAAAGTTCTGCTAATGCTCTTGCCTTTTATAGCTGGCCTTTATTGTTGGAATACTTAGGGACTTCTCAAACGTCCCTTCTTTGCCATAAAGAAAATAGTGCATTGAATAACCCTCAACATCCCTGTCTGTGCCCATTTGGGAGCATATCTGTAACAACAGCCCCCCGGAAATGGGAT
Source organism: Panthera tigris (assembly GCF_018350195.1). Classification (NCBI taxonomy): domain Eukaryota; kingdom Metazoa; phylum Chordata; class Mammalia; order Carnivora; family Felidae; genus Panthera; species Panthera tigris. The sequence continues at coordinate 6,529,347 of NC_056662.1, read as the reverse complement.
TGGGGATCCAAAGAGGGTCCGTGTGCATTCTACATTTAATAGATTTTCCAAACTGCCTTCCAAAGGGATTCTACCAATTTACACTCACCAACAGAATCACCAAGTATTATAATAACATGGCCACATTTTTCCCAGAACTGGAACTACTGATTTTTTTATTGTAAAAAAAAGGAACGCATTGCATAAAATGCTTCCTGTCTTCTCTTGAGTAGTCCGAGATCATTCCACAAACTATTCTCACAAATAAAAATAAATACAGTAATCTAACCCATATACTTACAAAGCTAATTAGCTCAGGCCAAAAAGCAGAGTTTCAGAAAGCTTATCAGTTAATGAAGGACTGATTCTTTCTTGATTATTAATGAACAGACATCCCATTATTAATAAATAGAACTGAGATCTTCTCAGAATTGAAGTTTGTTTCAATTCCAAAGGAACCTCGTACAAGAGAACAGAGAGAAAATAATGGAGAGGAAAGTTTGAAAACTCAAAACAAAATAAAAATGAAAAAAAAAAAAAAAGAAACTGAAAGGGAAAGGAAAAATGTCAAGGCCAGAATGCATTCTCATTTCAATTAGTCCCAGCAAAGAACTACTGAATCATAGTTTTCAATGCTGCTAAAGCAATTACTCATTAGAGCAAACTGAGACGAGGCTCAGTCCTGCCACTTTCCCTTCATGGGAGCAGAACATCCCAGGCTTTCAGATTTGGACACATCGTACCAAGTACATTTTAAAATGAACCAGAGATTTCACTTGAGGAGAAAAATAAATTTGAAACTGGACGTAACAGCCAAGATTCTGTTGATGATTGTAAGAGACTCAAGCTCAAACTGGCTCCAGGAGGAAAAGAAAAACAGAGTTCAGAAAGAGAAGGTTCCCCTTGACTCCATTTAGGGCCTCTGATACAGCATCGTTCCCCGCTGAGGCTGATGGCTCACTCCCTGGCCTGCAACTTATGATGTTCCAGCAACTTCTGCCCTACGGTCACTCCCCTGGGATCCCTTTTTCTGGC